>NC_064671.1:47356597-47672430 GCF_943734685.1 Anopheles coluzzii | reverse complement strand
GAACCGTATGCAACGTTCCACGTTTGGTTCCATGTTGAAATAGTAGTGTTCGCTTTGCGCCAACGATAAGCTTTCGATGTTAGACTTGGCTTGGGCTCTATTTTGTAACGATTGTGGACCACTGTTCAGTCGCCACCAGAACGCGTTCTTGGGTGGTTTTGCATAGTACACATCATTGCGCGTGTAGAACAGCA
The DNA here is from genome assembly GCF_943734685.1 of Anopheles coluzzii. Classification (NCBI taxonomy): domain Eukaryota; kingdom Metazoa; phylum Arthropoda; class Insecta; order Diptera; family Culicidae; genus Anopheles; species Anopheles coluzzii. Next base: position 47,672,236 of record NC_064671.1, on the reverse strand, counting down.
TGTATGCATTCCACCATCGTTTTTGTCTGCGGTACTGCATGCGCTTCAGATTGTTGTCATACACCTCGCCCATATAGTCGCCACCAAAGCACTGCGTTTTCATCTCTTCGTCATCGTCCATCTTGCATTCCGTGACCTCGCCGTCATCGAACTTGTACCACTTTTTTTGCCCAGTGGCGTAATTCCTGCACAAAAATAAAACATAGTACATTAATAGCTGCTTCACTTACTTATGCCAACCTGTCGGAATTACGCACTTGTGCAGAATGTAGCTATAATAATGGCCACCGGATGCTTGGCCACTGTGAACCACTATTCCGGTCAGTTGGTAGCGCGTAGATCCTTGATCCTCTTGCTTTGGCTCAACGTTGATAACCTCACCTTCTAATTTTGCCAGACCAGATACTGCAAACAAATATGGAACATAAAAGAGTTAAACCAACACATTACAATACGAGATCATCAAGATAAGCTTTGAAAACCATTCAAAATACCTGTATACGGTTCCATGTCCAGCACGCGAGGAAATTCAAAATAATCATTATATTTGATTGCGCACACCCGTTCATAATCATATTCGAAACGCTTCAGCTGTATTGCTAATACGGGCGGCAGTTTGCTAACGCATAGCCGTTTCACCGTAACGACCTACGATAAAAGAAACATGTATTACTCATCTATTTCAACGATATCACGTACACGCCAATTTGACAAGCACATACCTTTTCATCACATTTATCACAGTGGTACGCATCGGCACCTTCTAGTATTTCACCACGAACATACTGCTCCAGTGAATCCGTTAGCGAGCTATGGTTTCTAATATCAACACTAAGTACACTAAATGGTTCGTCCTTGCTATACCGGTGCGGACAGTCTTGGCATATCTTCTGATCGCTAAAACATCCGCCCAGTGTTGCCGACATTAGCTGTTCGCAGTTCAGGGCTTTCAGACCTTCGTCAATGCTTTCAAAAAGTGACATAAAAAATTCTACCGCATCCTGCTGTTCGCGTAGATTGACTGGTTCCCCTTGCAACCTGAAAAAGGAAAAGGGGCAAACATTAAGCAACATCAAGTCAACCCTCCGTTGCAGCAACGCTATCGTTTTCATGAAACGTTATCAAATTTGAATGTAAACTCACTTAAAATGTCTCCACAATCCCCGAGGTACGTAATACTGCAATGCGCTATGACCAAGATAGCAAAATATTACCATCACATACTTCAGTATCCCTATGTGATAGTTCTTTCCTCCATCGTCGTCCTTTTGAAAGCCAAGCTGAAAAAGAGAAGCATATCAGATATTACTGTACTTTATCTATCAATTCGTTATCCAACCTTCTAGAAACCTACCAAAGATTGACCGTCTGGATCCTCATTGAAATCTTCCTTATGATCAATGACAGCCTGGTGGAATCGGACGATACCATTTCTCAGGGCGGGGACCATGTACAGTTGCTGTAGAACCGAATTCATGTAGCACGTTGCTCCGGCATTTTTTAATCCACAAAACCCATGAAATGCACGAGGAGCATCAGGTGGCAGATATTCCCACTCGCGAACAGGTTCAATGTCTTCGAAGAACATATCATTCAGCATCAATGTGATTGTTGTGGTGAGTTCAATTGAATTATGGCTGAGAGCTACAATTAAATCCATTGCAGCAGAAATAGTCCTTGAAGTGCGACACACCGGTGGGGGCTGCTGAAAATGGATCTCCTGACGGTGTCTATAATATATGTACTGGAATGACGCATTGAAGACAAACTCTTTTGCCAGATCCTGAAATGTAGAGCACACAAAAATTATTCTATTTACTTCCAAAATCTGACGATATAGTAGAAAATATAAAGATATATTTCTATACAAATACATCCACGAATGAATGAGAATGATTATGTATCTATAAACTGGATCTTTGATAAGTTCGGTACTGTCGCAAATTGTAGCTTGAATCAATGTGCTCGGACATACAAATTAATAATGACTGTAATTATAATTTTAAGCATGAGTTATGGGATGCAAATTGATAGGCGCACGATCGAATGTATATCAAGCGTTATCTTTCTTTTTTTTTTCTTTTTATTCTGGCGCCACAACTGTCAAAGCCTTAATGTCATACTACTTGGCTATAAATGGCTTAGCTGACTATCGTTAGCCATTGACTAATGGTTCTATAAAGCATAAAAATATTAATGTTTTCTACTTACCACCAATAATGTATTTAAGCGACGTTTCTCAGTTGATTTCATATGAAAGACGAGCGCTCTGGTGAGATACAGATGCCCTTCCAAGATCTCTTCCTGCACGAGCGTTTTTCCATGTTCGGCCACATTGTCACGCACCCAGTACAGCCACTTAATTTCCGTCTGCAGCAGCTCCTCAGTATCGATAGGTGTTGATTCATTTCGTTCCTTGGACTGCAGCAGCTGCGCAAATAGTTGCAGATAGTCGGCGCACGTTTCCGTACGATGATTCACCTTCCGCCAGATATTGTACAGTACACACACGATTGTTTGCACCAGCTCTTCCGATACTTCACCCGTTAGCATAGACAGCAACTGTTCTCGCGCTAACGTTCGCATTTTATCGGACGGATTTACCAACAGCAATGAACCCAGAAAACTATCCCACAACCCATCCTCCTTATTCAGCGCTTTCACTGCGTCCGAATGTAGCGCTAGCGAGAGTCCCATCACTTCCAGAGCAATGTGAAGCACCTCATAGTCCAGACTTCGGTCTACTATGCCAACCAACTGTAGATCACGATCACCGTGATGATGCTGTTGTTGATGCGATCGCTGCTGCTGGTGTTGCTGGAGGGAAGCACCGACTCCAGCGGAATTACTGCTACTGCTGTTGCAACAGCTGCTGGAGCTGCTGTCACTTCCGCTACTACAGTTACTTCCAATGCTGCTCGTGCTATAACGGCGCTTGCTTGTGTCACTCACCTCTTCGGTCGTATTGTCACACGATGGGTCCTTACACTCGCCATCAGCAATATCGTTCGCGCTTGCATCAGTTGCTCCTACACTATCGGTGGCAGCGTAGCGGGAGGCAAACACGCGTTCCTTTAAAGAGTCCCACGACACAGGCTCCCAATCTTTGGACACACGTAACGCTACCTCCATGATTGCTTTAATCGTACGTACTTTTGGAAAAGTCCATTCACCTCGGTACAGCGAAGCGACCAGGTCTTGGCCCTCAACCATACCAGGACGCATTTCCAACTGCAAAATGTACGATGCTAGTCGCTTCGCGAAGCCATTCAACGTGTTCTCGCATCGCAACCCACCGCGTAGAATATTGTGCAGTGGCGTGTACCGTCGCAGCTGTGCTTGAAACTGCTCATACTGACGCATTTGATCGTAGAAAGTGGGCGGCGGCACCAGGTACCCAACGGTGAAGAAGTAAAATTTCACCAATCGCATAATACACCGATAGCTTGCCCGTTTGGTATGTCTATCCGAGCCAGCCAGAAAATTTTCCTCTGAAAGCAATCCTACGATGAAATCAGCTGCTCCACAACTAAACCACGCGTATTGAAACTCCAGCACAGCCTCCAATGACGTTACATTGTCTCCAATCGTCAGATCGTTGCCCATTCCACCTACATCCTTCACGTTGCTATTACTTGCCGGAATAATGCTGTTAGGATGCAGGGATGTTGACATGGGATTAATGCTAGCAGGAAGCAACATTGCTTCCAGCACTTCCAAGTTGTACAAAATTCGAACTGGCGGTGGTGTGAGAAATAACGATTTGAACGTTTCCAACGATTCCGTTTCTGCCGCTTCCATCACAGCCTTTAATTCAGCTTGTTTCTCGAGTGCCGCGCCACTAGTGCCGGTTGCGTCTGTCTCCCGTCCGGACTCACGAGCTGCCATATATGCTTCCATGGCTACCTTTCGTGCATCTTCAATAGCCCCTTGAGCAGTGTTGAACACTTCATAGAGGTTGTTTACAGTCATTCGATCGAGCGGCAGCAGGTGCAACAACGAACGTACTCCATCGCGCAAGCGATCATGTTCTAATGCATTAGCCAGCTGATAAACCTGCAGGAAGAATTGTGTGTACTGAGGTTTTTGCGCAATCACGACACCGGGCAAAGTATCCTCGGATTCTGAGGCTGACTGGAGAAATTGTCGTGCATGGTTCTGTTGATACACCTGCGCTGGTACTACGGTTTGGTGCTGACTGTGCGCATAGCTTGGATGATGATGCATCATCGTCTGCTGCGGATGAGGAAAATGATGGCCGTGTTGCTGTTGATGATGGTAAGTTTGCTTGATTGGGTCGACATAATTCCGTGGCGGCGAGCCAGAGCTACTCTCGCTCGAGCTGTCCGGTGAACCGGCGGCCATTAAACCAGACGAAACAGGAGTCAACTTTGCTATCAGCGACATCTTGTCCCGTATGCCATAAAATGCTAGCGTCTGTTGATCGTCCGGCACCATTATCAACTCATTCGTTCCATTATCGTACAAATCAACGCGAATCTCGTTTGCTTTCAACACCTTAATGCGCCTGAGCAGATTACGCTTAAAAGAATGCATCGTCTCATTGCTGTGACTGAGCAGCTCTATGTCGTCAAGCTGTCGACCGGGTGTTTGAAATTTAACTATCAGCTCAACCTGTCTTCCACGGACGGCGTGACACAGCGGAAGCGCGAATCTATCACCAGGATACTTTCGATCGCACTCGCGGATGTATTCTTGGAGCGTTCGTATCATGCGACACATTTGATCAACGAGAAGGAGCTTTTTCCGCTCGACATCCCCGTTAATTCCTCCCGCACCATCGTCATCACCTGTCCGTTCCGAGCCGGATTCTTTTGACACGCCCGTAGCAGGCGGTGCAACCGATGACTCCTTTTCATTGCCCTTCTTCGACACTGGTTTGGGCGAAGGAAATTCTCGCAAAAGCATCTCCATGCTCTGGAACATGGCCCGTAGCTTTTCGCAGCACTCTTCGATGAAAGACTCGTGATAAGCTTTCATCTCAGATAGCTGTCTAGGGCCCACTGTCATCATCTCGTTCAGAATGTTGATCGCTCGGTGCGCTATCGGTTCCTGTCCAGCAGTGATCACACGCCACAAATAATCCTTCCCGATTAGATCCTCGCCATTGTTGTACAGTACATACGCGTTGCGATGATGATGCTTTGCCGACACGATTCGTTCCTCTTTCGTATTCACAGCGCGGAAGAAACGCTCGAAACAGCGTATTCCATTTTCGCTCAGCAAAATCGGATCCAGCTTTAGCAGATTGTTTTCAAAGAAATCCCGATTGATTCCCGGATCCAGGTCCGGATTTTCGCCCATCAGCTTGCTAAACCACCGAAAGCATTCCTCCCGATCGCTCTCAAATGCGGCGTTCACTGCAAGCGAGTTCCAAATTTGTTTCGCCTGATCGGCACACAACCACAGGTGGCCATCCTTCAGTAGGAATTTCAAAAAGTCTAACCGCTCCTGAATCTGCTGCGGGTGCGGGTACCGATTATCGAGTCTTAACTTTGCCGGTTTTAGCGAAGGATCAGCCGCCACCAGCGCCCGGACACGATTCATGTAACATGTCAAGCTGTTCGTCACAAGAATAACTAGCTTATGATCGTTTTGTAGTTGATCAATGATTTTCTGCCGATTCATTGTATGCTGTATTCGAGGCGTATGGTTTGGGGTGGTATCGTACAGCGAGCAAATGTCCCGGATCAGCCGCAACGCCGGCAGCACCCACTCGTCGCGCCCTTTCAGCTCCTCCACGCACTTCACCAACCAGATACTCTTCTGTGCATCTCGTTCCTGAGAGCAGCTGTAGTCGAGGATTTTGACGTGTGATTGAAGCGCCTGCTCGAGCACTTCCAGTGGCGTATCGGAGCTATGGGCTAGATTCCAAAACATATTCAGCACCTTCTGCGCCATCATTCCGTTCTTGTCGTCCTCTGCCAGTCGGCGGTTCAGTTCCAGCAAACGTTCGCGCTGCTTGCGACTGGCCGACTTCTGCATGCTGGTCTGAAAGCACCGAAAAAGATAATCCAACTGATCGGCACTGAAATCCCAAGCAAGTTTGGCGAGCAGATCGTGTACGTTTTTGGCAATCGCCTCATGTTTGCCCTCCTGTGCATTCCACACTGCATCCAGATCGTCGAACGTTAGCGCCTTTTCCTTGATCAAAAATCGCAAAATTTTCTCCAGCTTTTCCACGTACTGCGACTGGTGCAGCGAGTCCCTCAGCACTATTGTTAACACGCGATTGTTCCGTATCCACATTGCCATACGGTTTGCACTCAGAAAATCACCTTCCTCTTCCGCAATTAGACCCCGGTTCGGGTAGATCGAAACGTAGCTCAGCACACGGTTGATTTCATTCAGTGCATTCATTTTACCATTAAAACTCGATATCTGCAGTACGCGCAGGATGATCTTCAGGCGGGCCATTTCCAACTCATTTAACAGACTCTCCTGCCCGGGCACACGCGTTAACAAGGCACGAGCAAACTTTACGATACCGGTGATAAAATCGTTTTTCCCTTCAAACACTACCTCCCGCTTTAGCTCAACATCGGAGAGACTCTCCAGCACTGTCAACACGAACCGACATCCAGGCAAGAGGTATCGCTCGATTGTATCGACCGTAAGATACTCCGCGCACAGCCCAAATGGACGTAGCAACGCGTACAGGAGCTGAAGTGAAATCTTTCCATCACACTTTTCCCCACCACCACCACGCCCGCCCTCTGTCTTCTCTTCACTAGCACTCACTCGCTGATGTTGTTCTATTGCGACCGTCATGCGTTTGAGAAAATTTTCGAAGCCATTGTAAACGCCAAACTGGTTGATAAAGTTGAGTAACCATCCACGGGGATTTTTGGTTTCCACAGGAGGCTTCGCAAAGCTCGCGGTAACCTCGTCCGGCGCCTGCTTTGTCGCTACGCCCGGTGCGTTGGTGCTGCTGGTGCTGCTCTCGGTGCTATCGGGAAGCGACGAGGATGATGACGACGACGAGGACGAAGAAGACGATGTGGCTGGATTGGCTAGCGACGTAGCTGGTGGCGCCGGTGGTGGTGGCGGTGGGGGTGGCGTATTTATATTTTCCGGCTGCCGTGCAATGTTGTGCATGTGGAACTTGTTCTCCGGATCGAACACGATGGCCAACAGTTCCAGCAACGACTGATTATCGCGCTCCATATGCAGAGAGGCTAGGAGCAAAAATTTGCAGCACGACTTAAAAATGCACACGTGAATGTTATTCTTCCACGACATAACTGCCTCATCAGTCAGGATGTTGATAAACGAAGTGGCCAACTCGTTCTGATAAAAACGCACGCACGATTCGCAATCGCCATCGATACCTTTAAATGCACATAAAAGAAACAGACATACACACAGATACAAACGCGCATTATTTTCAGGCCATGTAGGGAAATTGATTCATTTTAAGCTTGATTTGACTTCTAATCGTAACTTACCAAGGGTGGAAAGCTGGATCGCCGCGTCCAGCAAGCAGTCCAACTCCTGTGAAGGCAGCACCGGGACCACCCATCTTGAATTTGAAATTTTTGCATTCAGGGAGGCAAGCTTATCCACAGGAAAACTGCTAAGCAGTGCCGCTGTGTTGTTACCACCGCTAGTAGTGCTGTTGTGGCTGCAATTAAAAACCATTTTCAAGAACAAAGAAGTTGCACCGATTAGACTGTGACGCTGTCAATCGCAACAGGCACCTCTCGCTGACACTCACGCATTTTCCACTGTGTTATGGCCGATCTGATGTTCGTTCACCGTCGCCACCGTCCCAGTATCTCGTTGTTCCATCGCTTTCCCATTGGTACGTTCCATGGACTGGCTGACGGTGTCGTATGTCATAGCAACAACGAGACACGTCCCAGTCGCCTGCTCGTAAATGTATCGTTTTTTTTTTGTATCGAAACGACTCACTAGTCTGATGCAGTTTTAGATGTTATTCTGTGTAGAAGCAGAAAAAAAAATGATCGAGGGTTACAGAATTATTATCACACACACACACACTCGCGGATCTTATTTCGTCGGCTGTGTCCTTATTTATCGCTTTACACGATAATCTTTAAATCAACACGCCCAAAACAATTCACCTAAATTTACGCAAACCGCAAAAATCTTGTAATAAGAACAATAAGAAAATGTCGAGTATATGTTGTCATTACGTATTAATACACTATTCTAAACGATTTCTGTTGAAATTTTACGCATTAACTACCACCATTCGCCATGAACACACCGTGTTCTACGTGCTCGTCGTACACATTTATTCCCAAAAACTTTAACAATTTATCTACCATCGGTACAGTTTTCTTATGCCAAACATTTTCCTCTGCCACAGAGTCAAACACAATGCATCTCTCCGAACTGGGCCGTGCACAAATAACTAGGTAATAAGTAATACGCAAAGAAAATCGATAAGAACTTATGGGTCCTTTCGGCAACAAAAAATATCAGATACGCCTTCTGCACTCCTTCTGGTCGAAACTGCACCACAATCCTACGCACCGAACACACCAACACATCTACTTATTATCAATTAGGAAAGTTACAATTTTACGGACGGTGCACTATCATTCCCTTTCGGCCCCGGTACCTGGACGATTTTCAGTCGAACCAAATTCGCCAATGTTCTTCTCCTGTAACTTTTGTTCGCACAATGTCTCTCTTTCTGTCTTCCGTTCTCTTTACTCTATTTGCAACACCGAAAACCAATACCGGCCAAAATGGCCGACAGAAAATTCATATTTTTTCTCTTCTTCCCCTAACCCTGGAAATTCACAATCACAGCAGCTCCCGGTAACGACAACGATAATAATTGCTTTCAGATTAGAAATTCCTAAGCCTTTTTGGTAACGCACCAAGATATCTCATCTGGAAAATTCCTTCTAGCTCTTCGTTGACGGAGCCTCCAAAAAGTAGATTTTTTCCTTTGAAGATTCACAAAAACTATTGAAGAAAAATGACAACAACTGTCTGCCAGGGTTGTAGCCCAAACGTCACTTACCGATATCAAGGGATGCCCAATTAACAATTATTTTATTGTAAAGCATTGGCTTACGGTACCTATACACTTGGAAACCGTAGAACTCTGAACAGAGCAGAACTTTTAATCAAGGTGTATGGATATTAGGAGGTGAAGTGCTTCAGAGCAAATTGACATTTCACGACTTGACATAACAATACTGGAGGCTCCGGTATTAAAATCGGGGAGGGCTGGAGGGGGGTATATAAAATTGTATGCGATTTGACATAACAATACAGGCGGTCCCCGAGATACACGGTACCTCTTTTACGCGGATTCGGAGATACACGGTTTTCTAATTTTGATAGTTCTTTGAGCAAATTGTACTGATTTGACATATCAATTGTAAATTGCCAAATAATTTCCGTTTTGATCGAATGTTCAAAACTATTTCAAAAGGTTTAAAACTGTTATGTTCAGTCAGAATCATATCAAATATTTCATGAAGTGACTAAAACCGCCTCCTACTTGCAAAATTACACGAAAATTTGTGATATTTTAGCTGGAAATCACGAGATTCGACTTACGCGGAAATTCGAGATACGCGGTATTTTGCGGCCGTTTTCGGTCCCCATTAACCGTGTATCTCGGGGACCGCCTGTACTCAATGATGGCGCCCGGCAAACGCGCTAATAATTCACCTCCTTAATAAACACACCTTGCTTTTAATGCAACACGCATAGGTAAAGCCGCGGTGAGACTGATCCAATGCGATTTTATCGGACGCTGCTGTCAAACGCTATTTCGGTTCAATTTGCGATTATCTTGATGCTTTGCATAGTTTAACCATTATAAAAAATAATTTAATATTGTTCCTACATGACCAACATAATTAGATTAACAGATAAAATCGGATGCGACGAAACGACGGTATCAAAGAAATTGATTCCGTCGACGACGAAATCGCTCGTCCGACGTTATCTGTCAAATCCCATGTAAAATTTTGACAGGCCGTCCGATAAAATCGCACGCAACAAAGCATTGCCCCAAGTGCCACAAATCCACTAAACGACCACTAAACGGCTTCTAAACGACTCAAGTTCTTTACCTAAACGGAATATAGAAAGACTTCCCCTACCCGCAAATTTCCGTTAAATGCCTTCTAATCGCCTTGTAATCGCCGGCGAATTGAAGGCGATCAGCAGTGCATTTAGCAGTAATTAAATGCCTTTGAAATATGTCAATGAAAAATTTCGCTTTTAATTTGAAATTTGAAATTGCAACTGTCAAAAGAAAACCTTACAAGTGTCTTCAACACTGCACTGTTGTAGTGTTCCCAGATATGAGCGTGAGATTCGATAGCACGATTTACGTGTTATGTTATCTTGCGTTAAGCTCTGAGCTATTTCACTTTATTAATGATGGTCTGCATTATTCGGTTGTTAAAGACCAACCCGTTGCAAGGTGTTAATATATCAAACTCATTTCGATAAATCTAATAAAATGAGAAATGAGATGCATATTTCTCCCATCCTGATAATGATGGGTGAAGATAGAGTAATTATTATGTTTTTTTAAAAGGTTTTTTTTAATTTTGCTTCACAAAAATTTTGTTTATATTAATTATAGCAAGAAAATATTAATATAAAAAGAAATAAGCACAGAAAAAAGATCATAAAAAATCAGGATTTGAACACACGCTTTCTCGGTTCGGAACCAAAAGCGTTGTCACTGCTCTATTTGGCAGTTACATTAGTAAGGGTGCAAAACCAGTATATATACAAGCGAAGATGGCGGCAAGCTATCTGTTCTCGTTGAATCAAAAAGTTGAAATATTTTGAAGAGAACCCGTTACAGCCTTGAAAGTTTCGGTTGAAATCTTTATTCGCCTTCTAAGGCGACTAAGGCCTTAAATGCCTTCTGAATGCCTTCAAAGCCGTTTAATGCTGGTAGGGTCGTTTAGCAGACGGCAAACGACTCATGCATTCTAAAAATAGCTAAAAAGCTGGTGGCGCTCTCTGTTGGTGGGATACCCCAACTAGTTGAGCTTCATCGCTTGGAGGAGAGCTTTCTCATTTCCTCTGTACTGTTGTATGGTTTCGCATTGAAGTTATGCATCGCTAGAACTAGAATGGCAATACAATTGTTTAAATACTAAACTCCAATGGAAACCATCAGCACTGAAGCAAGTGAGATTCGAGTAATGGTCGTTGGTGTTGATACCCACGTATTTGACCACACGACCGACCATATTTATATAGATTTTGGCTCGGAAAGTTAGAAGGCTATATAGGTCATGATAAGATGAAACTTGCCGAAACACATTGCAAGAAAAGGATAGCAATATAATAATCAGCCCAAATAGCCAGAATTGCTTAAGCAGCTCATTTTGGCACGCTAAAGATCGCTGCTCTAATTCGCCTTTTGCAGTAGTTTAACAGCATCAAAGTTCCAGGTGGGTCTTTCAAACAGCGTTTAAGCAGCTTCATTATGCTACGGTGCCAGGGATTATTTTTCTTTGTGTTTTATTTTCAAGCAAGGCGTCATCAATGAAATAAACAACACGATTTGTGTTTTGTTATGTGCATGTTTATTTTAAAACTCCAAAAGCTCTTTAATTTCACATAATTTTACATAGTTTACTATAAAAACACAATCACTTCACTCAACATTCCTTTTACAATTAACTTATCTTACTTGTACAGCAGCAATGAGATGATTGACGGCGTCTGTCTTTGACACTTTGACAAGACCCACCTTGTACCGATGTCATGCATTAAAAAGCTATAAAGTTCCACCAAGTTCGGTACACATTCTTAACAAGCCTTAAAGTTCTATAATGAACCCTACACATAGTGCTAATCAGCCGCAAAGTTCCAAAGAATACCGGGTGCTTTTTAAAAAGCTTTATGGTTCCACCAAGTACCGTTTCATCTCTTAATCAGCCACAAAGTACGACATCGGCCCGATTTTTCGTTAAACAGCCCCAAATCAGCTATAAAGTACGAGCTGGCTATTTTGGAGTTTTAATACGCCATCTATTGATCAAACCAATGAAGCTGTGGAGATTTCATTTTTTTCTATGGATATTCAATTTTCCAGTCGTTTAAGCTTAATCTGTGGCGCTTGGGATCTGTTGTTGATATACCCAATCAGTGGAGCTTCCTCGCTTGGAGAGCTTTCTCATTGCCTCTGTACTGTTGTATGGTTTCGCATTGAAGTTATGCATTGCTAGATCTGTTTTGTTTAAATACTCCAAAAACTCCAATGTTAATTACCAGCACTGAAGCAAGTAAGATTTGAGTAATGCTCCCCAAGCGCCACAGATTAAGCTTAAAAGACTGGAAAATTGAATATCCATAGAAAAAAAATGAAAGCTCCACAGCTTCATTGGTTTGATCAATATATCAATAGATGGCGTATTACAACTCATCATTATATTGCTATCCTTTTCTTGCAATGTGTTTCGACAAGTTTCATCTTATCATGACCTATATAGCCTTCTAACTTTCTGAGCAAAAATATATATGAATGGTCGTGTGGTCAGATACGTGGGTATCAACACCAACGACTATTATTCGAATCTCACTTGCTTCAGTACTGGTGGTTTCTGTTGGAGTTTAGTATTTAAACAAGCGTATCGCCGTTCTTGTTCTAGCGATGCATAATTTCAATGCGAAACCATACAACAGTACAGAAGAAATGAGAAAACTCTCCTCCAAGCGATGAAGCTCAACTGGTTGGGGTATCCCACCAACAGAGAGCGCCACCAGCTTTTTCGCTATTTTTAGAATGCATGAGTCGTTTGCCGTCTGCTAAACGAAGTCTTTCTATATTCCGTTTAGGTAGAGAACTTGAGTCGTTTAGAAGCCGTTTAGTGGTCGTTTAGTGGATTTGTGGCACTTGGGTCGTTTGTGTTAATACTCACGTATCTGACCATACGACCTTTCATTTAGATTTTTGCTTTTGAAAATTAGAACACTATATAGGTCGTAATTAGATGAAACTTGTCGAAACACATTGCAAGAAAAGGACAGCAATATAATGATGAGTTGAAGCAATATAATGAAGCTATGGAGTTTTTGTTTTTTTTTTTTTTTTGTGTGGATATTCGATTTTCCAGTCGTTTAAGCCAGGGGTCTCCAAACTTTTCAGCTCGCGGGCCGCATTGCTTCAAAAATAACTATGTTGGGGGCCATTTGACGCTACCTTTAACTGATGAGTGAACGTTTAAATCTCGTTTTTATAATAAAATACCAACGATACTTGTACAGTTTCGTGTTACTAAAGCTTGATTTTTGTCTAAGAAAAGTAAAAAATACATTTTAATTTTAAAAATTAATAATAACGTAATATTTGTATTAACTCTGGCAAGGTCATTGTGGGCCGCATTATAAGCTCTTGAGGGTCGCATGCGGCCCGCGGGCCGTAGTTTGGAGACCCCTGGTTTAAGCGCTTGGGTGATCAGCAATCACGGATCACGAGCCACAAGCAAATCCTTGCTTTAGTGATGGATCTTTTCCTGTCATATATTTTATAGAACTATCACATTTTGTATGGTTGATTTATCAATTTGGCTCTTCACTTCGTTTTGTATAAAATTGGTTTTTCTACCGCAAAGATTGCCGACCACTGGGCTAGTCCAACTGGATTCACTAACGCCATCTAGTGGCGAGTATCGGAAGCTGTTGAAAAGATTTTTGGATTATCGAACGGTTGGTCGCACCGTATATCAAATTTATTGAACTTTATTATTACATGATGAGGAAGAGTATGCAATATATTCACAACAAGTGTTTCTATCTACTTACTCTATTTTCTTTTGCGACAGGTTTGAGTAAAAAATACTGAAATGCGGAGAAATCGCACACGTTGGATGTTCGCCAAACGAGTAACTGCTACCTGCTTTATAAAGTTACGTGTGCTGTAACTTTAGTTTTGCCATCTTTATTTGTTTACGTTTTTGTTCTTGCGAACGACACCATCTGATGCCGTTTTTAGCAACGATGTCATTTCATTTATCAATCTTAAGCTTGTCGCCTCATCCATCTCATTCAGTTCACTGACCATAAAATCTCCAAAGCCACTATAACGGCGCGTAGTTTTGTTGGCCAGTTGCTGAACCGAAGTTTGCAATCTTTTCAACGAATTTGTAATTAATTGAGAAACTTTCATACTTCTCCCCGCGTAAACAGTGCCACTCAATTGATTCGGACCTAGCGCGCTGCACAACGGATCAGTTTGCTCTTCTACACATCGATTTGGAGAACTTGAAACGGACAGAGTGGCAGGTACTGTTACACTTTCGCGACATCCTAATACACCGGAAACTTCTGCAGTTTTGGGATATGCCCCTCCAGTCGAGGTTATTTCGTCGTCATCTTCCTGCAAGAGAAAACACTAGTTAATTTGTTATAAGTATGAAATAGCCAATTCTTTCAAATGTACTTGTCGTTTTTTTGTAAAGCTTGCCAGTTTTTGTTCTGTATCTTTCAATTTCTGCTCTAAGCGTTCTATCTTCAAACGTTGTACCTTTAAATAAATCGAACACATGTTGGTGACTATTGGAGTTAACGGTTAATTAATCAGACACTAATGTTACACTACTACCTCAACCTTAGCTTTCTGTTCAGCTAAATCCTTCTCGAGCTTTTCATTCAGCTCATATAGTAGAACCGATTTTCGTTGTTCGTTAAGATAACGTTTTTCAAATGATAATTCATTATCTTCTTGATATTCGTCTCCAGTATCTGGTTGTGGCTGGATCCAACTCGTGGCTGGACTGTTTTCGTTCAGCTCTGCATCATGTTCATTGCACTCGGTATCTGTTGCCGGCGATTGGGCTTCTGGTTCAATTTCAAAAATTTCTTCCATCTCTTCTAAGTGCTCTTCTTCCTGGTCGATAAAGTCATCTAGTTGGCTGTCATTTGAAGCGCTGCTATGGTCTGCTGTTCCCGCAAGTAAATATTTGAGCTATTGATCAATGGCAATAGGAATCATTATTATTGATTAATGGTTATTAGTATCCATCACACCATAACTGTTATTGCATGTAGCTTTTCCTACGAACTACACATACCGTTCCCCTTTTGCGGTGGCCCCTTTGCATATTTTCCAAAAACTCCATCGCATTATATGCGAACCAGGATGATTTCAAGCTCTTGCCTGTAAAAGAAGGATTTTATCAATCTTCTCTACTCGCCCATTGGCCTAGCATAATATTGCCGTTACCGGGATGTTGTTCCTGTTTTTTAATCAGTTCGGCTTTAATTCTGCGATACGAACAAGTCAAGCTTCGCCACTTTCGCATAAGAATAGGGACGAATATCCCGGTTTGTTTGGCTATAGCATTCCAAGCCTCCGTCCTCGCGATTGAATTGCGATAGTTGGAATCAGCTTCGTCCCATATGCAGGAATGTCGCTTTACTTGGTTTATTAAGCGTAAAATCGTGTACTGATCTTGGACTGGCTGAAAAGCACAAATAAAAAACCAAACATCCATTGTTAGAAGAAACCGCATTGTTAGCTAACAAAAAGTACATGTTTACATTTCTCGGCCTTCGCGTTCGCTCCATCTTACGCCAGAGAACACGAGGGCTGAACTAAATATATTATTATTATTATTATAATTATTTACTGCTTTGGAAGCTCACGAACACGATCTATTACTTTTTTGTCACTATTAAAGAATAGTTTAGCTGTATTTGATGATTTCAGTCAATAGCGTCATCGAAATCCATATGGATACACTTTGTTTTCGCGTGAGAAGCGCGCAACCAATACTTCCTTGATCGGTGCTGTTCGCCAAACCCTGTCCACCGATTTGTTTTGTTTTCTTCTTCGCTTTCTCCTGTCATTCGCGTTCCCCGTACAACATATCGAGGAGGGTTTTTGACATTCGAATATCGCTGCATCTGACAGGAAAATAGAATATTTCTTTAAAAAAAAACGAAGCTTCATAGCTTCACTGGTTTGCTCAATAGATGGCGTATTATAATTCATCATTACAGGCGGTCCCCGAGATACACGGTACCTCTTATACGCGGATTCGGAGATACGCGGTTTTCTAAATTTGACAGTTCTTTGAGCAAATTGTACTGATTTGACACATCAATTGTAAATTGCCAAATAATTTCCGTTTCGTTCGAATGTTAAAAACTATTCCAAAAGCTTTGAAACTGTTATAATCTGTCAGAATCATATCAAATAATTCATAAAGTAACTAAAACCACCCCCTACTTGCGAAATTACACGAAAATCAGTGATATTTTAGCTGGAAATCACGAGATTCGACTTACGCGGAAATTCGAGATACGCGGTATTTTGCGGCCGTTTTCGGTCCCCATTAACCGTGTATCTCGGGGACCGCCTGTATATTGCTGTCCTTTCTTACCATGTGTTTCGACAAGTTTCATCTAATCGACCTTTAAGGACGCCACAAATGTGGTCCCTACTTTTTATATAAACACGCAACATGCTTTGCGAACTACGTTTTCACAATATGCTAGATTTATTCGGTTTTTTTAGCCACGGAACGGTAACTCGGGAGAGACGCGAAAGTAGTTCTTGCTTGGTCGAGAGTTGTTGGAGAAGAGAATGTATTGGTTAAGCCGGACGGATATGCGCGTGTCGGTGTTGAAACGTTTAGGATGGGAGAGAGCGTGTATGGAGCATGCCACCGTTTTTATAGTTGCGGTGAAGCATACTACCACTGTTTGTCCTGCTCTAGCTTTGTGTGTAGTCCCTGCGTAACTAGGAACTAGAATATCAAATAATTACACTTTCACTACAAAATTGTGTTATGTGAAATTTTTTACCACATTTGTGCAGAATTTCACGTTTTTAGCAACCCTGCCGAAAATAGTTACACTGCCGAAAACTGGTACAGTTACCCTAGTCCCAGCGTAACTAGCCCGTTGCACATTTTTGTTCTGTAGTTCTAGATGTGCGCACCAGATGGAACTCTGATCGCTTACAGACCTTTATAGCCTTCTTATTTTGAGAGCTGTTGGCACGATATCGACCTCGTGCGAGATCTGTCAGGCGAATGTTTACATATATCGAGCTATCTTGATAATAGCTCGAATAAGTCGCAATAAATCCCTCAGATGGCGCTCTAACATACAGACAAGGACGAAAATACGAGACAGCTAGATCTCCAACATTAGGGCCAATTAGGAGACAGTTCATCTACGGTCAACTTTAGGGCCAACAAGGTCAAGGAGATCTGATCGAGTAAAATGCCGCCATCGCCAAAGGGACAGTAGCAAAAGTCAAGCGAAAGAAGAAAGACTATTTTTTTAACTGTGCAGCGAAAACCCTATACGCGAGTGCAAGTTGCAAGAAAGTCTGCAAAGCTACCGAAAATAAACGGATTGTTACCAGGCGTAACAACACGAGCAAAATTCTATAAGATTGTTCGTGTGGTCAGATACGTGGGTATCAACGCCATCGACCATTATCCAAGTTTCACTTTAGTTTAGTTTAGTTTAGTTTAGTTTAGTTTAGTTTATTAATCGATGGACTATGAAGAACTCTCGAGTCAAAATTTGTTTACAATACACATTAGATAACGAACAGAACATTTATATATTGTTATTGTTGAACGCATTCCGAACACTTAAAAGTGAAGTCAGTTCCGTTATCGTCATTCCAGGCTCATAAATATCGTCAGCTGAATTTAATAGACGGCACATACAAAGAAGGGGGTTGCGAGAGCCAAATGTTGTTCGGGTTTCAGCGACTGCCAGCATTGGTCGGCGACGGAGTACTTGCTTCTGTATAAATGATTCACATTGGAGATTAGTATTTAAACAATCGTATCGCAGTTCTAGTTCAAGTGATGCATAATTTCATTGCGAAACCATATAAGAGCGTTTATACATACACCGAGACTGTAGGTGATAGATGGCTGTGAGAGAATTGACAACCGGTCTCTCACGCCAGTGTGTGTAGAAGCTCCGAAGAGCACCGAGATGGGACTTTTGGAACGATGTTGAAAAAAATTTAATCGCTAAAATGAAGTCAAAAAAGTTTCTTTTGTTTTTTTTTAAAGAATACTTCTGTGCTTATTAGACTGCAAAAAGACTAACTCCAATTGATTGTTCACCATCAACTGCAAATTCAATTTTTTCTCCCCTTCATCGTTCTTTGCATTCCGAGGAATTTTCTCTGACCGAAAATGCTGTCAGTCGCGGTCAAAGCATGCTGCCAGTTATTGTCTCACCTGCTTTCTCGGAGTATGTAGAAACGCACTAACAGCACATAGGGAAGGAGAACCCAAGCGCCACAGATTAAGCTTAAACGACTGGAAAATTGAATATCCATAGAAAAAAATGAAAGCTCCACAGCTTCATTGGTTTGATCAATAGATGGCGTATTAAAACTGATTATTATATTGCTATCCTTTTCTTGCAATGTGTTTCGACAAGTTTCATCTTATCATGACCTATATAGCCTTATAACTTTCTGAGCAAAAATCTATATGAATGGTCGTGTGGTCAGATACGTGGGTATCAACACCAACGACCATTACTCAAATCTCACTTGCTTCAGTGCTGGTGGTTTCCGTTGGAGTTTAGTAGTTGTTGTGGACAGACCGCTGCCTCATCCTGAGGGCTCGTCGTTGACAGCAGGGCTGTCATCCGGTGACGTCCTCAGTGAGGATCGCGGCGCGAGAGAGACCAGCCGTCCTCTCCCCGCATTGCGTGTGTGTTGTTTATATTATTTATTACCAATGTTAATTGTACCCATACCAAAGATAGTGACAAAATATATATTCTGTTTGTGCCGTACACACCACCGTCTCATGTTTGTTTTGTGCGGACACAACAGTGGCGACGAGGATGGGATCCTCCTCGCGTAGGGGGGGATCCTACAAAGGACCGACGCAGCACGGAGGTCACCATCGCGGTTCCACCATCGCGCAACCGCCATCGCGCAGGAAGGGCACGCTTGGGTTTGCGCGAAGCCCCGAAGGGATCCTCACTCCGCTGCAGCGTATTCCGGCCAAGGCGAGGGGACATTCCGCCTTGGAGCGACAACATACGGCATCACCGCCGCCCGCTGCAGCGTCAACGGACACACTGGTGCAGTATTGTCGTTGCGGCATCACGGCCGCCCCTGCTGCATCAGCATCATCGTCGAGCCCGGTGAGCAGGCACAGTGCTGAGGCATTTCGGCTGCCCCCTGTGCGTCTTCATCGCCGGCGCTCCAGCTGCACAGGTGCATCTCGACGGCGACACTACTGTCGCCCCTGTGCAGCAACATCGTTCGTATGTGTCCCGGGTCACAGTCGTCGTGCGCGGCATCACGGTTGCCCGCTGTGCACTCGCATCGTCATCATCATCACCATCATCCGGCGCGCCCTGCACAGCAGTTCACCGGCAGCGACATCACGGTCGCCCCTGTGCAGCGGTTCCGGCTGAGCGGTCCAAGCGCGCGCGGCACCACAGCCGCCCCCTGCTCAGCCGCACATCGACGCCCCAACGGCAGCAGCATCCGGAGAGCTGCCTCAGAAGCATCATCGGCGTCCGGTGCAACGGTTTACGACAACAGCATCATGCTGCAGTGGCACCGACAACAACAACAACAATAACACCACAGCGGCTGCAACGGAACGAGCGAGCGCAGCACATCGGCTGCCCCCTGTTGCAGCCCGCAACGCTCATCCCGTTGAGCGTATGGCATGGAGGCCGGTCTGCACTCTCCCCCGTTACATAGCGTCCCATGACCCGTATGCTTGCCACGCCGGTTTTATTCGTAATAAAACCGCTGCGTCGGCTTAAGCCGTACCGGCTAAATTAAAACGGGGAGATGTTGTGGACAGACCGCTGCCTCATCCTGAGGGCTCGTCGTTGACAGCAGGGCTGTCATCCGGTGACGTCCTCAGTGAGGATCGCGGCGCGAGAGAGACCAGCCGTCCTCTCCCCGCATTGCGTGTGTGTTGTTTATATTATTTATTACCAATGTTAATTGTACCCATACCAAAGATAGTGACAAAATATATATTCTGTTTGTGCCGTACACACCACCGTCTCATGTTTGTTTTGTGCGGACACAACAGTAGTTAAACAATCGTATCGCCGTTCTAGTTCTAGCGATGCATAACTTCAATGCGAAACCATACAACAGTACAGAGGAAATGAGAAAGCTCTCCTCCAAGCGAGGAAGCTCAACTGGTTGGGGGGTATCCCATCAACAGAGAGCGCCATCAGCTTTTTTTGCTATTTTTAGAATGCATGAGTCGTTTGCCGTCTGCTAAACGAAGTCTTTCTATATTCCGTTTAGGTAGAGAACTTGAGTCGTTTAGAAGCCGTTTAGTGGTCGTTTAGTGGATTTGTGGCACTTGGGAAAGCTCTCCTAGCGAGGAAAGTGCTATCCCACCAACAGACGGCATCACCAGCTATTTTGCTATTTTTAGAATGCATCAGTTGTTCACCGTCTGCTAAACGAAGTCTTTATATGTTCCGTTTAGGTAGAGAGCTGGAGTCGTTTAGAACCCGTTTAGTGGTCGTTTAGTGGATTTGTGCACTAGGGTAATATGGCACACACATGGATTGTAGAACCCCATGGGGTCAATGAGGGGAAGGTGGGGGGGGGGGGGTGTGGAGTGCGTTAATTTTTTTTTTGGTGATTTTATTTTATCCACCAATACAAGCACACCAGCGCGAGCTTTTTGCGGCAATCTTGAACCCTCAAAAACTCTCACAACGCCTTTAAAAAACGCTCGCCAGCGAGAGGAAATCGCCACGATTTGGAACGTGAGCGAGCTCGCAAAGACGGGTTTTGCACTGCGGGTGATAGTGTTCAGAGCCAACAACACAACAACCTTTAGGAAGAGCCTTGCACCCTTTTTAGTACAACTTATCAGCTTTTTTGGTGGAATCTATTTTTTTAAATACGAGAATGCTTAAATTGGATATGAAAGGTTCAGTAGGAGTTCCTGAACTTCTTAACCTGTGGGATTCTATAGCTTATTGGATGGTGACGATGAAGATGAATAAAAAACCAAAAGGCAGACAAATAATCATGAATAGCTAAAATGCTACAAAATATCTACAATATGTTTAAAACCTATGAAAAGGATAATCTCTAGCCTGAGGGTCAGGATATGGCGCTGGTGATGTAATACATACATTATTTTGTAACATTTAGATACATGTAAAAATGAAAATTTTGAATCAAATGCTGGTGGGTGAAAACAGGAAAATTAAAATTTAAAGATGTACATAAGATGTAAACACACAGTGTTTCGTTCATAAGGAATTGTAGCATTTCAATAAAGATACACTTGTTCTGATATATTCCCAATATATCATCTTTCTATTTTATTTTATTTTGCCCTATTTATATATGCATGTAATCATCTCGATTTGTAACTGTAGAAGTTTATGTGTAATGTTTCAAATGTAACGAAAGAAATAGGCGGAAAATAATCTGATTATTAGATCGCGCCAGAGCTGTGATCCTCATGCAAAAACAAGCCAGTTTAACAACTACATCATTTACAATTTTCATTTCGTCTACTCATTTTGAGGCAAAAAAAAGACTCCCGCAGCTTGCGTAGTAGTATGTGGGAAGAATTTTATCTTTCATTGTAGGCAAGTAATAACATATCGTTGCACCTCAATCGCGTAAGCACTATTCATAATAATGATCTTATCTGAACTGCTCATCTGAAAAAATAAAATAAATCGTTCGCACGAAAGGACTAACCAATGTGAACGTAAATATTTAGTTGAAACAATCCTCGATCTTTTGCTTAGCGTTTGCATCATGTTGTCGTCGATGATAAGTACACACACACACCCACATACGTTCCCTATGTCTCTCTTCATGTCTTATCCTTCCCATCCTTTCACAGATCATTTATCGTCATCCATAGTAAACAACTGCCCTTATTGCACTATCTGCTCTTAAGGGGGGAAAACACAACACATTACATTCTATTAATTATATGATAAGCTTCCTTCACAGCAAGCAAGTATGTGTATATGTATATATGTATCTTTCTGGTATATTATAATGTATTTACTGTCCTTGCAATCCGCAAGTGCGCATTTTGCAGTGGAAAATACAATAATGTGTACAATATAGAGATAATATTACTACAATTTTATATTCATAAATACATGCATACGGATTCCTTGCTTCGCGATAGTCCTTTGCCGTGTTTCTGTCTCTAGAGTAAGATTAGCGATATCTCACATTATTATAATAACTTCCTAATGTTGTAGTATTTGCACTTCTTTACGGAGACACAGGAGAGTTAGTAAAGTCATCCCGACTATTTAAACGAACAAGGGCTGAAGATAGTGTAATTAGATACTGGCATCCTGTTCTAAAAACAAATCCTCATGCTGTATTCCAAACAAAACTATATTCAATAGTGAATAACATTTTTTTTTTGCATTTCATTAGATATATCTGAATGTCGAAGCAGTGATAATACTGCAACAAAAGCAACAAACAACAAGATATTGCAGTAGAAGCCTATGCCTGCCTACGGGGAAATATGCGCTTGCTCTCTATGCTTATTTCTTACAGTCAATAATTTCTACCATCATTTACATATCATTCATTATTGTTACTGATATCCTTAGATTATAATTTACCGTCCGTGCGTATGCTAGAGCTCCAGAACTTACCTACCGACCTATTGAAACTGGTGCAGGTAGTTCGCCTCAAAGATAGTGTTCGTTTTATGCCTGTACGTACCATGCGCAGATATCTACATTTTCTCGCGCATCAAACTATTGCTCAGTGGCAGAAAGAGAAAAACGCGTTTTGGAATGATTAGAAGTTGCAGGCTTTTCTACCCGATGACACGTGCTTTCTTCCATTTACAGCAATGTAGAATACTCCTGCAATATGTGTTTGCCGATGTTTGGAATGGTTTCATTTGATCCTAATATCTTTTGATAGAAGAAAAACACAATCGTATCCATTCAAAACAGACTGAAGCATTACCGTTTTGCAACTAAGTTGTCAAATCCACTCCACAAGTGTTGCGGATCGAAAATATGCTCAATCCTTGTATAATTTACCATTCTTAGCATTTCATTATTACGCTCACATCAAGTATCGTCGTGTTTCATATGCATGATACTGTCGGTACATTAATACGTACACTCGACATGGCCAACAGTCCTCTCAAGACGTATTTTATCAAGATATTGGCAACCGCACTTATAATAATCCTTTACACTATCTCGACATTCCACCAGGGATGCTGTCTGCTTAATGCAAAGAGAGTCCTTTCTTCTCTGCTTCGTCGCTCGCTTCTTTTCCTACTTGTCCATGCTTTCCAATGGCGTGGAGCAAAAACAAACAAATATATGTAATACATATGCATCAGATTATCTAGCTGAATTCATTGCTATTTTCATCGTTATTAGTGTTCTACAGCACGTGATAAGAGTATGTGTATATGCATTTAGGTGTTTGCATAGAGTATGCTTGAATAACGTATATTAGTAGCTTATAGCGCTCCAAACGGATCCAACTGAATACTGCCAGCCGCAGCAGCGTTTGAAGGCATCGCTGGTGCTGCTTGTTGCATCATTGCTGGTTGCATGTGCAACGATTGTTGACTAGTAAGCACCGGTTGTTGGGCTGGCATACCGGTAGCTACCATTCCAGGTGCCATTGCTGGAGTTGTTCCCGACATGGTAGCTCCCATCATTGGCCTGATCTGAGTCATTCCTTGCTGCAAATATTTAGACAAAACGAAGAAAAGATACATTACTATTAATATTATATTTAACGGGTGCTGCATACTACATTATGAAACTAATTGAAATCGAATAACATTCCCAACAATCTTTTCCACAATTTTTACACTCAACTTGTATTGCTATCCTTTGCGAAATGTGAACGTATTGTAGAAAATACTTTTGAAAATATGAACACTGCAATACAAACAATCAGGTTCGATATAAAAAAAAAATCAGGTTTACAAAATGTCAACAAAGTGTGTTTGGTTTTAGGATCATGTTACAGGTTCACTCGTAGCCAACTAATGCCAATATGTTTACATATTATAACTAAATCATCACACGGGGCTCATTCAAGCATGACACATATTAGACATTATAGAATAAAAAAAACTTTCATCACACAATTAAACCACTTATCGAATTTCCCTTTTCATTTCCCACTAATATGTTCTTCATTTGTACAAATAACATCATAACGTCGTTAGTAATTAGGCCGGGTTTAAACACAAAATCTTAATTAGTGCCACTTATTGTTGAGCAACAGCTAGCAAATGAAAACATGAAGCATGTAGGAAAAAATCATACAATAAAACAAACTTAACTTCATAATTAAATAAATCGTGATAAACAATACAACTATATAGTGGCTTACCTGAATGTAATATCCTGGCACTACGGGAAGGGGAGTGTGTGTGCTGGGATGTATTGTGCTAGGAACTGGAAAAACAGCCATACCTTGTGCCTTGTGTCACAGCGAAACCGAAATATTCACCCAAATAGGGAATACAGCACGCAAGAACACATAAATCCCAATACACATAGCAAAACCAAACACATACATACGGAAGGATAATCGACAATACCGCACATACAATCATACATTTAAAAGGACACATGTCACACAATAGTAAAAAAAGGGTAGAAAATGAACAAAAAAAAAGAAAGGAAAGTAAATTCCACCGAAAAAAGAGAAAAAGATAAGAAGTAAAAAAATAAATTAACAACTTATAAAAAGCTAATGATCTATGCTTATCATACATACAAAAACTAGCATATTCTACATAAGCAAGGAATAAAATACGATCGATAACTAACGCAAAGGGTACGATTATTTTTATTTAATTGAGACTTTTGAGATCCCTATAAAATTATTGTTCCTACTAAAGCATTGTTTGGCATCATCACACATTGTTACTTCAACTGGAAGCAATTATACATGATAGCTGTACAAAACAAATTCAGAAATCTCACCTACATAACTTATAACACTTATTACGAAAATGGTGATTTAATTTGAAAGGAAAATAAAAACAATAGGTACTGTTCCACTCGAAACTATTCAACTTCACATTATGGATGTTTGTGTGCTATTAACTGTGTTAGTATAAATATAATATTAACAGGGAATTCATTATTCTCTTAGAATAACTTCTGGTTAATAGAGAAAATGATTAACAAGGATTTTTTTAAGTAAGTAGGTATAAGGGAATATTATTAATGACTAGCAACGTTACTAACCAACTTTCAATTGTCAGTCTGAGTTAATGGTAATGGAAGATCATGATACAAGATGTTAGATTAGAGCTATGTTTTTTTCGCTATTTCAATGATATGAGTTTTTACCATTGGTTTGTAGCCAGTCTGATTGGTAGCCGGCTGTGGTTGCGGTGACCATCCAGCAGATCCTGTTTTGGCTGATGTCTTCGGCGAACTCCATTGCATATTCCTGCAATTCAACACAATTACTCAGCTTACTTGCATGTACGGAAAATGAACAATATATAGACCAACTTACTTCCCACAGTTTGACTTATTGATGGTGAGACTTTCAGCTAACGACGCCAATGAGCTGTCTAAATCGCCCGTCAATACCTTTCCAGTTTGGGCGGCAGCTGCCGGAGGTGCACTAGATCCTGCGTGAGCATTCGGGGAAAGAAAAAAAAACTATTGAAATACTACAACACTAACACTGCTGACAGATATTTACCATTTTGTTCCAGACCCCCGAAAACTGAAGTGAAATTGTTATCGGAAACGAATGTGTCACTGCCCGGGACAGCTGATCCTGCCATTCCAGGAACAGCCGCTGCTGCCATACCGCCGTTGAAGCCTACCGATAAGAAATGATGCGTTTCTTGTTACATAAATGTTATGTATCACTCGTACCGTTATCCCTACCTCCATTGCCCATCCATGTGTTGGTGGCGCCAAACGCATTGGCAGCTCCTACTGGAACTGTATTGGCGACTGGTGGTGCTGGCGTGGCGAATACGTCAGCGAATGGGTTTCCCAGTTGCAGCAGATCGTCTGATGCCTTGGACGAAACAGCAGACGCTTGTTGATCCTGTGCCGGTTTTGGTGCTTCGAAAAGATCGACGATGTTATTTTGACTAGCAGTAGGCGACGATAGGAACGGATTCGTTATAGCCGTCGCCGTTGTGGGAGAAGATACCTTGGACTGTGCAATTTGTGCGGGATACATTGAAATCAAATAGAAAGTATTGTAAAGTATTACTTTCTCTTTTTATCATAACATTTATTTCACTCGTTACCTTGTACTGATTCATTGCGGCCTCTTCTTCAGCCAGGACTTGAGCCTTCAAACTTTCATCAATCATGCCGTTTGTGGGACTATCAAACTTGGTTGACTCTGCCACAATTCCAAACGACGAACTAGTCGATGTAAGAGCGCTAACTCCACTTTTGACATTCTTTTGATTGCTATAACGGAAAAATTATGGGTAAGTACAAGGAAAATATTTGCCGGAGTAATTCGCATCATAATTGGATTATTTTGCGCAGTTGACACCTTTCACATACCTTGCCGTTTGTGTAGGAGTGTTGGCTGCTGATCCTTTCTTGCCCTCCAGCGCCAGCAAATGCTGCTCGAGCGCATCTAACAGCGAGCTCGGAGCTTTCGTAAGATCTGGTAAATCACCCTTATCAATACCAACGTTCTGCAAGAAAAATACAGGTTTATCAGCACGATTTGCCTTGCCATACACGTCGAGAAATATCTTCACTTACCTCAGCCACCTTGAGAAACTCTCCCACCCGATCCATACGAGTAAGAAACTTTTTGTACAGATCCAGCGCATCACGGCATTGCTTCTTATTCATGTCAAAATATTTTTCCAATAGATTTATGATACCATCGTTGTAACAAGCGAACAGCCGTATCAAATCGCGGAATAGTAACATGAAGCACATGTTAATGACACCTATTAGCCAGATTCAGCATAGTGTAGAATAAACGAGAGATAATTTGTTATTCTTTATGTATCCAATTATATAAATAAGAGTATTTTTCAATTGAATACAACTATTTCTTACCATTTGTGAGATCGTTGGCTGTACAGTCAAACTCCAGCAACGAATCTAACTGCGCTTGCAAAATGGGCAATGTCTTCAGAAGCTTGTCGGCGTGCATCACGCGCAAGGATCCTTCTTCTTTTCCACGTTTCATTTTGCAAAAATCGAACGCCACTGTACGATACGATAGCGCCTTCTCGTTAAGATATTTTGCGTAACGCCGTATAAACGGAGACATATCATAACCTAAACATAAGATACAGCATATTGTTCAAATTAAAATCTCGTTTTGACGGAACCATACTTTTGTAATAGTATATAAGCAAATAGTTCCTATAGTAAATAACAACAAAATCGCAGTTTCAGAGAAAGCATTTTCTTGAAAACATGCAAATTTTAACGATTATTATCAAAACAGCAGAAGAACGCGTTGAATTAATATCTCCAATATTCTATGTTTCAAGTTGTTTTTTTTAATCTACATTCACTAAAGATGAGTGCACTAGAGTGAAGTCATGGATATATTCCGAATTTTATCCTGGAAAAGTGAATCCGAATCCACAATTCTGGACGAGTACGAATCGGTCCGAATCTGTCAAATTGTGCAATTTACCTATAGTTATTATCCAGAAGGCAACTTTTGAGTTGTATTCAATACAAATTCTAGTCTGTTAAGTTTATTGCAGCTTAATATTCATTTAAAAAAATAATCATGTCCTACGTGCAAGGAGCTATAAAACCAAGGTTTTTTTTTTCAGAATATAATTACACACCAAATAAGAGCTGTTGTTGGAAGTATTGTTATTTGTCTAATAAATCGTTAGTGATAACGTTAGTTAGCTTAAACAATAAACATTTGACGAAACATGAACAAAAATACATTCACAGGATGATTTATAATAAGCCGAATAAAATAGCGTTAAAATATTTACTTTTTCTACTAAGAAAGTGGTTGGTGAGACAGTTTTTTTTAAATGTTAAAGGCGAAACCGTATAACGTTTATTGTAATAGTTATGGCTAAAAAAAGCCACTACTTACCCATACGAGCACCGACAGCGCCTAACACATTTTTAGCAACGAGTTAAAGAGATAATGAAGGGTAGACATGGTTAGTTTTGGGGGAAAAAAGATATGTAACATTACATGGGTTAAGAGAATGGTATTTTCTTCGAACTTCAATATTAATGCCAATTATTGCTGGTCAGAGTGAGTGGTTTTAGTGTAGGGGAATAAGTATGTTGATTTTTTTTTCATCCTTTCTCTTAGTTAATATATACCTTGCACTCCACCTTTATCGAGAAAGTTGTTCAACTGGAAGGATGAATTGCTTGAAGCTAAATATTGAATAAAGCGCTGAAAATAATAGGTAGATGGTTGCAGTTAGTTTACCCGATTGTTGACGATATATGTACATGGGAAGACATGAACTCATCTTACCTCGTTTCCATAGGCCAACATGTGATGGGTGGTAATCAATGCTTTGTATACCACGACCCAATTGGCGTTCTGAGACCGCTCGATCAGCAATGTTGCTAAATGAGGAATCGACACATTCGGTTCGTTGGTGCAATGTACCAAATCTGTAAGATAGCATGAAACAGTAAGGAAATTATTATAATACAAATTCTACTTGGAATAAAGGTGCGACATACACAATTAACATGAAAAAAGCATGGTTAATTGTTTCTGTATATGAAAGCTTTGTGCTATTTTGAAAGAACTAATATTGTTCATTACCACTCAAGAACACATTCAAAAGCCAGCATTTTATGCAAAATGGGCTGATGGCTTCACACTATAGTACCATTTTATCGTTATCGTCCAGAGGGAGGATACAGTACCATATGCTTGGCATTCTGAGCCCCAGCGAGTGGGAGAACTTCTGCTATCTTTCTGGCTATTTTCTTTTGCGCTCCACTATCAGCAACAACGCGACCGTGGTGCAATTGGGCCTGGCAAACAAAGCGCCCTCCAAACTGATGATGTGTTAAGGAGTGAGCCATTTAACATCATCGATGCTTTTCGTCCATTTGACTAAATGATTGCGTTAAAGGCAGCAAGGCCTTGGAAGAGATTTGGAAATGAGAGCTGAGATTAAAAGAAAAAAAAAAACAATTGCATTGCAAGCCGATTATTTAACATCTCTGCACTGTTGATAGTGCTGCGCCCGCGTGCTGGCAAGATCCGATGCAAACAAGGACGGTTCTGCTGCTGGTGCGACGATAGCAGGAGTTCGATGTACGCTCTCGTCTCGGCAGAACACGAGTGCGAAAAGCAAGATGCTTGCCTTCGAGGTTCGAGGGCACCAAATGTCAATAAGACGCAACCGAAATCAACGGGGCCAAGGGTACGCCCCCCTCCTCAGCTCTTTTTTTCTTCCTTTCGCTTTCATTTTTTCTCTCTGTCACCCATCATTTTATATTTTTCCACCTGCTATGTAATCTTGCGCCCAAGCGTTTGAGGCCCATCGTTCGCGTGGCCAATAATGAATCGGCAGAGTCGCCCCACACTTCATCGATACTTACAATCAAGATGTTTTTTCTTCGGTCCAATCATTTCTTCCGTCGTAGCCTTGCACACGGATTTTGCCAGCCCTTGGCCAGCAAGGCTGTGCCGTGCAGCCAGCAACCTGTCATTGATCGTTTGACCAGCCATGTTCGCTACACGTTATCCTTTCAGATCCTTTCTGACGTCACCGTTCTTGACTTGCTCTAATTCTCTTGCTACAGCGCCGTCCAGCAAACAGTCCACCAATGCCCAATGGTTTATTCCGGTTACTATTCCTTGTTTCCCGATACCGTCCCTAAGCTGGAAGCCGTTTCTTTGCCCCTTTTTCGTGCTACCAGCAATGAACAGTAGGCACTGCGCTTACACACTACACTGTTCTTCTCTGCTCTTGCTTTTCACGCAAAAGGGCCGAAAAAATGACACACACGTCAACACATACACACACACACACACTAACACACGCACTCAACCGTACAGGCGCACAATGATGCGGGACAATTTCTTCTGCCAGAAACTTCCCACGCTCCGGGTCACCTATCAAAACAGCGAGTACGAAAAATGCCGTAATTAATCTTCTTTCAATTCGACCACTGCTGCCACGGACGTGTGTTCCAGCGAATGGTTCCACCACCCAATTCAGCACCTTGTCTTCGTGTCGTAATGCCTGCGATGCAACCAATCTACGGCATATATGTTACCCTCCTCCTTGCCGAACACTTTTACGTTCGCATACAGCTTCAGCGAATAGGCACGGAGCGACTATCTTCATTCACACTTTTCACCCAGCGAGGCTAAATTTGCGGCTGAAACTTCATCAATTCGAGATTTTGTCCACGCATACGCACTCACTCTAGCGTACCACCCCGTGTACACACTTTTCAATCTAATTTGTTCTGCTCATTCTTCTTCGCCAGAATGAAAACTTCACCAAAGGTGTGCTGGTTGGCCACCACGCTTGACAATTTTAAGAACGAATTCCATTTTTTTAACCAGGTAATTTTTTTTGTTCAAAAATATTAATTCAATTGCACATAATTCCGATAGCGAATGGTATCTTCTTATTTTTTCTTGGGTTAAGCAAAACTGCCTTAATATTTCTACTGATTACGCTATACTATGTATCTATGGATCAAAAAAAGGAAACGAAAATAATTTACTTTCAACGAGTCAAGTTGAATCTTTTTTTTCAAATTTTAATAATCGGTTGCCCACTGTGAAATCCAGGAAGTTTACAACTGAGAGCCGATTTCTTGCATTGCCAAACATAGCAAAACAATGGCGGTATAACAGTGCAATCACCTTCAATTGTTGGCTCTTTGAATCAAATTGATGTAAGCAACTAAGCTACATCTCTATTCTACAACTATTTGCTATTCTGTGAGTTAACCATTTTACCTGAAATGTTTTTCCTTCGATTCGTTGTTCACAGCAGTTTGAACATTTTGATGTACCGTTCTCGCTATCAGCTGTTTTCCTTCAGTGACGTATGGAGTGTAGAACAGTTATGTGCGGGAATGTTTACATCATTTTCATGTGCCGCAGTCTGAACGCCGCACAATAGCTGCGATGGTCGTAATCATCTTTAGCTAATTCATCAATTCGCGATTAAAAATCAACATTGATCGATAAAAATGGCTCAAGTTTATCGTAAACTTATCTCTGAAAAGGTGAACTTTGAGGAAAACGTGCCAGCCGGTGTGCTAATCTTACTTGTTCTCTGTTCGTTACAGTTGGCTCGTATTTGCGGGACAAATGTTCAAATACCTATGACGGCGCTACAGTTTACATACCAGCGAGCAACGCGTACGCCAGAATTGAGTATGTTAGCGCAGTATTTGGGACAAGGGTTTGATCAAAAGTCCTTCAACAGGAGTGCTGAGTGTATCGTAAAGGATGATGAACACCTTGCCACGGTCACGACAGAAGAGCGATCGGGCAAGAAGTGGGTAAAACTGTCACTTGACACAATGAAGCTAATACAAACGGTGCTGGAGAGGAAGCCGTTGCAAGAGGAATACAACACAGCCACCAGTCAAACTATGATAGTCGAATTCAGCTCACCCAACATTGCAAAGCCGTTTCACGCAGGCCACCTACGATCCACCATTCTGGGAAACTTTTTATCCAACTTGAATGAATTTCTCGGTAATCGAGTGTTACGGCTTAACTACCTCGGCGATTGGGGCACCCAATTTGGATATTTAGCACTGGGAGTCCAGCTGAAAGGTCTTTCGCCAACGGATATCCACCAAGATCCAATAAAATGTCTGTATGACGCATACGTCCATGCATACGAGGCAGCTCGAAATAGTCCCAACATGCATGAGCATGCGATGAACATTTTCGCGCGCATGGAAAACGGTACCGCGGATGACTTGGATCAGTGGCAGGAATATCGTGCCTACACAGTGAAAGAGCTGGAAGAGCTGTATCGCCGGCTTGGAGTTTGCTTCACTAGCTACGAATGGGAATCACAATACGGTGTGAACAAAATAGCACACGTGCTGGAAACCCTTAAACAGCACGGCTTGCTGATAGATCAACCGGATGGGCGAAAAGTTGTACAGCTTCAACAGCGGAAGATACCTATCGTGAAAAGCGATGGATCGGGAATGTACCTGCTGCGGGACATTGCCGCATTGATGGATCGTTACAATCGGTTCGAGTTTCATAAATGCATCTACGTGGTCGAAAATGGACAGAACGATCACTTTGCATCACTGAGTGAGATCGCCCATTTACTCTGTCTACCGTATGCGGCAGGTGTTGAGCATGTAAAATTTGGTCGAATACATGGAATGAGTACCAGGAGGGGTAAGGTGGTATTTCTAAAAGATATTCTCCACGAGGCACAGCAACTGGTACAGGAAAAACAACGTGAATCGCCCTACACCAAAACAAATGCTGCCGACGATCCCTCGGTCTGTGATATTCTGGGAACAAGTGCAGTCATTATAAATGATTTGAAACAGCGACGCATGAAAGACTACAATTTTGATTGGTCAAAAATTCTCCGAATGGAAGGAGATTCCGGAATAAAGCTTCAGTACACGCATTGCCGTCTGGCTAGCCTGTTACACGCACAATCATCTGCAGAAGATATAATGAGCACTCAGTGTGACGGGAGTAGTTTAGTGGAACCGGAAGCATTAGATTTGGTGTGCCAGATGGCCAATTTCAAGCCAGTTTGCTACCAAGCTCAAGAGGCCGCTGAAGCATGCATACTGGTCGCCTACCTCTTTCGGCTATGGTACGTATGATGGGGATGATATGGATGATTGAACCATGAATAATTCCTATATTAATTCTTAATATTCCTAATTACAGTAAATCGATAAATCTAGCCATCAAAACTTTGCCGGTAAAACAAGAATCGGAAGCTAAGAAACGGCAGCAAAGAATATTGTTATTTAGCAGAGCAAAGTTGGTTCTGCACACTGGAATGACACTTTTAGGATTAAGGCCACTAGAAGAAATGTGATTTTAGAATCGTGTTACGATATAAAGTTAATACAAAAAAGATCTAAACATTAAATTCATGTATGTTGTATTAAATGTTTCAAATACTTACATTTTCGTTCGAAAAAAGAAATTAAGTATGTGCCCTACGCTTTATAAAATCGAAATCGTGATACGAGCAATTGGTTCAAATATTCGATTTTTGCGTTCATCACTGTACTGAGCACGACCCGTTGAGCGCAGACTCGCGAATCATCTCGCAATACACAGGATAAGAAAGATCCATCTCCTCAGGAGGCTGGGCACGGGAGTATTCTTTTGCTATCAACATTATCGAAAGCAGCTGTAGTGCATTTGTTATGTAGTGCATTTGTTAGACCGTTTGCATTCATCCCAGTTTCTACACTTGTTATCACCTAGGCATAGCGGAAGCACCATCGTCCTAGCAACCTTTAATTACAAACGCTAACGCAAGCACAAAGCATGGCGGTTGGAGGTGCGAGAGCCTAGCTCTTATTTCGCATTAAATAACAAAACATGTCCTTCCACAGTACTTCATACGGTAACTTATGCTTCATTCGTTTTAGGGCGTGTTACAGGTCGTCTTGGTTACGGGAACGGGTACTCCGATGGTATGTATTTCACTTCCGTAACATGTTATCTTCTTGATTTAATGCATTTGTGTATGCTTTTGTTTTCAGGGCGTTCTTACGCAGGAATCAACGAAGAAATTATGTACGTGAGCATAGGAATGGGAATCATCATTGCCATTCTGATTTGCATCGCGCTGTGCTACATTGCTCGGGAGAATTGTAAAAATAAGCGTGAATATTACATTACGGCCTAAACATGGGGTGATTCTGCCCAGGCGGGGCGGCGGAGTTTACCCTGATCATGTGTTGTTTACAGTTAACTTTTATCTATTGCTTTATATTCTGCTGTTTTACGCTCAATACATGGTCAACCACGGTCCAGGCTCGGTGCAGGGCTCGAGCTACACACAAAGAAAGTAATACCGGTCCGGAACTCCGTTCCGGTCGGAAAGTAAACTCGTGTTAACGGAAAAGTCTGTTTGTTGCAAAACAATAAGTACATAATACGTATATGTTCCTTTTATACATTATACACAGTTTGTGGAATGTAGACGTCTATTTTGAAAGTTATAATGAATATATTAATGTATACAAACAGCTACGAGAAATGGAATGGAAATGCAATGTTTGGAGTAGCTAAACTCTCTAGTTTGTAAATCGATCGTCATGGATCGATGGCTGAAGGATTACAAAATGTACTGCGTTAGTGAAACATTGTACTAATAAAATCAAAATGTTTACGGCTTTAGTTTGTTTCACTTGTTTCGCCGCATTTCGGCCGAAGGGCCCCGGCATTAATGGATCGAAGCGAAGAAGAATGCGTCTGGAAAGAAATATCCTATTGTGAAAATGAAGCAAAACTTGAATCATCGATTCACAGAAAAGAGTGTAAAGCTTCGGGGGTCTTGTCGGGGTATCTTTATCAAAGAACTCGCATCACAAAGAATATTAGAAACCAGCAAATAAGGTCAATTTGTCGGTTAGCGTTTTGGTTGCTCTTGAAAAATAAGTCTTAACATTTCGATTAATCGTTTGGTTCATTCAAATGTTTTGAGCTCTGCTTAGAGCTGAATTCCTTACTACTATCCTTTTAACATGCCGGATAAAAAATACCACGGTGTAGATAAATTGTTCGATTTGCGGCAAACGATTTCAAGTTCAAATCGCTGAACTGTCACAACAAATGACATGCACCAATACATACGGAGCAGTCTGCGGAGTCGGAGCAAACAGGAATGGAGTTCGTGTGACGTATCGCTGACAGAAGAGTAAAGAGCGTCGATGTAGTCGGTTCGCTTCGTTCGTGGGAGAAAGAAACAGATCAGCACAGTGGCGTTTGCTGAGGCACCCGTAGGACTTCTGGGAACGGGCAGGCTAATGCAGAAAGGCGTTTCCAGAACGAAAATGATTTTCCGCTCAATTCAACGGGACGGAATGAGCTCTGGGTCCACTAGTCGAGGTTAATGCCTGGTGTTAACAGTGTGGATTGTACATTGTGCGGAGCAGT
Source organism: Anopheles coluzzii (assembly GCF_943734685.1). Classification (NCBI taxonomy): domain Eukaryota; kingdom Metazoa; phylum Arthropoda; class Insecta; order Diptera; family Culicidae; genus Anopheles; species Anopheles coluzzii. Next base: position 47,637,156 of record NC_064671.1, on the reverse strand, counting down.
GATCGTTTTTTCCCCTAATTGTCCGTGATTGTTCATCTTCATACACTTGTTGCGTACGAGAATGTGTACTGTGTGGGATGAAAATCAGACCTAAAGTGATGTGAATTCGTAACTACTGCAGTGTTGTGTTAAAAAGCATCGTGATTGGAATAGTTTTGGAGAGAGCTAATAGTAACAGAAGCGAAAAGTGAAGCTAGTTTCCGGGAAAAAGAAATCTTCCAATTTCGAACTACTGTTCCTGGAAGCGACGTAAAAACTGTTTCTCGGAATTTGACAGCAGCACAAGGCGATCTTACGCACACACTCGAATCGCCGATAGTCAGACGAGTGTGTTTTGGATGTGTTGTGTTTGAGCTGCGACGCTTTGCAATACGAAGTGTTGAACAAAACATAATACAGAAAAAAAGTGTAACACTACTACAGGTAAGTGAGGGCAATAGGCGGCTTCATACGAAAAGCTCCAGGCAAACGCACCACACACGCGCACGAACGCGCACACATACACACGAGTATCGCAGGCGTAAAAATAGAATGCTGATGTATGTGGGCAGTGCATCGCATGGTGGTGTGCGTGCGATCTCTCTAGCATTGGCCGGGGTGATTTTGTTTTGATTTCGAGGAAAACATCTCCACTGAATAAACATGCGTGGTTGCTTTTTCTTCGTCTTCTTCGGCACTGTTTGCTTCGTGTTCTTGGTAATTTTCTTCTTCCATCATCGGTGTGGTTGATTTCACGCTGTGTCCAATTACCGAACGTGCCCTTTTCCAGACACAATTTCTGTACAGATGTTCAGCAGATGAATTTTACGGCCTCCAGTCTAGGACGGAATAAATTGCCACAAGCGTGTTGTCTGGGTTGATTATGTGGAAGGAAGACATAGGAGTGCATTTATCCTTTTACGAATGCTCCCAATGTGCTTTCCCTAGAAGGTTTACAAAATTGAGAGAGATGACAATGATGCATCTTCGGACTACTTATCGGGAGAAGTATCTGAATTTATTTAGAGCAGTCAACATAAATTGAATTAGCTCCTCTTATTGAAATACGCACCGTTTCCCCCTGTCAATGGGTCCCTTTTTATGTATGAAATAAATATATTTAGTGTTGATTGTTGTTTGTTATTTTTCCTCTTTTAGGATATAATCATCATGAATCGTATTGTGTTTGTAGTATTAATCTGCTGGGTGAGTTGCGTGACTTCAAAAAATCGACTCGAAAATGCCGCCGCGCTAGGATGTAAGTATATTGCTTGCAGCCTGAAATACAAGCGCTCACGTAATCGGTAATTGTAACACGTATCCTTTTTTTCTTTTTTTATTAGGGATAATTCCAACAGAACCCATTTACCGGGAGGTAAATGATTCTTTCTCGCTGCAATGTACGCTTAACATGCGTTCCGCAGAGGCACGATGGTCAAACAGCAGCAATCTCATGTTTTTCCAAGGCGATGTACCAGTACCGCGGGAACAAGTGAAGGTAAGCGCAACTTTATGCTTGTGTTTTACAATGTACTAACGTTCGGTGTGTACCCCCTTTCCGATAGATACTTAATGATTCCACCATTGAGCTTGTGGTAGAGAAAGCGGATCCGCACATGAACTTTGCATACACATGCAAAGTCAACGATACGCAGGGTGTGGGTATCCGCAGCGTCTATATTGGGCATAAACCGCGAGAGGTAAAGGACTTCAAGTGTCGTGCTCCGCTCTGGGATAAGCACATGGAGTGCACCTTCACACCGGACCCCAATTCCATGGCTGCAACGTATGAATTGGTGTTTTATTTTAAACCAATTATACAAAATTTCACCTGTAAACTGGAGACAGATGATCAGACAAATCTGACGAAGTGCATCATCAACGTCGATACGGGATATCGAAATGTCAACGAAAAATACTATTTTATTCTGACCGCGTCCAACCACCTGGGCACGCTAAGCCAACGCTTCATTATAAATCATTTCGACGTGGTTATTCCTCATCCGCCGATCGGGTGCGTTATCGAGGACGTAACGTCAAACAGCGCAGTACTTAAGTGGAGCAAGTGGTACAAGTACGATGGGTTCAGTCGAAATTTTATCTGCGAAGTTAAGCTGCTGTCAATTTTTGATAATAACGTATGGCGCACAGTAAACAACGAGGGATTGCAGCTGAACCACCGGGTGTATACACTGCCTTTGCGGAATTTGCCGTACGCCGCGACACCGTACGACGTGCGCATTAGGATGCGTACCAACTCGACGGAGACCGGTAGTGATTTGTGGTCAAACCATACGAGCTGCCTATTTGACACCTTGCCCCGCAAACCTGATATGCCTCCGGAAGTAGCCATCGGCGCCTTTGAGAACTCGAACGAACACCATCTGTTCATATACTGGCGTGAGCTGGACGACTGGCAGCATAACGCACGCAGTGGATTCCACTACAATATCACTCTGATTGACCAGCACGGAAGAATTGTGTAAGTAATTATTGGAGTTCATATTATCCGTTTTTTTATTTAAAGTAGTGGTACGCAAGCCAGTGGGTGTCATGAACTTTGTTTTCCATGGTTCTTGTTTTGGGGCCATCTTGTGCCCAATTTTTACACCCGTATAGTGGTTGTCTGTGATGCAGATGTATGGGGAAGTTGTATTTATTTTATTTTTCTTGCTTGCAATTCTATACCTCACTTAGCGAACACCTTAACACCACCGGGGGCATGATCGATCGACATCATTTAGTTGACATGAATTACACATTCGTAATAAAAAGTGCCAACCCGGAAGGTATGTCCGAACAAGCCAGCAAGGTGTTTGTTCCAGCTCGTCGCCATCGCCTTGACAAGCCTTCAATCGACAAGCTGCTGTCGGATTCGGGCAAATTTACGCTGTCCTGGAAACCACCTTCAAGGATTTACTCTCCAATTACAAGCTACACCGTGTTCTGGTGCAATACGACTAGCAACTCTCCGAACGATTGCAATGGATCCATAAACTTTACCAGTGTTGCCGCCGACCAGACCACTTTCGTGCTGAGCGATGTTGGGTCTACGATTAACTTTGCGGTAGCGGCTAACGCTGGGCGTGTGTCGTCGGGGATGGTGTGGGCAGCGTGTACAGCTACGCACAAAACCGACATTGGCAAACTGAAAACTATCTGGATCAGTGAGATGGATTCGTCGCAAATTCATCTCAAGTGGAAAACGGAATGCGTTGATGTGGCACATGTGGGATACATGATCTACTACTGTTCGATCTCGTCTCCACGTACGCTCGGCTGCAAGGAACCAGAGATGAAGATTAATGTGACGGATAAGACTCTGGACCACTTTCTGTTGGAAAATCTCCATCCATACGTGACATACAAAATTGAAATTGCCATGTACTCCGATACGCACATTGGGCCACGCAGCGTGCCGTTAGTAAATACTACTATGGAAGCAGGTAAGATCGTTTGAAATCCAATCAACGGTATTTGATGTAGTGACGCATGCGTGGTATATAACGGTATTATGAACGCCCCTTAAATACCTGTGAGAATTAATATTGTGTTTTTTTTCTCGTTATTCTTACTTGCAAACATAGCTCCATCACCGCCACGAAACTTAGTAACGGAAAGAGTAACAAATAACAGTATATCCCTCCACTGGGAACCTCCGGCACACATAAACGGTGGAAAGATGTTCTACTGGGTGTTTTACAATGGTCAATTTTTAAAGCATGATGTTGAGGAACCGAGTACAAATGTTACATTTACGCTCGATAATCTGGACGCATTCACTGAGTACAATATCACGGTCACTGCTGAAACGGTGAAACCTTCGAACAGCACTGAACCGGTGCATGCTCGAACGCTGGTAGGGAATCCGTTAGTGATCGGACAGCCGAGTACGAACAGCTCGAACGATTCCAAGCTAACGATTGGATGGAACTCGCCATCGAAACCTTCTGGCTGTGTAGAGTTTTACGAATTAAAGGTGAAAGCCAATCAGATAATTGTGTACCAACAGCGCAAGACGGAATGTCAACTGAGGGAACCAATATGCCAAAATCGAGACAGCTCAAAGTACGAGTTTCTGGTGCGCGCAGTAAACGTTGACGTTACCGGTCCGATAAAGACTGCTTTCGAGGAGCTGTCGTGCAGTGATCGCTGGACGGAGCTGAATAATATGTGGCCCGAGCTAAAACGCTTCGTAGCGCACGCAGAATGTGGAACGAGCGACGCGATAGCCATGCAATCGAACGGATATTCTTGGCTTAGTGAACTACCACCTAATATTCGTCTACACTACGGTCCGTGGTCTGAACCGTTGGCACACTGGTGTTCGATGGAGAGTAAGAACACGTTGGCACTTTTTATCCTGGTAGGCATTGCAATTGCCAGCGGTATAGCGATGTTTAGTTACTCGTACGTTAAGGTGAAGCATGTTCTGCAAGTGAAGGTTATCATACCAGACGGACTGAATGATATAACAGGATCCGGCAAACCATCCGGTTTTGGCGCTGTTATTGGGCCAGCGGGTATCATCTTTACGGAACATCACCGCGTCGATCACATCATAACGGGTGGTTCCACCAAAGAGGCCAGTTACAGTAAGGAGCAGAATCAATGTCTGTTACCGTCCTCGTCCTCCTCGGGTGGTAGTATAGCCGACCTAAGCAGCCATGAGCCACGATCTTCGGCAGACTATTGTAGCAACAGTGGATGCTGTGAGGACGACAGTACAAGCTTTTACGATCAGGAAGCAGAAAGACAAGACCTACACGGGGTGAGTAAGGCCATCTTTATTTGTCAAATACATCTGTACACAAAACGAATAGTACGCATAGTATGTATTTGTGGGAAAAAAACTAATTTTGCAAATCTTTTCAACAATTTGAAACCACAGTACAGTGACGATACTACGGAATCTATAGAAAATAGCCACGAAACGCACCAGGGCAGTAGTACTAGCAGCAGATCGGCAGCAAACGATGATTTGGGCTCATCTTTTGGACGCACCAATCTTGGAACCGTGAATCATCTGCCAATAATGCCTGTAACATCGATGGAAGGCAAGAGTAGTCAGAACAGATCATCATCGGCCATGCCGATTACTGTTACTTCAGGCTACGTTCCAGCACCGGTAGTTAATGTAAGTAGTGTAGTGTGTATGCAAGGTGTTCTAGTTGCATCAGCCGATTCTTGAACGATTGTTTGTGCTTTCTCTTTTGCGTCTTAATTTGTGTTTAGACTGTTAAACAACCCATCAGCTCAAATGGCTACTTACAAATCGGAGCCCTTAATAACGGTGGCATGATGGCGCCTTTGGATACGATGCAGAAATCGTACAATGCTAAAATGGCAGCCGCAGCACCAATATCAGGTAACATGACGTCGCAATGGCCACTACGATAGTATGGATTAATGACAATTCGATTTGTTCGTTTCTTCCTCACAGGATACGTGACGCATAAACAGTTATCAGACTATGGGCAACATTTGAAATAATTCGTTAAACACAATGGATTTTACAAGAATGATCTTTATCTTAAAAAGTAGTTATGTTTCCATCGCAGGGAATGTCGAATTGTGGCAGCACCACCTTCTGGGTGAAAATGTTGATTAAGCTTGAATCTTAAAACGAGAAATAGTGTTACCCCAGGAGCTTTGACCCGTATGCTCGTATTCCTTAAACACAGATTTTCTCTTACATAGTCACAACCGCTCACTTATACACACACTCACACCGTCACAGGCGCTCACAGATGGATTGGGAAATTAAAATGAGCCATTTTATCACGGTTGTTAAACCACAAGTACTGCTGGATATGTCAACTATATGTCCTTAAACGATAATATCATTATTAGCGTGCATTGGTTGATATCCCCATCGCCGACGAATCATTAATTCTTGGTTACAAGAATTGATCTCAGTGAAATTAGGAAATCGCTCAGTGCGAATAGGTGGTAGAGAGGTGGTCAAGGGACGTATGCATAGCGGGACGCTTTTTTATTTCTTTGCTCAATTTAGGACCGATGTAACCGATGTGAGCCACGGAAAGAATCCTATTCGTACCTGTATGTGTTCGTACTGATGAACAGCAACACAGAAGATAGCCGAGCTTAGTGTTTAGAACTGACGAACTAAACAATCCACCAGCGCGCACACACACACACACACACTCCCCACACACCCACAATCACTCATGGTGATGGTCACCAATTTTGTCGTAATCAGGTATAATAGACGTATTTGTGTATGTGTGTGTACATGTTAAATGGGGTACGGTGTTTATCGCATTCACCTTTCACCACAAATCTCATCTATGCGACCTATTAAAACATCCTTTTCCTGAACAAACTTAGCTGTTTTTCGGGCCCCGTGTGTACGTGGGGGGGGGTCTCTTTTAGTTTTTATTCAAACCACTTGCTGTAAAACTACTGTGTAAATGATGTGTGAAAGGTCTGAAAAATAAAATGCCATCCGAAGGACACGATACTTACAATCATATGTGAAAACGCTTTCAATTTTGTCCCGCCAGCACACATCCTGGTGTCCTGTCCCGGTTGGGTAAGTAATAAGGCATGCAACGGGATCGAAAATGAATGCGAATTACACAGTCAACGCCTTCTTTTCCTAATTTATTTTATTTCCCATTCTTCCTGTATTTTTGTAACCTTGGGCTGCGCATGGCTTTTGTTCAGAGTATTAAACATCTACTTGTTCAGTGTATTAAACAAGAAATAAACGTTCATTAATGCTAACATGGAACCACATCGAAAATGAAGTACGAAGAGGTTAATGGGGGGGGGGGGGGGGGGGGATAGTGGTATGCATTATTGTGGGAAAACTCTGGTTGGTGTCTATTTGTTTGGTTTGCTTCTTTCATTTTTTTTAAACTGTTTTGAGATTACCTACAGTTGTTCTGTTTGTTTAATATTTCTTTGGTGAAAATCGTCTGTGTTTAATTGTTTTCTTTGTATTTTTAACGTTATGGTTCTCTAGTTTCGTGGACGACGGATGAATCTATTGGTGCTAGACTTATAAAACAGGGTTCAACCGTTGCACAACAGTTTTTTTTGCAAAGGCTCAAAATGTCCATTGTTTTTATGTAATGTGAAACGTGCTTTTTTGTTTATGCGTTCAGTACTTTAACTTGGCTGCGAAACGATTTTATTTAAAAATAAACTATTTGATTTTATTCCAGTTCATGCTTCGCATCCGCCTCCCGTTCGTTTGGCTCCCAGCCTTCCGGTAAAACCGGCCAAATAGTACTTGGTAAATTAGGCTCTGCCTTACGGTAAAACAGTAAAACGCGTATAAATTTACGTTTTGTAACAATTGCGGGTGCGCTTGCTTTATGACCGCGTGCCAAAAACTAAGTAAGTAAATAAATCCTCTTCAGGTGCTTCTATGCAGTCATCTCGCGACAAAAGGATTTTACACATACACACACTACTCATTGTGTGGAGTTTGAGCTCAACGAATAAATCGATCGTTTTGCTGTTGTTTAAGTATATAAATGTATACATATATGGTTTTTAAAAAGTGTTTGGCATTAGGTTTCGTTTGATTTAATCACACCCACTGAAGGGTGGCGCTTTTTAGCTACGGGTGTTTTTTTTTTGTTTTGCCTGTTTTTCTTTAAATTTGTTGTCCTTATACTTATGACTTTATTTAAGTGCTTCCGTAAAGAGGCATTCTTTTTTAATTAGTTTGGTCCATTAGTGGTGGTAGAGAATTGCTATGTGGTTTTGGTTATGCTTTTTTTCTCTCATCCTTTTGTCTAAGCTACGTTGCTGGTTTTTGGTATTGATGAACGGTGTTGCTGCTGCTCTCTACATCTCTTCATACTGCGGGGGGATCTTATCGGGGACTGGCACACGGCACATACCGTTGCCTACTTTTCACGCTTGTATGTAGCGCTGCCGTCGCTTTTGACACTTTTCGTATGCAAGATAAATCAATGCTAACGTGATTAGGATGGCGATGGTGACCGCCATCCCGATGCTAATCCATATGATTTCCTCATTTATCCCGCCATGGTAGGACCGCCCTGGATGCGTTTAGCAATGTTGAGCGCATTGAGCAAACCAACGTGTGTAGGAGGGGAAAGGAAGATACATTTGAGAAGAAAGAAAATGGTATTTAGCATTTTGCAGAAACAGAACAGGCCAAGCAATCACAAAGTAAAGCATCACCTCCAGTCCGGTAGTTTGAAGAGTACCCGATGTTCCCCGTACCAGCCACTCTCCCGACGGCCATTTTGATTGTTTACTTTTTCCGCAAAATCCTTTAGCAAGCAGTGGCGTTGTTAGTGCGTTAGTGCAGCAGACGGTAAGGCTGGGTGGTGGGCTTTCCGGATGAGATGCAGTTCTGCTCGGGATGCAAGCTCTGATGCGTTCACGGTATTCTGACACCATTTTTTTTTTGGGATAACATATAAGAATGAATAAATAATGCAGACTCAAAACGCCTCATACTGTGTATCACTCACGGTAGAAAGTGGCAAACCAGTACCATTAAAGAAACACCTCAATTGTTATTTGGCCCATTGCGTGTGCTGCTATCGCGATAGTTTGGCACATGGATATTTCGTCCCATATTTGTGTTCGCCTTCGATTCACTCAAATTAAGTATCAACAGTTACGTTAATGAAATACGATTCTTACAGCACAGTATACCGCAAATGGCAGAATAAGTATAAACGGTTGGTAATAGTTAAATCTTAGCAAAAGCTAAAAATGACGTATATCGGAAAATCGTTCCATGTAACTGACTACGCACAAGATGTGTGTGGGTTTGTTTTTTTGCTACATTAAATTCGGTTAATAACGATAGCCAACATGGGAGAGGTACCTGCGCAGAATCTTTCGCCTGGAGGTTGTAGGTTGTAAAGATATGTTCACATCCCAATCCAAGAGAGACACAATCCTGGCAAGGAGAGAATGCTTCCGGAGAGCATCCTGATATCATGTAAGCATGAATGTTATCTTCCCGTACGGGCATTTTCATTAATTCACGGCGACTAGGAACGTTTGAAATCAACGAAAATAACTGTTAGCTTTTCTGTTGCTGCTATACACATTCCAAGGTCCCTTTGCTATCCCATCCTTTAGCTATGAATTTTGGTTTGATTCTGTGCTGCTGGTGTCATAGATCTGTTCTCGTTTACCTGCCATTGGAGTTTATTCGTATGTTTTAAGCAAATTATATCAGATTTTGTACTAGTGCATACGAGAAATAAAATACCTTGGAAATAGTTACCTTAACATCAATTGTTGCAAAATTATTTGTTATTCCTATATTTTATCAGCAAATAAACTGTGTACTCACCTTCCCGCTCAACAACAAATAGTCATCTTGAAGTGTGTAACATAGATGAGAACAGCATGCTTCGATCATTACTTTTTGTGTTTATTGTTCCTTATTATCAAAACGCAGTTCCCAAACAAATGAGCACAGGCCTGGCTACGGATCTCGTAGTTGCAATTCTACGTTGTTTGCTGGATAAACAATACATCTCTACTTTACGCTCAAACTGTACCAAACATTATAATTTCTAGAGCAGATGATACGCTTTACACGATACGTAGATGATCAGCGAGCGACAGCACATCCACAACGTTGCTTCAAATCCATGTAAGCCGCACATCGACTATGTCTCTGTCTCCGTTCTGCAGGGCTACGATCCGTTGATACAGCTCCATTGCCGGACCGAGTTTCAGACCGAACCGAGACAGTACATCGGTTTTACGCATCAAAAGCAACGAAGGGCCATCGATTTCCTGCAATACGTAAACGGGCACAGATGTTGGGTTTAGTATCGCATTGCCTTTCTAATCAGCCGCTGCTGCAAGGCGTCTTACCTGTTCTTGAAAGATATCACCCCATGCCTTACAATGTTTGCTAAAGAAGCGGCAAACGTCGTCGCAGGTCCAGTAACGTATTTCTTTCCTAGACTCATCGGTACCTTCTTCGTCGTCATCGCTTTGGCCACCTTTTGTCGCTGGGCCTGCGGAAGTGCGTTTGTGCAGCTCGCTCGTCTGCCCGTCGTCACTGTCCGTGCTAAGCTCGTGTTTAATTGGAACCGACAGCCTTTCATCTGTCAATGCAGTATTCACATTCCCCACATGGCCACCGAGTTCCATCTCGCTGAATCCGGCGAAATCATGCTGCTGCTTATTGTCTTCTTCATCCAAGTCCTCTTCTTCCTGCGCGTCGTGAATATCATCATCTTCTTCCTCTTCTTCCGTAGTTCCGCGGCCACTGCGTGGTTTGTTGGTACGCTTTTCCGCTTGCACCTGCTGTTTGGTGGTGGTGGTGGCGCTGACCGTTTTGCTTTCTGTCTTATTTACAAGACACGCAGAACAGGTCCAGGCTGTTGTGGGTGTTTTGCGAGGCATTCGGCCCGGACCACTTCGTCCACATTTCTGACATGCACGGTACGACGAGGTCGATGCCGTGCCACGCTGCCCAGCGGCTGGTATCGCTGCCGCTGCTGCTGTTGCTGCTGGTGCTGCTGCTACTGTTGCTGGTGGTGTTGTGGTTGGCATCTGATTATGATTGCTCGAACCATCGGTGGGCGAAGGCGATGAGGGCGTTGCTGTACGGTTTGATTCCGATTTGGGTGTTCCCGTTGCAGCAACATCGTTTTCGCCGCGACGGTTGCGCTTCCGCGGCACATGATGATCCGAAGGATCGAACACTACTTTCGCTTTCTGTTCAAGGGAAGTTAATTAAAATGGATACATTAAATGTGCGTTTACTACTACAATACGATAAAAGCAACAAAAAAAACTGTTGTTTTGCCTAACATTACCTTGGTGCGCGATCCAACGCGAGCTGTTATGCGATCACTGCTGCTATCATGATCCACAGCAACTTGCGACGATTTGCCCATCGTTTTGCTACTGGTGGATGTTTTCGCTCTTTTTACTCGTTTTAAATTTATCACAACCCTAAATGTTACAGAGAACCGGATTCAACGTGCACCCACGTCACGTTGACCTCAAGACTGCGGTATGATGTGCAGTGCAGGAGCAAAAACACTTTTCACAACAACTTCAGCGAAAGCATCGGATGCATCCGTTTGTCACGATTACGATCTGCTGCCCGACGACTGTGCCAATATCCTAATGCTCCAATATTACACTGCAAACTATTAATCTATGCTGCTGGTAGATGTGCTCCCAAGAATATACCAATTTCAAAATGATACCATTTTGACAGCTGCGCCAAGAAGGAGAACGTAATTGTTGTTTCTGTTTTGGTACGGAGTAGGCCGAACTGACAGGATTGCTAGCCAACAGTATCCGTCGTCAAGTGAGCGAATTTTGGATTCCAACAGTATTTTCATCAAAGTTTTACTCATTTTGTTGGTAAAATGAGCAATGAATAAATGTTATTTTACCACAGTCTCGCTTTGTGAATCTCGCCCATACTAAAAAATGCCATAATTATCTTGCCTATAAAACTACAACGTTATTGAAAAGCATCAGCATTTAACAATAAATGCACCACTATAAAAGTAATCTAACATATCAGTATCAGGAAAATCTATTACCTTTGCATAGATTACAGGAAAAATGAATCGTAATTTTACATTTTGCCATCGTTGATTTTCTGCGCACATTTTCAAGAAAGATTATCTCAAATATTTCTACATTTTACTTAAGGGCTCTACTCAATGTGCTGTGTAATACATTTTCGGAAATCTTCGGCAAATTCTACACGAATCTTTTAGACCAGTGCTGTCCAACCTTATATCTTATCTAGATATATCTGTGAAAAATTAAATCTTAATTGTGGAATTCAATTGAGAATGCACAATATGAAAAGTAATAAGCCTATCTTTTTCAAAAATAAATTCCTCCGCGGACTTGTGGTCTGCGGATCACAGGTTGGAGAGCACTGGTTTTAGACCAACGAAGTTTCGGAATGGAGCTACAATGAATAAACACACACACAACACCGATTCAACACCGTTTCAAAGTTTTTTTTAATTGAGTAACGACTGCTAATGATCCATCGCATGTTCCATGTCAGCCATTATAATTGTCAAATAATAGGAAATAATGGAAGGTGTAAGAGCATGGACCAAAGATCGTACATCTTCGCAAAACGCAACGCTGTTAGGGCTTTTAAAAGATAAAATTATTCGACGACTGGAGCCATTTGCTGCCGCACGAGCTTGGTGGAGGATCGTCGTAATCGTCTGACTGGCGTCGATTGCCTCCACTTCCGCCGAATGATAGCAGCGGTAGCTTGGAGGCTTTTTTGTCCCGTTGCTCCTGCACTTCCCGGTGGTACAGGAGATTGTCATCGCGCACAAACTCCTGCAGCCGAATGGGCAATTCGTTCAGTGCCGGAAAGCTTTCGTTCATTCCACCGCTGATTTCGCCATACGATGATCCGATCGGTTGGTCCGCACTGCTTGCGGCGGCTTCCGTGGCTTCCGACGCGTTGTTCGTGACCAGTTGGTAGAACAAAATGTACGGAGTGTTGGGGCTCGGTATGTTTTGCAGCTCGCTGGTGGTGCATTCCGTTACATAGTTGTCGTTAAACTTGAACCACGTTCCCGTACCATCCTGTGCGTAAGTGTAATAGTGGCCCGAGTCCATGCTTGTACCGTAGTGCACTACAACCGCGTAGTTGCGGTAGTGCAGCTGGCGACAGTGGCCTGCCTCATCCGTGATGGTAAGCGAAATGTCCTCGTTGTGCAGAATTTTGTTCATCAGCTTCGCCCGCAAGTTGCGGCTCTGGTCGTACCGGAAGTGCTTGATCGTCAGAATAAGGTTTTGAGGCGGTACGGCAACGGTCACGGAACGTTCGCAATCGCGCAGCTGCCGGCAGCGATCGCAGAAGTACTGGTTCTCGCCCACCAGCTTCTCGGAAGAGCAGAAATAGTCGAGCAGTTTCTGTACAGAATGCGTACCATCGCCGGCGGCCGACAGATCACTATCCTCCGGAAAGGACAAATCGAGCGAACGGAACGTCTCGGTAGTGTGGTTCGTGCTGTTGCAAACCGTACACAAACAGCCAACGGACAGCTGTCCTTCGAAGGTTTTCTGCACCAGCGTTTTGGTGCTGTTGGTGGCAATTGTTCCGCTGCCGTTCGGTGAAATCAGCGCCGAAGTGTTATGCTGCTGAGTAACATTGCCATTTAAAATCTTTTTCTCCTGCTCATGCAATCGATCTAACAAATAGCTTAGAAACTCGGAGGAATCCTGCTGATAGCCTGGCGCGAAACCGGGTGGCCTAGTCGAGGCGAGTACCGCACGCGGGGTCAATTCAGGCCGTCGCGAATGAATCAAAAGAGCCAGCAGCTGTTGAATTTCGGAGAATGGCGGTGCGTCGATTTGCTTCAGCAAAACTTCCGTGCAAAATCTAAAAAATAATAAAATAAAGTAAAATACATACATCGTACGACATATGGGAAGGTTTCTTGATAGAAATGGGTTTACTGACTGTTTGGTCATCGCCAAAGCTTGCACTACGCTGTTCATGTAGCAAGTATTACCCAAATTAACCAATCCTACACGGGCATTCGAACGGGTCAAACTATTGTCAGCGTCCAAAGCGTTATCGTAACGCTCGGTGCAGGAGTAGCTTAAACGACTATTATCCTGCGAAATTAGTCAACATTCGATTAATCGCGAAGCTCTCATTTTCAAATAGCAGGCGGTGTTTACCAGTTGCAAGTCTCCGCAAGCTTCCAAACAATTGATCACTGGCCCGACCTGCTGCTGATAGAGCGGAAGCTGCATCACTTCCTTGCATTGCTTCAGCTTATCCTTCCGCACACTTAAAATGCAATTGGTTCGGCCCTTCGCCTGCAAGAGATCCCCATTAGAGACACATGCATGCGAATGAGTGTTTAACATCACACACGATGCTACCAACTTACCATCAACCCTTCCACCATTTGTACGATCCAAACGTTCAAATTTGGTGCAAAATTTATCTTACACAGCCAGTCAATGAAAACGGTGAGAATTTTTCTGATATGTTCGTCGATCATGTTCTTGGAAAGAATCCACGCAACGCCCTGTTGGGGATCCATGAGCGCCAGCATGATCGTGGCAAACGGCGAGGGGAGTTTTTTCACCGACAGTGCATCGGCCGTGTACATCTTTTCGAGGCAATCCTTCACCAGTTCGCGGAACGCCTTCCGCTCAATCAGCTGCTGGAATTGCTTGGTAATTTTGTCGGCTAGCGAACGAAGGCTGCGAATTTCTTGCTTGGTCGTCGCATCGATTTGATCGCCCACGAGCAGGACCACGATGTATTCGCAAATTTTCTGATATTCGACCTCGGTGAGAAAGTTTGCATCACCATTGTTGACGCTTTGGAGCAGCAATTGCTCAAGCAGCACACGCAAGGCAGTAGCTGAACTACTGCCACCATTCCCAGAGCTTTGGAACGACGAATCGGTTGTGTTTTGGTTGATAGCCATCCGAATATGCGTCACCGTTCCGGAATACGAAAATTACGGAGCAATAATAGGGATAGCTGCGAATGCGATCCACCACACCAAAGTATGCCACCAAATAAAACTAATCAATTTACTGCTTCTGCTGCGACCTTCCTCTTTGTATGGGTATAATAATCACTGTTGTGTATTCAGAAGAAAAGTAGATTTTGCTGTGTTTTTTTCTTCTCTCTTCCTACTTTGTCATGCGAAAATTGCATTCGAAATGTCAAGCGGGTCGTACACTGTCAAAATGTGCAAACAGGAGGTTGGTCCAGTGCGTGACTTTGACGACCACATAAACTGTCGGATTTTGTTAGGGTTTTTTTGTTTGGGAACTGATGATGAACACCGTAATAAATATTGGACAAAATTACGATCCGGACAGGGACATTATGTATTTTCATTTATACATTGCTTCGATTCAGGGAATGTTTTGTCCGGACAACTTTTCTGACAACAAAACACAAATCTGTTTCTGATCAGCAAGTAGAATTCGTTTGTCGGAGGATTCTTGACAAACTCCCCAAATGATCCTACCTTCGCAAATGGTGAATTTAGCCGTACCCTAATTTTAAACAGAAGTTTGTATACAATGCACTTTGCCGAGTTTTGCACAAGCGCGAGATAAAAGTGAAAGTAAAAATTTGTGGAGCAAAACAGAGCGCGCCCGCTCTGTGCGCTAGATTCATTACCATGCTGTGCTGGCCAACTGCTACCGCCCCGGATGTTGGCCGTCCGGTTCGGTGCTGCTCAACAATGGTGACGGAAAAATAGTCAGATACAATCGGTGGTGGTGGCAGCTTTTGAAGCATCGTGGTACGCCCGTTCGAATGGATGCGGTAGGTAGAGATTTGAACGGAAAAGAAGGTTAATTTAAATGCATACGTTTAGTGGGTGAATATGTCACATTTTAATTGGAAATGCACGTAACGGAAAAGACCACAAACAACGGTGCGGTTCTGTCGATTGCTGTGCTCGGAGTGCAAGGGGTAGCACAATCAGGAGAGCGAGAGAATGGAAGAGGCAGACGTAAGAGTATTCAGTGTATTCATGATATCGATTCTTCCGGACGCAAGCGTAGTAGGACGAACAATTTCGGACGGCCGGTGGATCAGTTGTAATGTAGTCGGGGTGGGTTTTTCAACCCCTGTGTGAAACGCTGTACGTTTCTCGGTGAACGAAGTCCAATTTGCAGATGCAAAAATAATCAAATCGAATGTAATGACAAACGGTGGATCTCTTCGTGAGTGTGGCCAAACAGCACAACTGAACCAGTGTGGGTTGGATGTGGGGGCCTGTCCGCAGAAAATCTGGCGAATGTAAGCTGAAGTGAAATATTGTTGAAGCTTTTGGTTTTTGGAGTGGAAAATGTGCGTGTTACATGCAGGCGAATAGGAGTGGAACCTACCAGTTGTGTTGGACCATTCGCGGGTGGCGATGGACTACGTTCTCGCCATTACCCCGTTCATCAACCAGTTTGAATCACGAAATTTGCTTACCGAGCGATTGAGCATCAGTGCCACCACTATCGTGCTGGGCCCGTAAAGGCAAGAAAAGGGACCTGCTTATTATTGCTGCACCCTCCGCTGGTCGTCGTACCCCGTGTTTTCGCAAAAAGCGAGCGAGCGAACGGCGGCTGCTGTTTGTTTCTTTCGTTGGTTTCTTTTTGTTCTCTCTCTCTCATTACCTTTTCTCATTGCGCCTACTCGCGCGCGGTTTGCGTTCGTTACTGTGGAAGGGTGCGCGCGGTGCAGTGCATCCATTCGCATCCATCTATGCACAGAGGACTTGGTGGCTAGAGATGCGTTAGTCAGAGCGTGTGCACAAATTTGCACAACAGTGTGTATGCTGCCCGTGTAGCGAGAAAGCAGGAACGAAGAAACAGGTAAGCATGAACAGTCAAGTTGGCACAGCAAAAACGTTGTTTACGTGCTCGGGCTCATGGAGGGGTAAATGGTGTGCAGTGGATGCATCCGCGAAGAATCTTGAAAAGAGGGAAATATATATGTATATATTTATTTATTTAGTTTGCTTCCTTCCGCCTGGGCCTGGGCCGGTGTGAAAAAAGTGATTCACTTTAGTTTCATTTTCCCCCATTATATTTTGCGCTGTCTGTACGGCGGTTCGTTTTTCCTCTCCGTGTCTGCGCGCAGCCAGCCGAAGATTACGAAGTGGAACGTAAAACAATAGCCATCGATGATGTAGTTATCTCCTCCCCCTCCCCCCTCCTTAATGCAATAGATACTTACCGCACGGTACATGCCACAAACCATTGAATGTGACCGCGGTGAGATTATGCCGTTGTTGCGTACGAGGAACGGAGAAAAAGATAAACAACAGAGCGAAAAGAGTGGAAAGCTGTGTGCGACTCGAGGTGAAAAGAGATGGAATGAGCGAATGGGATTACGCGAGAGGATTCAATTCCGCATCCAGAAGATGCGAGCGCATGCAGTACCGCAAACAGTAGACAACAGTGAAGGCCACGAACAACAGCAGCATCCATCAGCTGCATCAGCGAGAGAAAAGGGTAGCCGTCGCGAGACGTGATGTTCAGCAGCGATCGTCAATTCGGATGAATACAATTACATCGTGTCATACACTCGTAGTAAGCGACGGTTCTGAGCCTCCTTTGCGCGGTAAGATAGTTTTCCACGGTTTGTTTATGCATTTACCAGCTGATCAGTGCTGATCTTGCATACAGCGCATCCTGGACGAATTGTGAACGTAAGCGTGGTGATGAAGAAGCGTGCATTAAGAAAAAATAGAAACGATGTGTGGTACAACTTAGAGTTATCTTTTTAGATACACAAATAATAGTTTGTTTTTTTAAGTGTAAAAGTGTATTTATATCTTGTTCATGTCCTGAAGGATCGTGCATTCGGGATAGCTATACTGCATTTTGTTCATGTGCATTGAACTTTGTTGTGTGAAATGAATTACTGATAGAGTTCAACAACATCGTTCAAATGTGATGATTCGAAATATACTTTAACTGTGAAAAATGTGTATAACCAATGCGGACTGGACGTTAGTAACAAATTTAAAAAAATTGTTCACATTAGCGATTTGAATTAGGTTTGTGATCGGTTGTAATAGCTTATCCTACAAAAAACTAATACATATTGTACGCTTCCTCTTAAGCCATTTTGAATTTATTTATTCGAACACGCGTTTTGGCGAAGTATAGCGGTGACTCGTGCCTTACTAATTTACATGCAAAATTGACCGACTATCAAATTAAAAATAGCAGAAAAATGAAAGTTGCTGCAACGGAAAGCTGAACCCGTAAGGCCAAAAGATATCGGTCGGTTACACAAACCGAGGGAAATTAACCTACCTAGCACCATAGTTGGGGTATCCGGATTCTCACGATTATCCAACGATCTTCACATTGGATAACACAGCTTCACCGTTTCGACAATGTGCTAAGACGCTCCGCCGAGTGCCCGGTGAAAGGCTAAGGAATGGGTTACCTTATAACACCGGCACCGTTTGCTCCGTTTGCTGGAAATTCAATTGAACGCAGAAGATGGGTTTTCTTCGGCTTGAAGTGCATACCATTTGGTGAAAATGAAAGGCTAATCCCATCAACTATGTGCGGTGCATGATCATGAACATTGAAGTACGAAATGTGCTCTTACCGCAAGGGAAGTGAAAGTAGTATTGCAAGTATTTTGGTTAGGTTGTTTAGTTTTAGTTTCGCCGTCTTCGAGATTAAACTAGTAAGCATGTGTGTCGTCTGATTTTAGGGAGTGTGTACATTCTATTATGATATCGCAATCTAATATGCTAATCTATTCACAAAAAATGAGATTAGTACTCTCTTTACAAATATCATTATTATTATTATCTGACCAAGGTTGAACTATTTCCAGCCATCCTTTTAAATACAACTCACAAATATATTTTATTTTCTTAAAGGGGTTTCAATTATGCTGATCTTTTTTAATTATTCTTTCTACGATCAGAATGAACGGAGACCTTGTTTCGAAATTATATGTGACTGTCGGCTCTTTTCATAAAGTAATCACCTTGACTTCTCTAATGCATCTCTTTCGTCGCACAAATAAGGGTACCTGAGGCATAGCGTGGCTTCCACCATATTGAGCACATTGATTGAGCAGCAAGGGCATGAAACGATCTGTTTCTCAACTGTGCTGGAATGGTAATGCTCCAGCAATTCTTCAGATTTGCTTTTGTATGGTTCGTGGTTTTATGAACAACCATTGATTAAATGTACCACGTATGAGTTGATATTTTCCACGTGCAGAGAAGAAACACGGTTTCATTAATGTAGCTCTGTGTTTAAAGTTATAAGATTACATTATTTTGCATGGTTTTTTATGTTTTTTTTCTATGAATGTATATTTGCTGTAGATTGTATATTTGTTTTAATATAACTTCAATTTAAAACCATTAATTTTTCAGTTGATTTATATGTAAGCTTTTAATTTTTCGTATAACTTATTTATCAGTATCGAATTTGGTTATCTAATTAGCTATGCATTAAAAGCTAACCCAATGTTACGAGATCATTAATTATCCAATTAACAAACAGTTTTTGGGCAATAAAACTGCCAATTTCATAAATGCCACTATGTTCAATATGTTGTTGTAGCTATAAAGATGACCCAAACCACAGCAAATGTTTAATTTCAACCCTTAGCTTTTATCTACTTTTCCATTAGGCGTCAAAATTGCTCAAGGTCTTTTATTTGTTCCATTCCTTTCCCAATAATGTCCATATATTTTGCACCTTTGGAGCCCCTCTCACCGAATATGTTGAAAATACATGCCATGGTCCCCCATGGCATAATGTCATGGTTCGCTATTTCGGATCGTACCGAGCAACGTGTCTTTACTTTTGATGTCCCTTTTACTTATCCAAAATTTTGTCATTTATATACGGAAAGTGTAGAATGATGCGTACTGCTATCATAATTTGTATATTTTAAAGAAGAATTGCAAATCGATTTGTGTAATTTAGTCAAAGAACATGTTAAAATAAGCGATTGTTATTTTAGAGTTAGGTGATTCTTTTTTTCTTTCTTTGGACTTAGTTCGATTTCGCTGATACTGTAACAGTTGTCTTTATCCTTTTTATAATAATTAGAATAAATAAAATTGTAGTAAAACGTACGATATTTTTTAAATCGCCAAACCAAAACAAATTGTCCCCCGTGTATAGCGCCATCTATTTGGCGATAGCGCAAGTGAGGTCTAAATGAAATTAAAAAATCGTTCCCCTAGTCGCAAAATTGAAGTTTTCGGACGTCGTGTGGACGTCGTGTGGACGTCCACCCGACGTCCACACGACGTCCGGTTTAAGAGGTTACTCGACCAAGCGAACTTTTTTAGACGGGTTTTATGGCAAAAATTGTGGCGGATTTCCCAGGGTTGTTGTAACGAATAGCAGCCACAAAAAAAAAATTTTATGGATGGCAAGAAAAAAAAATCTTGCCCTTCCCCTTACTCCTTCGGTCGGTAGTTGCGATCACACCAGCTGTTCATATGCCCCAGCCGCAAAATCGGGTTTTCGCCGCGATTTTCGACCAAGCGAAAATAAAAATTATGCCATTTGTATGGGGCGAACACACACACACACGAATTATAGTTGTTGATTATGGGTGGGAAGATTATGGTTATGACTTCTGTTTCACTCTCGCTCACAGGCGATGATGTTCCGTCGCTTTCTCACCAAGTTATTGGCGCAAATCTGTGGTTGTTGCTGCTCTTTCTCGCACGTGAGGGAGTTTTCTTTGTCCTTGTTTTTCCCGTGCGTGACATTGGCTGCGAATCCTCTTGATGCGTTAAAGGAAGTTAAGTTAATTAAAGGGTAAATTGTTAGATTCAATGGATCTGGCACACCAAATGATGTACCAATTCGTGCACGTTTATGTGCCACACTGCACCTAAAGCGTTTTGTGACTAACACAACCACAAACACAGTATTATGATGTTTGTAGATTTGGGACATATTTTGGTAAACTTTTTATGCGGTCGAGCAACAATTAAATGCCGCATGTTGTATACCCTTTAAACCAAACGGCAATCTGCTGCAATCTTTTCATCGTCACTCTGGTGCTCTCTTCGACCAGCGCCTGACTCATTGAACGCATGCTGTGATGAGACCGGTTGCTACGAGACCGGACGAGATCGATTCTTATCCGGACCATTCTCCAGATAGCAAGAACCGACTATCCGATATCGTGATTTGAGTAAGGTTAAGAAGTCGTTTCAACCCTGTCTACAGCATAGTTCGTTACGTCAAAGAAGAAGAAGAAAATTTGTACGGGAGGCTATGAGCTTGCAATGCTGCACGCGGCCTCGGTACGTGGGGGATGGCGAAATAACCTGTACAACAAAGAGAGCAGGGAGATGGCAGGGAGCTGTGGGGTCTTATCGGCCACGGGCTGCAATCGTCCAAGTGGTTCCATTAAGCGCTAGTATGTGGTCAGTGAGTGCGCTAAGTAGTTCGGCAAGCGCCAATCCGACCCGTGAGTGCAACGAGTCGACAGAAGTTCGAGTCGACACGAATGAACTGGATCATTTACGGATGGTTTCGACAAAGAAGGATTACGAAGGATCCTTTCCTCGGGACCTCACTCGGCCGCTTAGTTTGGTTTGGCCTCTGGTTAATCCGCCCCTGCCCGCACCTCACTATTGTTTGCCTTAAGGCTTACGGCAAATACAGTTTACATTTGTTATTCTAAACTATGCTAGCATTATTGAACAGCAATACCAAAGAAAAGGAATGGGAAGAAAAGAAGGGGATAGGGAGTAAATAAATGGGTAGCTAACAAGAGCGCAAGGAAGCGGAGGAGCAGGAAGGGTGATAGTCGAAGAGGTGAGATGAGAAGATGAAAGCGGGAATTGCGTGTAATAGCGTTCACTGTTCCGAAGCGACGATGGGTTCTAAACAAAGGGGGAGGAGAACGAAGCGAACTCCCATACAGAAACGGGGAGGACACACAGAAAGGGAGCAACATGCATTTTTTGTAAGTCGAAGAAGGAAGAACTTCTGTATTGTCCACATTGTCCACATCAATCTTATTAGCTGCGGATCGTACAAAGCTTCTTCATCTTTTTCTTATTTGACACAGTATCCATTGCTTTTCTGTCTGCCTCAGCCACTCCTTTCTTCTTATTGGCGCAACGACCTACGCGGTCATGCCGGATAGTTATCCGTTGCTACGATAGACAGTCCATACGAGGCTTGAACTCATGGCGAGCATGTTGCTAAGTCGTACGAGTTGACGTGACCTGTTACTAATTAGTTTACCCATAGCGAGATAGGCAATCCTGGGTCACTAGGATCAAACGGGGCTTGAACGCAGGACGGTCGTGTTGTTGTGTTGTGTTCGGATAGCACGACAACGAGGGGCAACCAAGCCATCCATAAATCTAGCCAAGCCATCCATAAAATGCGGGGACGCGTGGTGCAGCTTTGCGCGAGAAAGGACCGGCTGCATCACCGTCATTTGAGGCTCAGCCAATCCCCGAGCGCAGCCGCAGCGCTATCGACTATGCATGCAGCATACACGCCACTTACGCATCCTGCGTCAATCGCCAGGACAGCGTCTAGCCCGTCACACAACTTTCTATGCCATCCTCCAGGCAGCGACATGGCCGCGCAGCACCATCCGCAACGATGATGCGTCTCCAAAAAAGGCGAGAGAAGGAGCAAGTCAGGCAAAGCGAGCGATGCGTGCGTCAGCCAAGCCGGGGCGGGTCGCTCCTCGCTTACAGCATCGAGCGAGAGGCGGGGGAGACGTTCCTTTTTCTCTTCCGAACAGTAGACCTCGGTAATTAGAATTAAAAGGTTAAACCATGGTGGGTAAATCCTAACCTTCAATCCGGTGGGAGGGAGAGAGGAAGGGAGGGAAGGATGGGAGAAGATTGGAGGGTTTGTACATTATTAAAGAAAAAATAATGGAAAGACAATATGTGTTCAATGATATCCCTCATTTTAATATTTGACCTTCCGTTGACTGTAACTAAGCATTGGCTGGCTTAACATGAGCGGGCTAGTGCATTGAATGATCTTTTGTTTGATTTTTTTTTTTGCATAGGTGCAACTAACTGCACTAACAAATAACATAAAACCAGTACCAAGCATGGATTCATTCGATCCGGAAAATAGCTCGAACGGTAAATCGATTCCATCCACACGACAACTAGCGCGTTGATCAAATCCAGATTCGAACGACGGCGCTCTAGCCAACGCGCAATGCATCAGCAGCCAAAAAAACGGGAAGGAAAAAAAACAATAACCCCAAGTCAAGCGCGCTCACACAAGGTCAAGCATTCGCCAATAACTGCTGGGATAATGAAGGAGGTGGGGAAGTGACGACACTGAAAACGTATATGATCTGGTAGAACGGATAAAGAAGACAGCAGATAAGCGATATCACTCCCACCACTATCATATGAACAGCTGGTGTGATCGCAACTACCGACCGAAGGAGTAAGGGGGAGGGCAAGATTTTTTTTCTTGCCATCCATAAAATTTATTTTTGGTGGCTGCTATTCGATACAACAACCCTGGGAAATCCGCCACAATTTTTGCCATAAAACCCGTCTAAAAAAGTTCGCTTGGTCGAGTAACCTCTTAAACCGGACGTCGTGTGGACGTCGGGTGGACGACGTCCACACGACGTCCGAAATCTTCAATTTTGCGACTAGGGTAGTTGGCTCGGCGTTTAGTTTACAGCGGACGGCACTGGCTGCGATCTGGCATGTTTGAATACATTGAAACCGTATTCCTTTTTGAAGCTATTTGCCATGCATATTGAATATGTTTTCCATGAAATTGTTTAAAATAGTTTTGATGTCAAAATGATGCAATAACAATATCGATATGAAATATTAGTAAAATTTATTTCTAAATAATGTTGTCATGTGTTCATATCCCATACTAACCGAACTTCTTCCGTTACGCAGGACTGACTAATATTATTGTGAGTAAACCATCAATTCAGTTATTGTTAATTTTAATGCTTTAGTGGCAAGTCTAGACCAGTGGCCGATAAAGTATGCCTCGGAAGACGCAGGTGACACATTGTTGCCCTTCTCCGGCGCTACAACCGCTTTGTAGTCTTGGCTTGCCTCAGGAGTGTCCGAAGCCGCTCGCGGTGTAGTTTTACCATGGCTATGCTATCATATGCGGCCTTGAAGTCAATGAAGAGATTGTATGCGTTGTGTCTGTATTCTCCAAGATCTGCCTCATAGTGAAGATCTGGTCAGTGGTTGCTTTTGAGACTTTGTCATAGTTTATGATAGAAGTATAGTTTGATACTTTGATAGTTCAGCTCTCTTCGACGTGAGGGACATCCTTCAGGATCGTAAGATCAGGGAGAATATTTTATAGGCGATATTCAACACCGTAATACTCCTATAGTTATTGCAGTTCAACCTGTCTCCCTTCTTGTATATGGGGCCGAGATTCCAATCACAAGGCATCGATTCGCTATCCCATGCCTCAGTAACAATTTGATGAATCTCGTCTTCTAGTCGGGCACCTCCATTTTTGACCAGTTCAGCTACGATGCCGTCAGTTCCAGGTGCCTTGTTATTTTTCAGCTGACAGATAGCTTTTCGGGTTTCATCGATGCTAGGAGGCAATAACACAACGCCCTCTGACTCAAGGACCTCTGATTGGTTACTAACCAGATCTTCATCCTTATTACGACAACATGTTACCTTAAGCCCGCGTTACAGCTCGAGTGAAATTGAACGTAAAATTTTAGGGTTATATATAGCAGATTAATATTAAATTATAATCAGAATATGGCTTATCATTCACCAAAAGAAAGGATATTTAATTCCCCAACTATTTAGACTGTAAAACATCTTGAATTAATAAATTAAATTTATTTCTTTGCGATTCCCTTACTTAGTTCACGGTGAAAAAATAATGGTCAGCGGAGAATCACAAGGAAATGCATTTAATTCATTATTTTAATGTTTTACAGTCTAATTTTTTTTAATTTTTTGGCTATAAAGTTTGCGCGTCCTCTGTTTAAGACTGATCACGGTTATAGCCCCATGTAAGATGAAGAAGATTTTGTAGAAGTTTGTTATTTAATGGAGATTAATAAATAATAAGGGGTGTTGTGTTTGTCGTTATTTCAGTTAAAACATCACAACATTGAAAAATTGTTAGAATTGTTAGCTACATTTTATTTTATTATATCATATTTTTAATAATATACTAAACGGGCGCATATTAACTGAAGGTTGAATTGTTTGATAATTTGCGTTTATGAAACCATGGTTTGTTAGATATGTACTGAATTATATGTTGATTAATGGCAACAATTGTACTAATATATACATTTTTGCGTTTTCTCTTTCCAGTGATTAAGAGATAAATCAACTCCTCAGAGGATATCATCAAATGTTGCTCTTTTCTCCAAACTTTGGCTAAGCCATCCAAAGGGGAAATGAAACACAAAAGTATTATCAGTGAAAAATGCCATTAAACTTGGTATTAGTTGAGATCATTGTGAAGAGCGACTACGATAAGCTGCTAAAGTGACGTAACCCCGTTGGATGAAATCGTCCCGCGCCAATCGATGAGCTCGATTGTCCTGCATTCGAAGCAGCTGAATCATACAACGCTTACGCTATGAGACGAAATGTGAAAGTGTTCGGACTCGTTTCCATCACCTGGATTGTGGTGGTGATCTACTATTTCCAGGGCGACTACTATCACAATGACGGGAATCGTGCGCTGCGTTTGCGCAGCAGTAAAATGAAGCACTCCGCCTCGGAACACTATATTGGTGGAGGTAGCGAGGCACTAACGAATCGCGACGACGAACATCAAAGCGTGTTGAAGAGTGCGGCAGAAAGTAATGCTGCCATCGTCGGCAGCAGTAGCAGCAGCACCAGTATCAGCAACGGCCACAACCTTCATAGCAGCAATAGCAATAGCATCTTTAGCTACAATGCACCACCCATGACCTGGGACTATTTTGATGAGGCCAGCTACATACAGAAGGGCGGTCTGCAACGGGGTGAAGATCCGTACTTAAGGAACCGTTTCAATCAGCAGGCGAGCGATGGGCTGAAGAGCAACCGCGAGCTGCCGGACACTCGCAATGCCATGTGCCGCCGTTCAAGCTGGTCGGATCTCAGTACCATCGCGCACCTGCCAGCGACCAGTGTGATCATTACGTTCCACAACGAAGCTCGCAGCACATTGCTACGAACGGTGGTCAGTGTGCTCAATCGCTCGCCCGAAAGACTGATCCACGAGATAATTCTTGTGGATGACTATTCCGACTTTCCCGAGGATGGGCAGGAGTTGGCCAAGATTCAGAAGGTGCGCTTGATAAGAAATAGCAAACGCGAGGGATTGGTACGATCACGGGTTACAGGGGCTGCCGCCGCTACGGCTAAGGTGCTCACCTTCCTCGACAGCCACTGTGAGTGTAATGTGAACTGGCTCGAACCGCTGCTGGCACGTGTAGCGGAAGATCCAACACGTGTCGTGTGCCCGGTGATCGATGTGATCAGCATGGATACGTTCCAGTATATAGGCGCTTCGGCCGATCTGCGCGGCGGCTTTGATTGGAATTTGGTGTTCAAGTGGGAGTATCTGAGCAATGCCGAACGTAAAGCGAGACAGCGCGATCCTACGGCCCCAATACGCACGCCCATGATAGCGGGTGGACTGTTCGTGATCGATAAGGCGTACTTCGAGCGTCTCGGCACCTACGACACGCAGATGGACATCTGGGGCGGTGAAAATCTAGAAATCAGCTTCCGCGTTTGGCAGTGTGGCGGCTCGCTGGAAATCATACCCTGCAGCCGGGTGGGGCACGTGTTCCGCAAGCGCCATCCCTACACGTTCCCCGGTGGGGGGAGTGGCAACATTTTTGCCAAAAACACTCGCCGCGCAGCAGAAGTGTGGATGGACGAGTACAAGAAGTACTACTACGCGGCCGTTCCGCTCGCTACTAACATTCCGTTCGGTGACATCGACGATCGATTGCAGCTGCGAAAGGAACTGCAATGTAAGCCATTCCGATGGTATCTGGAACACGTGTATCCGCAGCTAGGCATACCGGAACGCCGCAACAATGGCAGCATCCGGCAAGGCGTGTACTGTCTGGACAGCCTGGGCAATGTGGCCGGTGCGGTGGTCGGACTGTACAGCTGTCACGGCAACGGTGGCAATCAGAACTGGATACTTAATAGGAAAGGGGAGCTCAAGCATCTCGATCTCTGCCTAACGCTGGTTAAGTTCACGATCAGCGCACGGTACAACAGCGTGCTGATGAAGTACTGTGACGATTCGGAGAACCAGCAGTGGCACCTGAAGGACGGGGGACTGATACAGCACAGAAAGATTAATGTATGTTTAGATTCGCGACACATGAAGGAAAGGGGCATCACCGCGGAACGGTGCAACTCCGCACTCGAATCACAGCACTGGAAGGTTGTTACGGAGGTGCAATAAATCGCCCGCCACGGGGGGTGGGGACGAAGAGGGGTTTCTTACTTCAGTCAGTGGGATGTAGTCCATGTTCTTTGTTGTTATATACATACATTCTATTCAAAACCAATTCAATCTCCTGATATGCAGATATTAGATAGTACGAAAGCGTAGCATTGTGACACTATAGAGTTTAAGAGAAGATAAGGTGTGAAGCGTGGATCGATTCAATCTTTTGCATCAAACGTAGATGTATATGCATTTGCAGATAAAAAATAAAAACACCACCACCACCACCCTCCCCCTTACACCATCACATACACCAACATCAACACAAAATAAGTTAAGAAAATCGAAATGAATTCTCGCTGTAACGACGCAACTGCAACCCTTTTTATTGTATTTCCAGTTTTTTTGTTACAAAACAAAGGATAACAGCTAAGGAACGATCAGTAAAACATTCAGGAATAGTTTTGTCCTGTATGAAACACGTTAAAACACTTGAGTTTTATTTTACTATGTAAACAGATGACATTCCACAGAAACAAAAGCAAAATACTACGAGACGAGAAAAAAAAGAAAAAGAAAGGATACCAAATCTTGTCATTTTTTATTATTTATCATTATTGGCCAAACCATCATTATTATGGTTTGGAATCGGTATTTGACTACATTTTTGAGCTATCAATTTAAATGATATTTTTTACATAATATTTTCGAATGTATTACAGCCATTCACCCATCCCGGGCCAACCGACAAACAGCGAAAGATCACGGGAAACATATTTAAGTGTGTTGCTTTAATTGTTTAAAAACTCGCCACGGACTTAACGGAATTAAAACATTTGTTTGCGTCAACCGATTGAAACAGACTTATAGAACAAATTAATATCGACACGATATTTTGCAATCCAACAACCATTAGTGCCTGGCCCGTATGGCGACATGATATTTCCGAACGCTAGGCGTTGCACCGTCAATCGGAATGTCCGACGGTATGGGTGCTCCATCCGGCAACAAGAGATCAAACGACTGCAGCGTTGTGGTCAGGAACAGGAAAAGGTTACTTTTCGCCATCAGCTCACCCATGCACCGGTGTTTGCCGACTCCGAACGGGTGGTACTGGGCCGGTATGTGTATTTTTCCGTCCTTGAGGAAACGCTCGGGGTTGAATTGGGTCGGATTTTCCCACAGGTTCTCGTCGAGCATCATACCGCGGAACATGCCCACAAGCATGGTGTCCTGGTTGTGAAAGCGAGCAAAGTTAAATCCAGCGGAATCTAGTAGGCCAAGTGTGCGCCGCACAAGCTTACCTTGGGAATGTGGTAACCACACAGAGTAGTGTCTTTGAGTGCTCGATGTGGAATACCAAACGTATTCGACATGAACAGTCTAAGTCCTTCGAGTGTTGTAGCTTCACTGTACGGCATGCTGTTGGCGGTGAAACGGAAAAGTGATTGTTGGTGAGTGTTAATTACACATATTAAAAAAAAAAAACATTAAAACCGTTTTTTATCGCTCTACATCTGTAACGTACCTTGCACGGTCCTCTAAAGTTGGTAGCCGATTGCGACCAATGACGTCATCGATTTCTTCCTGAATTCGCCGCATCACCTTCGGATTGCGCACAATGTACAGAAAGGAAAAGTCGAGCGTTTTGGTGGTTGTTTCCGAGCCGGCAATGAACATATCCAAACAAACGGCCAGCAGCTGCTCGCGGGAGAAACTGTCCGACGGTGCATTATTGTTTTGCAGCGTGTGTAGGTACACATCCATCAGATCGCGCGGTTCGTCGTCTGGGTTGAAGTTTTTCTGATGCCGCTCCACCTCGGCACCGATGAACTTGTGCATGCACTCGTGTATCTCCACAAACTGCCGGTAGCCCGAAAGCCTGGGCGCCACAAATCTAAGGTAAGGGAAGTGGCTAAAAAGCGCTCCCATCATGTCAATGTTGGTGAACAGCTCGTGCAGTAGCGCTTGCAGATATCTTAGGTCGTCGTTATCCTTACTGTAGCGAACTCCCGCCATCATCAGCCAGAGCGTGTTCAGGACGTAGACGGAAAAGGCACCCTGCATCTGCACCGTCGCCTTACCCTGGCCTTTCGCGATCAGCTCCTCAAAGTCCTTGCGTATGTGAGCCGCTTCGTTCTGAATGATTTCCGTCATGCCCTTGCGCGCAAACCCAAACTCTTTCAGATGGCGCACAATGAAACGGCGCTGCTCCTGCCAAAACTGTTCGTCCGTTAGCAGCACACCGCGCCGTAGACCCCAGGTGCGCGTTTCGTAGAATATCCCGGTGGGCCGCCCGTCAAAGTCTTCGTTGTTCATCATCTCCTTCAGCGACTCGGCATTGATCGCCATGACCGCTTTATCCTTCCCTATTTTGAAGCCGATCACACCACGGTGGTCGGGATAGTCCTGGGCAATATGCTCGACCGCTTTGCACAGCATACCGGTTTTGTTGCGTGCGTTCATGATCGAGAGAGCGCTCCCGACGATCGGGTACCACTTGGGACCGGGCGGGAAATTGAGGGGCTTCAAGTTATCCAGGTGAAGCCATAACAGCAACAGCACTACGCAAAGTGCCACAAAGTACCACATTGCTGGGTGATCCGGGGGTGTTCCGCTGTTACCACTACGGGGGTGAAAGCAGATAAGAAACAAGCTTTTCATTTCTGATACAGAAAGCATGAGTTGCGGAGCTAGAAAGTACTAGAATATAAAAGTGCATAATGCCCGAAACCGATCGTGGCTCTACTCGATCATTCTTTACTGGGCACATGAGGCAATCGAAAGGGCGTTTTACCGACAGGCCCTTAAAAACATTCACTGAAGCAATAAAAACGAATCGCACACTGCGCACATAGGACGGTTCCACAAGTGCACAAACAACAAACACAGCCTCAATGCTGCAATGCCGTCGGATCGGACCAGCGCGCTCCGAATGCCGGCAAGTAAGTAGTAGCTGCGATGAAGCCGGCTTCATCACGCATGGCAGGCCACATGGTTGGAAATTGAATGCGGCATTACATAAGCATGCACTTGCACATTTGGCCACACATTACTTTTACCCTGGCAAATGCAGATTATGCAAGTTGATAGGTAGAAGCTTAGTCGAAAGCTCAACGATGGAGCTCGATTAAGATGTAAAAAAAAAAGCAAATGCTAAACGAAAATATATAGTAGCGGGGACTTCTTTACACCCGGTGAAGTGTGTAAATACCGGGTCCAATATCGAAACGGGAATGTAAAGAAATCCTTTCTAATAATAAAGGGAAAATCTAAACCATGATGTGTTGAAGGAAAGCTCAACCAAGGTGCGCTAATGAGGTGACACGAAGGAGAGGAATAGCTTGATAGTCTTAGGCCAGGCTTGCTTGTTGCGTCACTTTGGCCTACCTTTTATGTAATGCGGAGATGCTGCAGAAACGGGTTCTGGCAGCTGGTAACCCCCACATGACTATGGCTGGAATGCAACGATACACTGCGCCACTGCAAAAGTGTGCATCCACTGTCAGTGCAACGGGAATTCCGTTGTACGGTCTACAGATTTACCGACATCAATAGTAATCACATCATGATTTAAGAACAATGGTGAGGAAAATTGTTCCCTGAACGATTTTTGTTTTCAAATTAAGCGACTTAAACTACTTCCGAACAGATAATGAGGTTTCTGGTAAAACCATCTTTACTGTTTACTGAAAAGTAATGTTACATTGAAACAACGTATGAACATTCCAAATTTTGGCTGTATTTTCCCGGATTTCCTTTGCCTATGCCAGTGATCTCATTGTGGAAACATTGAAATTGGGCCTGGGAAATTATTAAACTTAACATTAATTCCCCAAAAGTGGGGCACAATTCCACTTGCCGAATGCACTTAATTTACACACAATGCTCTTTGCGTTGACGGGAATCTGTGTTTTGTATCTCACAATTGAATAAAAAAACAAAAAACGTTCACCAACGGCACATATCAACTAACAAACAACACTCGAGATCAAAGTATCCTGCTATCAGGACCAACACGTATAAATTAACAATCACCTGTTTAATCCTGCACTGGTGCGTGCCTTCGAGCTGGCAGAATTGGACTCATTCTGCAGCGGCGCGCAGTGGTCAGTAATATAGCATTTTCCCCACTTACCAAACGATTTTCAAATACATCGGTGCCGGGAAGGCGCGCTCGTTTGCCCCGCCACTCGAACCCGTGTACTGGCGGGCTTGAACACGTTTCATTCATTCGCTAGCCAACGTTGGTAGTGCTTTCCGGAACAAAGTGGTACAAAGTGCATTGCTGAAAGATTGCCTCTTGTTTGTACTATTCGGTGCATGCGGAATGCAGCACCGACAAAGGTCACTGGCTGTAGGTAATGCACTAAAATAGTGACGCAGAAAGGCTTTCTTGAGGATTGATAGTGTATGATGGCAGTTTACGGCGGTACTCTAACGCTAGTCTGTTTGTCCGTCCGATTGCCGATTGTAGTTCGATCGCATTTATCAGTAGGAAGGAGATTTAACGGTTGATTGTGCTAATTATGTATGCTTTTGGTAGGCATGATCATGTAATGCCAACAAATTCCTTAGCCTTATGGACCTTAGCGTAGGTATTCTCATCCGAAAGTTCCTTATGCTTCCTGAGACATGTGAGAAGTTTAATCTAGCGATCGGAGTCTGGTGGAATAATGGCCTCTTTTTTTATAGTGACTTTCAGTTCATTTTGACGTCATTTGCCTCTTCAAAAGAAAGGTGTTGTCCCAGAAGATGCCAGGCAATACGTTGAGCTGTATATTCGTAGCAGTCGGCGTATGGCCGAGAGTTATTTGTGCCCTACAAATGTTGCTGTATTCTTGGTGGGCGGAATGTTTTCCTATACACAGATAGAGAGGCTCACTAAATTGGATAGTACAGCTGGATATAATTTGTGTATTAAGATAACTTATACTGTCCGTTACATTTAAATTGTTCGATCAGTCTTGTCCTTTTTGTGAAAGTTATGTTGTCATTGTTTTTAACAAGTGATTTAATGATTCACTCCATTAAAAATAGGTATTTAAGCATTCATTGGGTATTTTTTTAGTACAAAAAAATCATAAAATCAAGATAATGAAAAATCGAAGGCT
Organism: Anopheles coluzzii; assembly: GCF_943734685.1. Lineage (NCBI taxonomy): Eukaryota > Metazoa > Arthropoda > Insecta > Diptera > Culicidae > Anopheles > Anopheles coluzzii. Next base: position 47,605,147 of record NC_064671.1, on the reverse strand, counting down.
TAAAATATTGGATTAGTGGTTACTACAAGTTGACGCCAAATTGCTCTAACATTTAAAATATGGTCCGACTGTACGATTTAGGACTATTTACCATTAGTTCCTTTAGACTCTTTTTCTTATAATATTTTACATGGAACTTGTAATGGCCATGTTTCATTATTTACCTGTCCTTGTGTCATTCATCACTCGTCCTTGTAATCATAGGTGTACCACCTTAAAGCCTGACTTCAAATTAAGATGTTTATAGTACACGTCCGTAAAAATAAACTAAAACAGGTAAAGTTTAATTTTTATGATATTCCGTAAATTATATATAGAGTGGCAAAAACCTTTTCCAGTACAGCTTAATAACTGGGCAAAGAACAAAAAACTACGAAGTTGTAGGATATACCATCAATTTGATGAACTGCTGTGGATTGCCGGACACACGGAGCGAAATTTCTTGCCCCATTAACTTTAATATGGCGATGGAGAAAAATAACACAAACAATTTCTGGTTTAAGAAAAATAACACAAACAATAACAAAAACAAATGATACTATCCTATCGGGTGGCGTAATGCGTATGGAAGTGTGTCGCCATCGCATTCTGTCGATCGCAAACGGTTTACTGCTCATACGATCGGTGTTGGAGTATGTTGGTGTAGTGTGGTAGCCTTTCTCTATTCGCGCTTCAGCGCGGCTGGAGTCGATCCAGCTTAAGACAACCCGTTTTGCGCTCCGTTCATGAAATCGCAACCTGGATTACAGGACTAGGTGCACTACTCGGGGTACCACAACTAGATCCCCGCGTTCAATATGCCAGACTTGGCTTCATCACGCGACTTCTCAACAGAAGTATGGTCTGTCCGGCGTTGCTGTCGCACGGGCGTTGTTGGCCAACGAGGAGCCTTGGACCTCCTTTTTTGCCCTGAACACGGTAAATGACGTCTTTGAAGCTAGCATCTCGGTGGCTCATTTTTTGTCTTGTACTGTGTCCTGATAGTATTACTCGTTATAAAATGACAATAATAATAATAATAATAATAATAATAATAATAATAATAATAATAATAATAATAATAATAATAATAATAATAAAAATAATAATTATAATAATAAAAATAATAATAATAATAAAAATAATAATAATAATGATAATATTAATAATAATAATAATAATAATAATAATAATAATAATAATAATAATAATAATAATAATAATAATAATAATAATAATAATAATAATAATAATAATAATAATAATAATAATAATAATAATAATAAAAATAATAATAATAATAATAATAATAATAATAATATTAATAATTATAATAATAATTAATAATAATAATAAGAATAATAAAAATAATAATAATAATAATAATAAGAATAATAAAAATAATAATAATAATAATAAAAATAATAATAATAATAATAAAAATAATAATAATAATAATAATGATAATAATAATAATAATAATAATAATAATAATATTTTTTTTTATTTCTTGTAAGGACGGCCTGGTTGGCCGTATCATTATGGACTAGACTTAAATCTAACATTGTTGGTTCTATTGTATTTCTTAATATCTATGGGCTGGCCGAAGCACATTTCCTTGCTCGGCTTTGTGCACCTTATTCCGGGTGGGCTCGGATTCTGTTGTATGCCATCCGTTCTCTTTCCATAGTGTCTATGGGGAATTCCAGTATTCCCATCCAAGGGAGCAGGGATTTAGTGTATATGGCATCGACACCGTATTTTACAGGTGTTAGGTGAGCGATGGTTTCCAGCATCCGGGTTGTCTAGTGCTCCGCGATGGCTTGGTTGTTCTAAATCACCACTCTGAGCTCGTCATGGTGGTGAGCTTCTGCCCCAACCGTCGGTTAAGTGTTCAGACTGCCCGAAGATCACTAAACATAATTTAACATACAACGTAGACAATATACTACACACTAAGGTTACTACTAACAAATATGCTAATAGGTACAATCATACATAACCGGGTAAATATATACGCGCGAGAACACCAACAAGTGTCCACATGGCTATGCGTGTGTAGATGTGGATATAAAGAAAATCCACATGCACACACGCACACCCATGCAGACACCTACCCATGCACACGAACGCCCATACACCCTAAGCCATACATGATCATACCTATACATTTATTGGGTCTCTAAACATATAAGTTCGGTACGTGATTACAAGGTGATGCCAACCTCCTTAGCATATTTGTGCAGAATTCTCGCGTATTCGTAGTCCCTTTGACCAAGGATGTCACGTATTGGGACTTCAGGGTTCCTCCCTATTGCTTGAACCGTCGATAGTAGTGCGGGTCTTGTTGTTTCAAACTCCACACATGACCATATGACGTGGTCGATGTCGTGGAATCCTTTGCCACAGCTACATACATTTGTATCGACGATCCCTATACGTTGTAGATGTGCATTCATCGCATAGTGGTTTGACATGAGTCTTGATGTCATGCGAATGAATCCACGATCTGCCTGTAGGCTTTGAAACCAAGGACGTTGTGTCACCCTAGGAGAGATGGAGTAAAGAAATCTCCCGAGATCATCGGCATCCCACATGCTCTGCCAACGAGCCATGCATAATTGCTGTGGGAAGCGGAGGAATTCGTGAGGCTGAATCGATCGTTCAAAGGAATCGCCCTCAGAGGCGCCTCGTTTGGCCAAGAGATCTGCCCTCTCATTGCCAGGGATTCCGCAATGAGCAGGTAGCCAGACAAGCGATATTCGAAACGCTTTATTGAACAGAGAGCTTAGTGTTTCTAGAATTTTTTTAATAAAGTAATCAGAGCTCTTTATCGCCTCCACGGATTTCAAAGTTTCGACAGCACTGAGACTGTCAGTGAATATATAATATTGATCCCGAGGGGTCGCGCTTATTAGAAGCAACGCGTAAAATATGGCAGCCAACTCTGCGACAAATATTGAGCATGGCTGTCTCAATTTGAAGAAGGCTTGTTTGGATGTATTATATACACTAAAGCCCGTGCCCACGTCTGAAAAGGATCCGTCCGTAAAATATTGTTTTTCGTTGGGATGGCCATACTTGTTCACAAAAATGCTGGGAATTGTCCTCCAGCGAAGATCGTGTGGTATGTTCTTTGTTTCCTCTTGCAAAGAGGAATCAGTTACCAAAAGGGAATTGTAGGACTCCGGTAGATTGGCGCAGCTGATTGCTTGTGAAGCACTAGGGTTAGCCTGTAAAGATACAAAATCCTGATATATCTTCATGATTTTGCGGTTAGAACCTGCCTCTTGTAGGGATTTGAAATTATCAATCACTAGTGGATTAGATACTGTGGAACGAAGTAGAAGGCGAAGCGATAATTGTTCAAAACGCAGTTTTAGCGGCATCACTCCAGACATCACTTCTAGGGACATATTATGGGTGGATTTCATACATCCCAGCGCAATTCTAAGATAACGATATTGTATGCGTTCTAGTTTTATTAAATGCGTCTTGGATGCCCAATGGAAGCATATGCAACCATATTCCAAGACGGATAAAATCGTTGTCTTATACAGTCTTAGGAGGTCTAGTGGGTGTGCACCCCACCAGAATCCCGTGACTGTTCGGAGGAAGTTAATTCTTTTGGCACATTTTCTTGCCAGTTGTTCTATATGTGACCTCCACACATTTTTGCTGTCAAACCAAACCCCTAGGTATCTAAAAGTTTGGGCAATCGTGATTTTTTCTCCATATAAATATATGTCAAACTTTGGTTTGTACACGTTCTCACGCCTATTTTTTGGTGTATCGTAGTGAAATGAAAAAATAAGCATTTCAGTTTTTTCTGGGGAAAACTCGATACCTAGGTTGTTTGACCACGTTTCCAGATTGTTCAGCGTGGTTTGCAAAGGATTTTGAAGACCTACGATGTCGTTGCTAGCGACTGACACAACACCGTCGTCTGCCAATTGCCTTAGGTTGCAGTTTGGGGCAAGACATGAGTCGATATCATTTACATAAAAGTTGTATAAAATGGGGCTCAAACAGGACCCTTGTGGTAGTCCAAAATAACTGATCTGTCTTGTTTGAGCGAGACCATTATCGAAATTCATTGCTTTTTCAGAAAGGAGGTTGCAAAGGTAAGTGTTTAGTTTAGGACTTAACCCCGCGTTTTGAAGTTTTTGACCTAGTATGCTAATCGATACTGAGTCAAATGCCCCTTTTATATCTAGAAATACAGAGGCCAACATCTCTTTACGAGTATGTGCCAGCTCTATTTCTGAAACTAGAAGCGCTAAGCAATCGTTTGTACCCTTACCTTTGCGGAAACCAAATTGGGTACTGGACAACAAGTTGTTAGACTCCAACCAGTTGTCCAATCGAAAAAGAATCATCCTCTCGAACAATTTGCGCAAGCACGATAGTAGGGATATAGGTCTATAAGACCCGTGCTCTGATGACGGTTTGCCGGGTTTCAAGATGGCGACTACTTTCACCTCTCTCCATTCTTGCGGGACTATATTGAGATCTATCATTTTGTTAAATATCATCAATATCCGCTTCTTCGCCACGTCTGGAAGGTTTCGGAGAAGACTACTCCTAATCTTATCCAGTCCGGGGGAAGAATTATTGCAAGAAAGGAGAGCTAGGGATAGCTCGACCATGGAGAAAGGTGCATCCAAGCTGGGATCACTGCAAGGCGCATGTTGTTCAAATTTCTGCGCTGGAACGAAATCTGGATAGATTCTTTCGGCGAACTGAAAAAGCCAGTCTCCTGAAAATCTTTCGCTCTCATTTGTAATTGTGCTGTTTCGCATCCTTCTACCCATTGTCCACAACGCACGTAGCGAAGTGTCAGGCGGGAGGTTTTTGACAAATTTGCGCCAAAATCCTCTCTTTTTCGCTTTAAGTAAGTTTTTACATGTTCTCTCCAGTACCTTATACTTTTCGTATAAGGCAATGGAGTCATGGAGTTTATATTGTCCAAATGCCTTTCGCTTCCCTACGTATGCAGTTTGGCAGTCTCTGTCCCACCAAGGAGTGGGAGGCTTGGTATGCGTCCTTATTTGGCGGGGCTCTCTTGTTTGGGCTGCAAGAGCGCACTCGTTTACACAATCTACGAGATTTTTGTATTCCACTAGTGGGTCAAAAATGGATGTCACAGATGGCAGCCTCACTGACATAAGTGCGTTGTATCTCGTCCAATCAATATTCCTTGTCATGTCGTAGTTGACCGGTATGCTATTGATTGGGCGCCTTCCAGTAGTGATTTTAATTTCAATCGGTAAGTGATCGCTGCCATTAGGGTCCTGGATAACCTTCCACAAAGTATCCAGAACAAGCGACACTGAGCATAGAGACAGGTCTATTGCACTGTCACGCGCCGAAGGCCCTGCCACTCTAGTAGCATCGCCGAAGTTTAATATTATCAATCTATGGTTGTCGCAAAAGTCCCTAATGACTGGAGCACGTGAGTCGTCTCGTGTACATCCCCAGTCGTATCCATGAGAATTGAAATCTCCCAGGATAAGAAAAGGTGTTTTCATTGCAGATGCTATTATTTCAAGATCCTTTTTGATCTTCTCAAGTTCAATCTCGGCTTCCGGTGGGATATATACAAATGCAAAGGATAAATCAAGATCGCCTATCTTTGCCTGGATTGCGACACATTCAATAATTAGTAGTGAGGGGAGGGGTATTCGAAAGAATTGTATGTTTTTTCGTACTCCTATGAGTACTCCCCCACCACGCCTAACCCTATCTATAGTGTTTCGATCTTGGCGTATAATGTTATATCCGTGGAAGGTAACTTTTTTATCAGGGGAGAGCCAAGTTTCTGATAGGACAAATACATCTATGTTGTGCTTGTTTACCTGTACTTTAAACATATCTATTTTTCCAAGAAAACTTCTACAATTCCATTGGAGTATGTTAGCCATGGACGGGTTAATGTTCCAATTGTACCAACGAACTCAAAGCAGGCCATTGCCCAAGCCATTGCTTTATTGCGCTGACCAACATTGGTCGTGTCATAGCAATTATGCTTTTCAATGGTTCTGGAAAAGCCAGCGCTGTAATCATTGAGTCAATCATTTCTGATATGGACAGCGACTGAACCTTTCGTCGAGGTTTCTTTTTTGGCTCTGGCTTGGACTGGGGATTTCGGGGGAGGGAAGGAGAAGGGAGTGATGGAAGATCCTCGTCCAGCGAAGGATTGTTAGGTTTTCTGGGACGAGGGGCACGTGCTAGACGAGGTGGTGCCTGGGGAGGAGAATTTTTCTTCTCATAACGTAGAGAAGCTTTCTTCTCCTTAGGAGGCGTAGCCTTCATAGGAGTTTTCCTAGGACGACGTCGATTCACGGATCTCTTCACTCTTATTATCACCTCCGAGATTTTAGGGACTGGTTCCTGGTTTACCGATGTGAACTCTTCAGCTAGCACGCTGTATGTGTTTTCGGTCGAGCTACCATTCGCTAGAACTGCAGCATATGACCCACGGGCCAATTGGTACTGGGCTTTTTTTAGTTCATTTTGGGACTTCTTGTACACTGGGCACTCTTTTAGTTCATGCCAATGATTTTTACATTGAGCGCATTTGAATGGCGCTGCAGTGCAATCCGAGGACGGATGTTGACCTTGGCATTTAAAACATTTAAACTTGTTGCTGCAAAAGTCTTTTGTATGACCTATTTCACTACATTTCTCGCATGTTGGAATCTTGGGAACAAAGGGTCTTGCAATAGGAATGCGGAGTCCTTCGTACACCAAGAAACTAGGGAGTACAGTTCCCTCAAACGTAACGCGCTTTGATTTTGTTTCCGTGTACGTCTTTTGCCCGTTTACTGTGGAAGAGGTGTAAAGTGGTTTCACCGCAATCACCCTCACCCCTGGAGTGGAAAGAGTCCGGAAAGCACCCATTCCCAACTTTAGCAGTTCTTCGGATGGAATATCCAGATCCTCTACGACACCTACTACCTCAACTATTCCACCTGGGATATACACCCGGTAGTGATCAGTGAATTGTGGATCAGCTGCTATAGCGTTCGCCTGCATTCGGTCGCTAACGGTGATTCGTATCCGGTTAGTACGAACACGAAATACATCGGTTACCGCAGGATAGCTTTTATGCAGGGATGCAGTTATAGCCACTAGGTTGAGCTCACTTTTTCCGGGCATCATGAAGACACGAAAGTCTCCCCGGTAGCAAGATGGGTATTCACGATGTCTTGCTTTGTCAGTCGACATTGGTGTGACGGTAGCAAGAACTTTTTTGCAACTGGTTCCTTCTTCTACTACTACGGGTGCTTTCCTTTTCTTATGGGATACCGTAGTGAACCCTTCATCAGAGGAAATCGTTACAATTTCCATATTGGCCATATTGGCCACAACAGTTGGGGGCAAACAGATATTATTATTTAATAGAAATACCGCGGAGAGAAATGCAAGATAAGAAAAAAAATGAGAGAGAAAAAAAAAACAAGAACAAAATACTAATACGTACAAAACTACTAGAACTTTGTCATCAACCTATCATCACGCACTGATGTCTACTCACAAAGGCGGAGACTGTAACGGTACTATGTACACTCTACACTCTACACACTCAGCACAATACACACTTGCCACACTGCTTACGCTAGGCATGTGGTGCGTTATATGAAATACACTCGTTACACACAAGTAGGACTTCACACTCACCACCAGGACACACAGTGATACTACTAAAAGGGCAGTCGGTGAACTTTCGGCTTTGAAGATTCGATCTGTTGCTGTGGAGCGATCGTGATAAGCATCCGATCGCATCGACGGTTGGAGACGATATAATAATATTAATAATAATAATAATAATAATAATAATAATAATAATATTATTATTATTAATAATAATAATAATATTATATTGTAAAACCTCGAATTTTACCAATTTGAATTAAACGTTCAAGTTATAACAAAGGCACAAAATCGCAAAGTAGAAGAATAAACAGAAGGCTGAAGGTGTTGTCAGTACAACGATCCGTAAACGAATGATCTTTATTTTGACATTCAGATTATCGCACAGTTGTCACGGTGATGGTCATATTCTCATCCGGCATATTGGGCACTATGGTCTTATCAGGGGTCAAATCTCCAGGATATTACAGCTCGGCTATCCTGACAAACAAATTGACCTCAATTTGAGCGGCTTTACTGTAGAAATCTTCAATACTTATTGAACAGAGCTGGCATGAGAATAACTCACATACTTTCAATCACAACTGCTTTTCTGACCAACATCTCCTCCGGAAGTCTTGCTGAAGTTTACGGAAGTTACAGCCAAGCATGAGGACGATGATGATATCGAAAGGTGTTGATCCGGAATGATGTCGTCATATGATGCGTTAAGTTGGGTCAATTTCAAGGTGGGTGTCAATTTCAATCACAGCTGCTTTTCTGACCAACATCCCCTCCGGAAGTCTTGCTGAAGTTTACGGAAGTTACAGCCAAGCATGAGGACGATGCTGATATCGAAAAGAACTGATCCTGAATAATGTCGTCATGTGATGCGTGCGGTTGAATCAATCTCATAGTAGGTGTAAGTACTGCTGCCGCTGATCGGCATCTCCTCCAGAAGTCTTGCTGACGTTTACAGAAGTTACAGCCAAGCATAAGGACAATGTCGATCAGGATGAACCTGAATACTGAACGACACCACGATGATTGTTGTTCAACAGCTCAGTAGGCTACAACCGATGCCACAGCACTCGAACATGACGCGGCGGTAGAGGGTGGTAGCGGGGTCAATCCATAAAGTGGCGGAAGGCAATACACACGATGAATCGGAGGCGATGACAACACGGCGTGCGGTGCACATGCAATAACAGAAGTGATGCGCGAAGCTTTTCCAGTATTCCAAGTATGAGCGATGATAAAAGAATAGCCAACGGCCGTATTCATACTAAATGGCGGTGTCGTCATTGTCGTGCAAGATGAACAAGATGGCGGCCACACTAAATGCAAGTGCTAGATTTCTGGTGTCTTTAGGGTTGCAGGGATCGATATCGTTGTGGCTGGTGAATCTGTCGTAATCGGGTCTAGCCATGAGGCAAATCGTTGCCTAAACATCGAATTGGCTGCCTATACCGGCAAGCACACACAGAAGCTTCTTGTTTTTGCGCATTGCAATGGCAGATGGTAGCGTCATCTCACACACAAACAAACAAACTCTTCGATACACAATCTTGTGCCGTGCTGGATTGGACAGCAAAGCAGGTGCAGGCGATAAGACGTATCCCACTTCTGAGATGTAAAACCTCGAATTTTACCAATTTGAATTAAACGTTCAAGTTATAACAAAGGCACAAAATCGCAAAGTAGAAGAATAAACAGAAGGCTGAAGGTGTTGTCAGTACAACGATCCGTAAACGAATGATCTTTATTTTGACATTCAGATTATCGCACAGTTGTCACGGTGATGGTCATATTCTCATCCGGCATATTGGGCACTATGGTCTTATCAGGGGTCAAATCTCCAGGATATTACAATATATAATAATAATAATAATAATAATAAAAATAAGAATAATAATAATAATAATAATAATAATAATAATAATAATAATAATAATAATAATAATAATAATAATAATAATAATAATAATAATAATAATAATAATAATAATAATAATAATAATAATAATAATAATAATAATAACAATAACAATAATAATAATAATAATAATAATAATAATAATAATAATAATAATAATAATAATAATAATAATAATAATAATTTATTATAAACGTTTAAGGATCAAAACAAAACCAAACTAACTAAAATACTGACAGGTCATGACAGGTCAGACTAAAGATAATCGTAGGGAATAGACCATATTGGTGAAGTCGTAGAAAATCCTAATGGATACTCGCACCATCGGTGAAGATCACTTTGTTTGGGACTACTAAAATAACAAATTACATCAACATTTTCAACTCATTTCCACAGTGAGAAATGAAATCTTATTATACTTGTCTCTTAGTTGTTGACCTTGACGGTGACAACAGTACAGTACAAATACTTTACGCACTTGTCGGAAAAGTCCTACAGTTCAACATAAGAGTTTTTTTTTCAATAGGGGCGCCGGTTCTCACAGGACCGATCAGTTTGATTATCCGTTTTGCGTATATGTATCACGCAACCTAGTAAGCCTGCAAATACCGGCAGCATGGTGATTGCACTTGTTTGTTATTATTATTTTTTTCTATTTATATGGAGACCTATAGCCAATTGGTCTCAGTCGCCTATTGATGATGGCACTGCGTAGTTTGTTATTACGCCATAGAAATATATGTCGTTATTTTATTATTTTATCAATAATCATTGTATCACCGCAACATTAACAATATATTAACCACTAATAATTTACCGATCGCCGTACTTCTATCAATACCGTTTTGTCTACAACTGCTGACCGCACGACACCACCATCATCCCTAGTAGTACAACTTCTACTGAGGCGAATGGGATACCACCTGGCACCACCACTCTGAACGGTATTACCGGTACACCAATCAACCATAACAATAGCTCGAGTGTACTGCAGCATCCTACGTTACACGTCTAGGGGCAGGTAGGTAAAGACGGACACGTTAAGGAAAATGGTGAAAATGTAGTGGGGTATAAATACAATGATCATTAAAATGTGTTGAAACTTATAACTTTCACCTTATAAAAATTGATAATTTTTATGTTTTTTTCATAAAATAAAATCTATTTTTTTCGTGCAGTTTTGAAATGTTCGAAATGTTGTATTTTAACATACAGTACGTACATAAACTAATTCTAGGCCAATTGCAACGACGGTTCATTCAGCCATAAATTTAGGAATTGTAAGCGGTGCATGTAATATATCTTAGAATGCAGAATCTAAAGAATTATTGAAATATCGGTCCCTAACAGCTGACGTGGGCTGAATTTCGGTGGGCTGGTCATGTTGTACGCATGGAAACGGACGACCTAGCCCGACTCCCGAGTATTTTTTGATGGACTTGTTAATAGTTAAAGCTATTTTTTCACCATGTCAAAATTGAACTTTGTGATATTTTTAATCCTATGGAATCTCTCATCTATTTCTGAACGATGTAGTATCAATGCCTCATCTTTTTATTGCTTGAAGTTGTCCAAGTTGTGCGAAAATATTGGATTTCGTGAAACGCCTCATCAGCGTCGAGCGTGTAATAGCATTAACGCATGACTGCTATTTTACTGGTGTTTCACATCTCGCGTATTTCAATACTTTCTCAAGTTGCTGGATAGTTTATATCTTCTAAATACCCTTATTTAAGGTATTTGATTATATCTATTCATCACCAAATAATATAAGAAGTAAATTAAATCAATAAATTCGGTGTCTCCCTACGAAAGAGTGTCCATCTTTCACTACGGCAAAGTGTCCGTTTTTCCCGCTTTGGTGTCAAGATTCAAAAACCACCAAAAAACAATATTTTGTATTGCTTTCGCGAGAATGGAATCATTCACCAGTTGTTTGCTTAATAATCACGTAATTCATTCGTGTAATAAAAATTTCCGAAAATATAAACATTTCAAGTTACAGAGCTTAAGATCCGCAGTATTCAAATTAGATCCACAAGGGTGCGCACGATTGAAAATGTGTTTTGTTCGTGGATTTAACCAATTTTGCATATAGTATGCCATTTTTTTTCTCAAATACGTTGTTTTGCTTTAAGTTTGAATGCCTCACCATGGTTGAATGTCTCACCGAGACATGACTTGACGATACCCTACCCTCGTCACTCTTTGCTAATGATAAATACTCCATCTACCGCTGTTATCGTTCATTCGTTAATATTGCGCTCACGCGAGGAGGTGGGGTGTTGATTGCCTGCACAACTAAACTTCGATCACCCAGATTATAAATCTCGCAGCCCTCGCTAGAGTTAGTATGGATTCAAATCTACATATCTAATTACTCTATATTACTTCTATATGCTTCTTCTCAATACTAGCAGTGCAGAAACGCATGAAAGAGATGGATATACTGCTTTTATGCGGTGACTTCAACCAATCCACGATTAAATGGGTTTCTGAAAACAATTACTTTGTTCCAACCAACATATCGCCTTCAGCAACTTATTTTACCGACGCAATCAATGAATGCAATCTTATACAACTATCCGGCATCCTAAATACGCTTAGCAGATAGTTAGATTTAGTATTTACAAATGAATTAGCATCAGTTTACGCGCCTGTAATCCCCCCTACACTCGAGTTTAAAGTAAGCGTTGGTCGTCAGTGCTATTAGTCTAGTAATAGACTGCGGAAAATTTGCGAGCATTTTGTCTCAGTATGACTGGTCGTTTTTAGACTTAAATATTTTTGTCGATGATGCCGTGAACCACATGACCGCTTTAGTTAGATCAGCTTATCCTCAATGTTGTTCCCTCTCCTTCCCCACCGTGATCTAATACCACCCTCCGATCCCTATACGGAGACCGATCTCGAGCGCTCCGTAATCTTCGACTCACGCACTCTGATTACCACCGCAGTGTTTTTAAATATGCTGCCAATGCTTTTCGCATCTACAACTGTGCACAATACAAATTCTACCTTGGTAGACGGCAATATCGATTGCATTCTCATACTAAATCATTCTGGTCCTATGTCAATAGCGAAAGAAAATCTCCATGTCCTTCTGTAATCTCCCCCTGTGGTTCTACGACTGCGGATGGTGTTGCTGACATCTGTTCTCTATTTGCTGAGCATTTCTCTAGCAATTTTTCTGCTCCTACTGGTCGATGCCTTCACAGCTCAGTCTGTCTCATTCATCTAAGCCAGAGATGTCAAACTAGTGGCCCGCGGGGTCTTTCGGTTGGACCCACGACCGCTTGAGCCAAAATTTATTTTTAGAAGTATTCTGCTACTACAGTACATTTCAGTCAATTCCAAACATCTGAAATATGAAGAAATGTTCAACTTCGTAGGTTTCTCTACTAATTATAAGAACATGCAACGTCATAAAACCCTGTCAGTATTTTATCGTACCCTCTTTCTATGCATGGATGCACAAAAAAGATAAGAATTCCAAAAACTGTTTATTTTGATAAAAATGAACACTTAATCCCGAACAATTTTATGGTAAAACAGTTTTTTTAAGCAATGAATATTCTGATATAACCTTTGAATAGGGGAAAATAGATTTGTTTGCAACATATTTGATGTGTTTTTTAAAAGAAACAACTCGCATTTTAGCTTCAATTTCATACTAATGCATAAAACCCGGAATGTTCGGAAGTATCTCATCAATCTGTATGTGGTTTTTGCAATATTACTATTTTTATTCTTAAGCAAGGTAGTCATCAAGGTACTTGGTGACAGAAAAGTAATTTCTATAAGAAAAAGACTTGTGAAAAATTAACAAAATCACTGAACCAACAGGAATTTAAAACGCAAGCTGTTAATTTTTGTGGCTTATTGTTTTGGGATAGGTCGAACCCCTCTTAAGATATATTTGCAGCTTAGAACATTTTATTTCAGCAAAACATTTAGAAAACAGATGAAATCAGATGTCAGCAAAATCAGGCTGTTACAAACAATTTCAAGCTTTCCATGAGGGAAAATACTAAGACCAATGTGATTAGATAAAATACAGGTGGGCTTATGACTCTGTTTTTGATCGCCATAATGAATGAGGATTTTTATGGATATTGGCAGGACGGGAGTAACAGTTACGAAGGACTTATATGGCACCTTGCACTCTCCGACTGTCAAATGAAGATTTGTCCAAGGCTGGACTGGACTGGACGATTATTTGTTTTAACACTAGAACCGCCGGACTTTTCAACCTTACTAAAACCGCCATATGGGACAATTTTGTCCCATTCGTTATGTGTACATATTTAGACATGTTTATTATTTCCTAAGAGTTTCATGTGGTACAATAATTAATAAACTCCATAATTAGGTATAATAAATCTTTATCAGCGTCCTAAACCTAACCCCCCCTGGGCGGTCCGCACACTCAAACGACTCAAACGTGTAAAAAGAGCTGCTTATCGTCACTACCAAACGCGCCGCTGCCAAAGATCTCGCTCGATCTACTTTGACACGCACTCTTTATACTGCAGCTATAACAGGTTTCGATATCGCAGATATTTGAGTAAAATTCAACGTAACTCTGCAGGTGGCCTGACTCGTTTTGGCGCTTCTACAACAGCAAAACAAAATCCACGCATACACCGAAATCCATTACGTACAAAGGAGCAACAAGTGCCAACACTAATGAAATGTGCAATCTCTTCGCGGATCGCTTCGCAGATTGCTTTTCACCGGCCATGAATGATACCGATACCATTGATGCTGCTCTCGTCAACACTCCGGCTGGAGCAATTAACATGAGCACTCCTTTCATCGACAGTGAGATCATTTTATCTGCCCTAGCGCAACTAAAGCCTTCCTTCGCTCCTGGACCCGACGGAATTCCTTCTACCGTGCTGAAACGCTGTCAAACGACAGTAGCACCTATCCTTGCAAAATTGTTCAATGCATCGCTAGCCAATGGCTACTTTCCCAAAGCGTGGAGGAAATCTTGGATGGTTCCTATTTACAAAAAGGGTGACAGGACAGATGCCATCAACTACCGGGGTATTACATCCTTGTGTGCCATTGCCAAGGTGTTCGAACTAGTGATATACAAAAATCTGCTACATGCATGCCGCAGCTACCTAAGTCCGTATCAACATGGATTCGTGCCAAAAAAGTCGACTACCACGAACCTGGTTGAATTTGTAACCTATTGCACTAGTCAAATTGATGCCGGAGCTCAAGTCGATGCAATTTATACAGATCTAAAAGCAGCATTCGACTCTCTTCCGCACGCAATTCTTCTCGCTAAACTCGATAAGCTAGGAGTTCCCAGCCCGCTCGTACAGTGGCTTAAGTCGTACCTAATTAATCGCACATACATCGTGAAAATTGAAAAGCACATGTCCAAAGAAATAGTCAGCAGCTCGGGTGTGCCACAAGGAAGCAACATTGGCCCGCTTCTCTTCATATTGTTTATCAACGATGTTACCCTCGCTTTACCTCCCGACAGTATCAGTCTGTTTGCCGACGGCGCAAAAATTTTTGCGCCTATTCACAACACAGGTGATTGTACATTCCTGCAAGACTGCATCGAAATTTTCAGTTCGTGGTGCAAGCGTAATGGACTGACTATCTGCATCGAGAAATGCTACTGTGTGTCTTTTAGTCGATGCAGGAGCCCAGTGACTGGGACCTACTTCATGGACGGCACTGCAGTTAATCGACAGAATCATGCCAAAGACCTGGGCGTTCTGCTTGACTCTAGTTTGAACTTTAAACAGCATATCGATGACGTTGTAGCCAGAGGAAATCAATTACTTGGCGTGGTTATCCGGACAACTAATGAATTCCGCAACCCCATGTGCATCAAAGCTGTGTACAACTGTATCGTTCGTTCGGTTCTGGAATATTTGTGCGTAGTCTGGAGCCCAACTACCGCTTCTTCAATTGCTCGACTTGAGGCGATTCAACGTAAGCTCACGAGATATGCCCTACGCCTACTTCCCTGGCAGGATCGCAATAATCTTCCTCCGTAAGCTGCGCGGTGCCGTCTTCTAGGCCTTGAACCTCTTTCGGTTAGAAGACGCAATGCACAGTGTTCTTTCATCGCTGGATTGCTAAATGGCTCTATCGACTCATCGCCTTTGTTGCATCGAGTCGATATCTATGCACCATCCCGAACACTTAGGTCTAGAGAAACTCTACGGCTCGCTCAAACCCCGTTCCAGTGCTGGTCGGTCAGACCCTATGTTCCGCATGTCGGCTGTCTTCAACACTGTCTCGGATTGCTTCGACTTCGACATCTCAACTCAGTGCTTCAAGGAACGTCTCCGGCTTTTGCCGTGGCCGCAGTGAATTGCGATGCAAAACTTGTTTTTGCTATGTATTTTTTTTATTGAACTGTTACATCTTAATTAGGCCATACGGCCCGTTGAAGATTAATAAATAATAATAATAATAATAATAATAATAAGACGACGAACCAGTGCTACTAATAAAATTGCGCTAGAGTGTACGGTAGAATGCTTTTATGGACTAACCGATTGAATATAGCGAAAACATAAGCACGTAGTAAGCAAGAGTAAAAGCACGTATGTAGTTAAATACTTTCGCGCACTTTTATTGTTATATTCATATTGACATGCCTTGTCACAAAATGCGTACACGCCAGTGCTGCCAGACTTGCAGAAGCACACCCCTCACTCGTTGACAGCAGGGATGCCAGCCATCACAATTAAATTTGCTTATGGGACAAAAATGTCCCATATGGCGGTTCTAGGATAAAAATGATTTTTTTAAAGAACCATATGGAATACAATAATTTTTATTAGCGCATTCGAAAGATCGTTCAAAATAAATAAAAGTCAGAAAATTTCAATGGTTTGTCACGACGGCAAGCGGAATAACACCCCTTTTTCGAGTGCGATGGGTCAAAAAAGTCCCATCGGCGGTTCTAGTGTTAACGTACATAAATGCTGTTGACAATCAATACTTACTTACTTATCCGGCACTACAACCGCTTTGCGGTCTTGGCCTGCCTCAGGAGTGTCCGAAACCGCTCACGGTCTCGCGCCTTCGTCTGCCAGTCCGTTATCCCGGCCTTAATGGCGTACGCCTCAACGCCATCTTGCCACCTCAATTTGGGCCTACCACGCCTCCTCTGTCCTTGTGGACGGCCTAAAAAATCTTTACGGGCTGGGTCGTCCGTTTCCATGCGTATAACATGGCCAGCCCACCGGAGCCTGGCGAGCTTGATACGCTGTACGACAGTGAGATCGCCGTACATCTCGTATAGCTCGTCATTATAGCGGCTCCTCCATTGTCCTTCCACACAAACGGGGCCAAGTATCCTTCTGAGCATCTTCCTCTCGAACGCGGCTAAGAGGGCTTCGTCAGATTTGGACAGTGTCCATGTCTCAAAGGCGTATGTGAGTACTGGTACTATATAGGTACTATATAGTCCCAGCTTCGTCCGTCGCGACAGGTTCTTGGAGGTGAACTGCTTTTTCAGGCTGTAGAATGACCGGTTGGCAGCCAGCATCCTTGCGAGCAACTCAGCTTCCATGCTGTTGTCATTGCTGACCTTTGACCCAAGATAGGTGAATTGTGGGACGACTTCAAAAGTGCGTTCACCTATCTGCACGTCACGCCTACGTAGATTCTGATTATTTGTTGGTGGGCCCGCTGATGTTGCCACCATCAGTTTGGTCTTTGCCTCGTTTATCTGCAATCCGAGGCTCTCTGCCGCCTGCTCGATCCCTTGATAGGCTTCTGCTACATAGGAGAGCCGCAGACCAATGATGTCTATATCCTCCGTAATCTATCATGCCTAAAAACGCTCTTCTGTCCACTGGTCAGATCATTGCTTGAGAACTGCTCGGAATATGGTGGCCATCAGCTGCCCGCCCCCTGGCCCGTTTGGAGTCGATTCAGCGCAAATTCACGTGGTTCGCTTTGCGCTTCTGGAGTGGATTATTACGGTCGATGTGCGCTGCTAGGTATCGAGTCACCGAAGCAACATAATTGTAACGCCCAGAGGTTATTTGTCGTTGGACTGCTGGACAACTCCATTGACTGTCCGGCGCTACTCTCCAGTCTCAACTTTTACGTCCCATCGCGATCGCTCCGCACTAGATCGTTACTCGACGTAGAGGATCGTAGACTTACTTTGTGTTAACTTATTTTTTACTGCGTTTAAGTTCATGTTAAAAGTTTTGTTTTACCTTATTGCAACCCGCTTGAAGAGGACCACATACGGGCCGTTGAATTTAACTAATAAAATATCAAATAATTTGGTCTCCTTCGGCAAGGATATACATTGACCGTTTGGAGCGTGTGCAAAGGTCTTTCCCGAAGAATGCCTGAGCACTCTTGGTGTACGACACTCTGCATTGCCTCCTTATGGAGACAGATGTCGGTTGCTCGGTTTGCAGTCCCTCGATGTTCGAGGGTCAAGCGCACAAAGCGTCTTCATAGTCTTCAATCCTTCTTAACCATATTGATGCCCCTACGTTGCTCTCGTCAATCCCTGTCTACGCCCCCATCCGTTCCCTCCGTACCAGTTCCTCTTTATTCATCACTCTCCGTCGTACTGCAGTGGAACGGACTGACTCATTGCTGCGTGCTATCCGTACATTCCATGAATCATCCTACCTTTTTGATTTCCACATCTCCCCCTCCGCTTTCCGTTCTGGTTTATCTGGTACTCTCTATCGTCCCCTCCCTTCCTCTGGATTATGTATAGGCGATCAGTTTAGATTAGGGATTAGTATTTAAGACAACAATTGTGTACAGCCTCGTTGCGAACAAATAAACAGTAAAACATTAACATTATATAGTATGCACATGTACATGACGCTATGTATTTATTTTATTCACACATTGTTGTTGAAGTACACAAGTTTTATTCTTTTGTTCAAACTACGGTTGCCCCTGTACTTGCTGATCGGTGTATTGCACCAATCTTAATCCACACGAGTGGCTCAAAGTATATGTTGGCTTTTGTTTTTCAAAATGTGTCCATGTCCTTCAACCTGTCACTGGGAAAATGTTCAAGAAAATCTGTTCTACGGCAATTGACAGCACACGTACGAGGGAAATGATGGGTATTATTGGACTGGGCATGCGTTATACATTTTCACCAGTGATTTCGCTCCTCATACGGTACTGTTCGGTTAGTAGACGATCATTACAAGTATAGTTAAATTAGACCATTTGCCATCAGCGCTACACATTCGAGCCCGTACACGTGCGTTCGTATTTAAAATGCCTATCGTGTTTCACTCTCCCTAGTGATTATAGTTCTCGCACAAGTCTATAAATGCTGATGCTCTGGTACAATTGTTCGTTCGTGTTCTATCATACAGTCCCTATCATGCATCTTCTTTCTGTCCTAGCAACATTCCGCACCTTCAGGTGCCACTAAAACTCGACTCATCATTTGACTATAGCCTCTTCGACTGGTTGCTGCTATTTGGTTTTGGTTTTTAATTGCACATTGCTTAGGCAAGAATAAAATCTCTGATTCGATACAATTTATTAACATTGATATATATATATAGTTATGTATATGTGTTTTGGTTGTGTATGTGTATAAATATAGAAGTTTATTTTATCATTTCAAAGTGTATATATATATTGATCATCATGCACTGTTACTCTAACATGCTACAGTAACTTTGTTCAAGTTATCAGTTTGTTCGTTTTGTTTTACATGACCGGATTCGGATCCATCATGAAAGGATTGGGAGAATGTAATAATAATA
Source organism: Anopheles coluzzii (assembly GCF_943734685.1). Classification (NCBI taxonomy): domain Eukaryota; kingdom Metazoa; phylum Arthropoda; class Insecta; order Diptera; family Culicidae; genus Anopheles; species Anopheles coluzzii. The sequence continues at coordinate 47,585,839 of NC_064671.1, read as the reverse complement.
ATAATAGTATAGAGAAGAAGTTTAAAGTGTAAAATATTGGCATTGTTTGATAACAGTTTTAGAAGTAGGAGTAAGTTATTGGATGCTGCAGTAGCAATCCCATTCAATGAAGACGACGAATTGATTGGAATGAAATGTAAAACCTTAGGCCTTGAATGGACAGGGAGCATCGGCAAAGCTTCATAGATTGCTTCAGGCTAAGACGTATGACTAAAAACACTGATCTGAAATGTTAGGTACTGGATATTGGACAAGGAACGGGATATCAATGTGAGCGGCATCTGCAACACTTGTCAAGGGTTTAGGCTTATTCTCCCTGTAACGACAAGGGGAGGGGAAATTAGCACATCTCACAATATGTTTGGCGGTAAATATGTTGTAAATATTCCTTACCGATTTCTTCGAATTGTTGTGAGCCTGCGGCTGTACCGCTTTTTCCAAATATACCACCCCAATAGCTGGGCCTTCGCCGCTAATCGATGGCTGCAGGGAGACACCATTAATAGGCCCATCCTCCAAGAAGAGAGGATTCTTCACCTCCATTTCACCGGTCTGTGTAATGTAAAGCAATGTGGATCAAAAACTTACTCTCAGCCTTCAAATATAGGCGCTTGCTTACCGGTGCCAACCCAGGACATTCGTAGACGGTGTAGTCACCTTCCTCGTTCTCATCCTCGCTCGGCTGTTCCGAGTGGGCCGCACTGCGCGTCGTATTTTCCATTGCGATTATTTGTTGCTTCTGATGCTGGTAGTGGTACATTTGCGCATTCTGTGCGAGCTTTCGATCGCCTGCGGTGGCCGCTGCTACCCCGATACCTGCGGCCGAGTCCCGGTTTGGTCCCGTTACACCGTACGCCGGATACTCAACGTCCGCTGCCGCTTTGGTCCTTTTGTGAAGGCTGTTTGTGCGTGATCGAAAATAAAATACATTTACAATACAAATCGTGCAGAATACAGTGCAGAGTGTGGCCTGGGGATCGCAATCAAACACTTACGTGTACCATCCGAAACCTATCGAAATAAGGGCTACCGTAATGGCTGCACTGATACCAGCGATCAGTGCAATAAGATACATGCCCAATCCGGTGCCGATCTCGATCGGTTGCTGCACGACGCCGTTGGAGCTGCTCCGATCCGACGCGGTAGTAGATAGGGTCGTCAGTGTTCCATTCTTGAATGGTTTGCGCCCGTTCGTACCCTTTCCAATCTTGGGACGTATCGGAGGTGGTGGTGGTGGATGGCGGTAGTCCTCAATCGGCTTCTGGGCGGCGACGCTTTCACCGCCCGGTGCCAACACGGAACGACCATCGTTCAGTCCAGTTCCGAGCCGTTCCGTGCTGTCGTAGGGAGACGGTCCATCGCCACCGTCACCCAGCGCACCGCCGAGCTCATCGAGGTCCGATTCACGGCCCAGGCCAGTAGTTTGGTCGTAGAATCGAGGATCGCTGGGACCAACGGCAAAGTTAATCGGTTCGCTTGAGTCAATCTGATTGTTTAGCGGCAACTGGTACGTGTACGTTGGCCGATACTCGTCCGACAGTTCGCCCGTGCCAAGATACGAAGGGGCCGGTATGCTTTTGCTTCCTGCCGCCTGCAGTCGCTGCAGATGCTCGAGAAAGCGGCGACGCGCCTGTTCCTCGATGAAAATGTTGATCGTTTTCACCAGATTGTCCCTCGTATCGTGTCCATCTGTAAGTGGAAGGAGGGCGGGAAAGGTTAATGTGTAAAGATTAGGGTGGGAGTTGTTAACAGGGGTAAACAAGAATGCTTTAAATCACCTTTTGATGTCCACGACACTGGGGTCATCGGGTGCAATCGACGATGGTAGCCTGTGTAGAAATGGGTACAGTTTAGCATATTGCATTTTTTCAATCAATGTACATATGCAATACATTATCCCGTGTAATCAATGCGTTTTGCGTGGATCATTTACGATGCTATTAATTGCTTTGAATGTACATTATTTAAGCCATACGTCAATGCATTCTGATTTTACCACCAACGTTTTGCTGACAGGGAAGCTTCTGTACTATTATTCTATTGAACAAATCAATAAGCTAACTCCTGATAACGATCACATTGAACACAAAGCAATACATGTGGGGAGAAGCAACAAGTTCGAATCACTAAGAAAATTAGTACGAATATGCAAGAGAGATTGGTGATGGCTTCACACAGGATTTGCTTTGTTCACTTTGTTTAGATCACACGCGTATGTGTGTATCGCTGTATCGATCGATGAGCGTTTTTAAGTTTCAGTTGTTTTTTTCTTATTATTGCCAGCAGAAAACTTCAAACTGCACACTAAACTTTGCACAATTAATTGCTTGCTTACCTGAGATATAGTCATTGTCAGAGGTGACGATTGGTAGCACCAAGAAGATGTTCCATATTGCAATGTAGGACAAACGAATGCTGCGAAAGGTCATTTTTACTTGCACCCACGGCTTCCGTCCGGGAGGGGAAGAGATGAAATATGCTGCCAAACAAAATTGAATGCTACAAATGTATGCTTTTGCAGCAAAAATGAGCCACACACGCCACAACCACCTAACGCAGCAAACACCTAACGATGGTTCTATTTGCGCGAGTTGTGCGGGCCCTTCTCCAGAAGCTCGCCCAACACACTCGATGGCCCACTGCTGCTGGTGCGGACTTACCTATCGACCCGTGTGTGCCCCGTGTGGTGTGCTGCTAATGGTGCACCGTTTTGTTATCAGTGTTCCGCTCAATCCGGTACACTACAGTGCATGAACGGCATTATTTCACAAAGCTACGTTTTTACTTTACAAATACACCAGCACACCGATGCCTGCGGGGCGTTCGAAAGACGTTTGGTGCATGCTGCTTACCGCTTGTGCTGCTTTCTCACAATACCGTATGCTGCAAAAATGCAAAATTGATGAGTGGTAGCAAATTTTCTTTCTCTTCCGTATGCTCTGCACACCTTCGGAATGCTATTGATAGAAACATACATCTTCAAACAAGCTTTCCGTCCATGGGTGACATGAAAATGTTGCGCAGGCGCCGTCCATCGGCCACAAGCGACGTCAAATACGATACATTAATTTCATTCATGCCCAGCAGTGGTTTTGTATGTGTGTTTCTGTATTTTTTTTTTTTATTTTTTTGTTGTGAATTTTACTTAATTCATATCAAATACTGTAGGGAGTTGCATGATTGCCATTTTGTACAGGGCTGGCCATAATTGTATGTACCGATGCCCTCATCATATCAGTAAGCAGTTACATTTTTTTATTTGTCGTTATTTGCTTCTACTATTCCCATTAATATTGCAAAACTTATTATTATTATCATTATTAATTATTTAATTCAACTGGCACAGTGGCCTAATTGAAGATTTTCAAAATAATGCCGTTGCACTACAGCAGCAATTATTACAAAAGTGATAGTAATACTAGCAGCATTACATTACCCATGCCAGAAGCCGGAATCTATCTTTGAACTGCTCTGAAGATATCCCCAGTGCCGGATTTAGGATATCAGGGGCCCTAGCCGGTAAGACGAATTGAGGCCACCTACAGATGATGAGCAGGGAGGGGGGGAGGGGAGGGGTGGGGATGCCATGGGACCCTAACGATCATCGGCCACATGCCCTTCAATAACTGTTGCTGACTGCGGGGGAGGGGGGGGGGGGAATGATTCGCCATCCTCGGGGCCCCAACGTCCATCCTGTAAGGAGTCCTAAGAACTAGTACTCTGCCAATTTTTGTAATTAATTACTTACTTACTTATCCGGGCTTTGCGGTCTTGGTCTGCCTCAGGAGAAACCGCTCAGGGTCTCGCGCCTTCGCCTGCCAGTCCCAGCCTTCATGGCGGACGCCTCCACGCCATATTTCTAGCGGCCGAGATGGTGCAAGCATGTTGATACGGGACAACAGAGACAGTGAGCCGATGGCACCGTTGAGAAGACCACCGATTAAAAGGCACTGTGCGTTATGTTTCTTTACGGCAAGAGGCTCAATGGCCAGAAGACGGCACCATGCAGTATATTTATTTATTTATTTATTTATTTACATACAAATATCTGCCTCAGAGGGCTAAATATAGGGAAACTTACTGACTAAAACTTAAAATTAATGATAACAAACAAATACTTAAATCTAACTAGACAAACATATACTAGACAGCAAGCAATTTGCGACACAGCCAACACAAGTAAGATGAAAGAATTAGGATGGGGAAACAAAAAGGGAGTCAAAGAACTGAGGGAAGAGGGGGCGAAGGAATTGAGGGGGGATATGAAAATCAAACACACCAGAGGCACTGTTGATGCGATGGAGGGATCGAAAAAACGGATCATTGGTGCCATAAAGCGTTCTTCTCGACGGGATTTGAAGGAAATCGCGGCGTCGAAGAAAGCGAGCAGGCGCGTACAGCGGTATTCTGTTAAGTAGTGAAGGACAATCAATCTCGTTCCAAAGCAAACCGCTGATAAGCAAAGCTTGAGAAGCAGAGCGACGATCGTGCAGGGTCATCAATCCAAGCATACGACACCGGACTTCATAAGGGGGAAGAGAAGCACCCGATTGGCCTAAAAGACGCCTAATGGCAATACAGGTGAATCTGCATTGAACACTTTCAACCCTTTCAATCCATACCGAGCTGACTGGGCACCACACAATGCTAGCGTATTCTAAAATAGGGCGGACTAAGCTACAGAAAAGGGCTTTAAGGCATATAGGGTCACGCACATCATTTGCCATAGCACAAATCATTCCTAGTACATTATTGGCATGGTTAATTCTTCTTCTTTGGCTCAACAACCGTTGTCGGTCAAGGCCTGCCTGTACCACTTGTGGGTTTGGCTTTCAGTGACTAATTTATTTCCCCCCATAGCAGGATGATAGTCAATCCTACGTATGGCGGCACGGTCTATTTGGGGATTGAACCCATGATGGGCATGTTGTTAAGTCGTACGAGCTGACGACTGTACTACGAGACCGGCTTGGCATGGTTAATGGTGCGCTCAATATGTTGATTGAATGACAGCTTTACATCAAGGAGAACCCCAAGATCACGAATGACATTAACACGATTTAATGAATAATTATGAGACAACACATTTGAGCTCCGAGAGAAAGATATACAAGCACATTTATCGATACACAGCGAGAGAAAGTTTGTAGAACACCAAAAGGAGAAGGAGTCTAACAGACATTGAAGAGAGACACATGAATTAGAGTCAGTGATAGGACAAAATATTTTTAGATCATCTGCAAACATTAGGAAGGAATCGGATGGAAGAACAGAGCACACATCATTGCCAAATAAAATAAAAAGTAAAGGACTCAAGACACTACCCTGGGGTACACCCGACGAACAATGAAACTCATAAGAAAACCGTCATTCAATTCAACACAGCAAAATCGATCCGATAGAAATGATTGTAGCCATTCAAGAAAGAAATGAGAGAAGCCAAGTTTCTTGAATTTAGCAATGAGCAGAGAATGGGGGATTTTATCAAACGCAGCTTTGAAATCAGTATACACAGCATCAACCTGTATGCCAGAATCCAGATTTGAGAGAGCTGAGGAAACAAATTCCATAAGATTAGTAGTGGTGGAGCGGCCAGCCATAAAGCCGTGCTGATTTGGAATGATCCACGATTTCACCATTTCCATAAGAGGTAAACGAATCACAGATTCAAAGACTTTGCTGAACGCAGATAAAATAGATATGCTACGATAATTAGAGATACAACCACGATCGCCCTTTTTAAAAACTGGCCCAATCCATGCTTGTTTCCAAATATTCGGAAAAGTAGCCGTGGACAAAGAAAGATAAAAAGGAAAGAAACAGGAAGGGCTAGTGCTTCACGACAATGAAAGAGTAAAGCAGCAGGAATACCATCAGGATCCGGCACGAAGAAAGGTTTAAGGTTACATAACGCACGTAAAACAGAAGCAGTGGTTATAGAAACAAATTCAACATTCAGGACATTCAGAGGGGTGAATGAAAGACTGGCCTCAAAGCTTGCAGAGTTATTTAAACCATTTTCATAGACACTCGAGAAATGATCAGCAAAAAGCGAACGAATGTCATTCGGGCACGTAGCAAGCACATCACCAAGTGACATACTAGTAGGGAGGCCATTATTGTTTCTCATAGAGTTTATGTAATTCCAAAACGCTCGAGGGTTTGAACGGAAGCGAGATTGAAGACGCAAAACATATAATTTATGGCGATATCTGTTATATGATCTGTAAGCGGATGCTGCATTAAATAACCTACGCGTGTACGGTAAACGCCAAGTCCGGTAAGCACACTAAAGCTCACTAAATAGATCCTGCTTAAGACGGAGAAGCAGATCCGCTCTTATCGAGTTAATGGCGTTTCCTAGAGACGAGAAAATGCCATCCATTGAATTAACCAAGGCGGCCTCAATCTCGGGAAACAATACAGGATTTTCGATTTACGCAAGGCGTCACATTGTTTGCACAGCCAGCACAGACCACAATCTGCCAACAATTCACTTAACGTGGATTTCGAGACACCGGCACAGTGAGCATGGAACAAACGGCCACACACCCCCGAACACGACAAATGTAATGGTTAACCATTTGGATTAATTGCCGCAGAGCAAATTGTCATTATGATACACTGGAAAGCAGGCACACGAGTGATATCGCAAAGCCCAAAGTTGTGCAAAAGTCACAAACGATAAAGTATCAACCAGCCACAGGACGATTAATTAAGCCGCGTTTAAATACTAGGATAAGCAGGAGCGATCAAAACCACGTCTGTCCGTCACCAAGTGGAGTGAGAGAGTGATGTGATGGAAGATTGGCACGGTCGCGTCAGGGCAGGAAGCGTAGAGCATAGCGAATAAATTTTGCGCTGAATAGTTTTAGATCCGATCAATAGTATTAGCAGTAGTACGACACCAGAGCATGCTCGCATATTATAGCACCGGACGAAGAGATGCTGCAGTAGACGGCTTAGATGCATACCGGATTGCGAAATTTTTTGGTCGTTCTGAAAATCTTTTAGCAATGACATCATCAATATGCTCTTTGGAAATGAAATTTGCGTCAAGCATAACACCAAGGACTTTGACAAATACTTCCCTTTTGACAGCAGTATCCTCTATGTAGTAGATTGCTGAAAGCGGGTTCCTCCCTCGGAAGAATGAAATACCGCTGCTATTTTGGATACACACCGTCAGGCCAATGCGTTTGCACAAGGAACAGATTAAATCAAGGCATTGTTGAAGAAACCCGTATTATGATGGCTGGCGAACGTCGAATAACAATAATGCAATTTGTTTTTATAAATTAGGTTGATTTATTAGAAGCATACTATAGCAACGATTAGTGTCGATCAATAAGCTGGTAAAGGTATAGTGTAAAGCTTTGAATGTTTGTCGGAAATTGAATGAATATTTCTGAATCAAAAGAAATTTAATCCGTTACCCGTTGAAATGCGGCCATCTAGACAATGTGTTTGATACCGGATACCGGCGCGCTGTTATTGTTTTTACAGGGACAATTTTTAACAATTTTCATCGTTGTTACCGCAGTTTTACTTTCACTACTTCTATTTGTTAAAATTACGTGGCATGATGATAAAATGGATCGACCCTGCCGTTTATTTCTACTAACCGTTCAAATAGTTTCAATTGTTCCGATTGCGTCGGACGCTTCGAACGTCTCGTTCGTTTCAAACTGCCGTATCAATCATACAGTCCTGACCAAACCTAGCAGGATCATTTAAAAAAATATATTTCCGATTGATTCGTTTGAGGAGTGGAACGATTTTACTATGCTCGCGTGGCAACGCGCATAACTAGCTAAAATGTCTGAAATCAACCTCCTCGTCCTGGCGCTCTTGATTGCCCTGAACCCACAGTCCGCTGTAAACCGTCTTGGGTGGTGGCACTGTAAGGCCCGGATCTATGAACATGTTGCGGCAACATATGTTCAATGGCATCATCCAAAATATATCGGACAAAGTATGATAACTAGTGCTGGGTAAAGTAGCACAATTCAGTGTGCTGTGCGCACATGCACACTGCCCTAAGTGTGCTGTGCGCACAGTGCGCACTTCGAACCTGTTCGGAAGTAAGTAGATACGTAAAAGTTTATACTGGATGCCCGCAGGACATCAAGGCAAAACACTTGTTTAGACGTTGTTGCTAATCATCTGTAAACACAAATGAGTTCCTTTTCTAAGTATATCAACGATTCCGTGGAGCTGTTTGAGTGGCGTGGAGCAGGTCCTGTATGCAGATTGTCTTACCTGTCCAACTTCTGATGCGGTGATTCTATCATCATATTGCTGTACTGCTGGCTTATAGGATCCTTTCTGAAGGAGAGATTACCCAGACAGAATACTTTATAGACGAAGTGACAGAAGTGTAACCCGACGTTAAACAAAACGGCCACGTGAGTGCAGGGCCAATCACCCAGTCTCATGTAATCAATGACTACGGAAAGCTACAGAAGAATGCGAAACGGACTTCACGATACCGACCCTACGCAATGCCCCTGGACTACGATTAAAATAGGCTCATGGAACGTACGCACTCTTAGCGAAGCCGGAGCCTTGAAACAACTTGACGCGCTAGCCACACTGAGCAGGGACCTCGTAGCTCTACAAGATATTCGGTGGCTAGAGAAAGGTGTGCACAACAGGCGTGCTAAGCAATGCTGCGACATATACTACAGCTGCCACGACCACCACCGCCACGGAACGGGTTTCGCCGTAGGTCCACGGCTGAAACCCGTTATCATTGATTTCAAGGCTACAAACGATAGGCTATGCACCCTGCGCATGAGACAGAATCTGGTTATAGGAAATACCAAATTTGCACGGAGGGACATCCACAAAATAACGTGGGCGTACCTGGATGGAGAAACTTTCAACCAGATCGACCACGTGTTAATAAGCCGCCGACGACACTCGAGTCTGTTAAATGTTCGAACAGGAGCCGAGGAGCCAATATCGATTCCGATCACTACTTGGTTGGCTTAGTGATACGTTGTATAGGGGCAGAGAAAACATGCAGCTTCGGCTCTACACGGACTATCTAAGGGACATTACTGTCCAACAGGAATTCAAAGCCGCTTTAGACGAGTCTCTACTACCGTCAAATAGATACGAAACTACGAGCGAGAGGTGGAACGCTCTGAAAACAGAAATAATAAACTGTACAAGAAATATACTCCCACCACGTCTTGGCAACACTAAATCTGGCTGGTTCGACGGAAAATGCAGACAAGTGACCGAACATAAGAACAATGCATACCGAGCAATGCAACAACGGCATAGAACGCGGGCATGCGCAGAGGAATATTCACGGCTCAGACGCGAAGAGAAACGATTTCACCGCTCAAAGAAACATGCTTTGGAAGAGCAAAACATGCGGCAACTCGAGCAAACCAGAGAGGCGTACGGACCGACACGAAAGTTTTACCAAGCAATAGCAGATCACCGAAACAACGTTATACCTAAGGTAACCTGCTGCCGCAACAAAGATGGAGATCTGGTTAGTAACCAGCCAGAGGTCCTCTCGCAGAGGGCTCAGCAGTGGCGGATCTAACGGTAGGCGGACTAGGCGGTCGCCTGGGGCCCCGCCGACTTAGGGGCCCCGTAAATCGCTAGTCTATAGTATGCCGTATGGACAGAGTACTAGCGTCAAGGGCCCCCGGAAGGATGAACGTTGGGGCCCCGAGGCTGGCGAGTCATTTGCACCCCCGCCAGTAAAAAAAATTAGAGCTTGTGACGTATCGTAGGGGCCTCAAGTTTACTGTTCAATCTACCAACCCAAGTGCCAGTACCACTCCCCCCCAACAACATTTACAGGGGGCCTCAACTCCTCTTACCGCCTAGGGCCCCCGATACCCTTAATCCGCCACTGGGGCTCAGTACTTTGATGAATTACTCAACGACCACTTTAACGAACAGCTAGAGGCCCCACTAGCAGATAGTGTCATGCTACTGCCTCCTAGCATAAGAGAAACACGAAAGGCTATCCGTTGGCTGAAAAATAACAAGGCACTCGGAACCGACGGAATCGCAGCTAAACTGGTCAAGAATGGAGGTGCACGACTAGAAAACGAGACTCATCAAATTTACGGTATTGAATACCGCCTATAAAATATTCTCCCTGATCGTTGTCCTGCACGTCGAAGAGATAGTCGGAAACTACCAAAAAGGATTCCGAAGCGGAAAATCAACTACTGATCAGATCTTCACCGGCAGATCTTGGAGAAGATGGTTGAAAACAGAAACGACACATGCCATCTCCTCATTGACTTCAAAGCCGCATATGACAGCATAGCCAGGGTAAAACTGTACGACGCTATGAGCTCATTTGGATTCCCGGCCAAACTGATATGGCTAGGTAGAATGACTATGACCAACGTCAGTTGCCAGGTGAGGATGGATGGAAAACTCTCAGGACCTTTTGCTACCACCAAAGGTCTGTGCCAGGGGGACGGGCTTGCCTGTCTGCTATTCAACCTGGCGCTAGAGAGGGCCATCCGCGTCTCGAGGGTAGAGACTACGAGAACCATCTTCTATAAGTCAACCCAGATCCTGGTATACGCTGATGATATAGACATCATTGATCTGCGGCTCTCCTATGTAGCAGAAGCCTACCAAGGGATCGAACTGTCGGCAGTGACCCTCAGATTGCAGATAAATGAGGCAAAGACCAAACTGATGGTGGCAACATCAGCAGACCTACCAATAAATAATCCAAACCTACGTAGGTGTGACATACAGAAAGGTGAACGCACTTTTAAAGTCGTCCCAGAATTCACCTATCTTGGGTCAAAGGTCAGCAATGACAACAGCATGGAAGCTGAGTTGCGCGCAAGGATGCTGACTGCCAACCGGTTATTCTACAGCCTGAAAAAGCAATTTACCTCAAAGAACCTGTCGCGACGGACCAAGCTGGGACTATATAGTACCTGTATAGTACTGGTACTCACATACGCTTCTGAGACATGGACACTGTCCAAATCTGAAACCCTCTTAACCGCGTTCGAAAGGAAATGCGCCATGCATGGAAGCCCAGCCCGTAAAGACTTTTTAGGCCGTCCACAAGGACAGAGGAGGCGTGGTAGGCCCAAACTGAGGTGGCAAGATGGCATGGAGGCGTCCGCCATTAAAGCCGGGATAACAGACTGACAGACGAAGGCGCGAGACCGTGAGCGGTTTCGGACATTCCTGAGGCAGGCCAAGACCGCAAATCGGTTGTAGTGCCGGATAAGTAAGATAAGTAAATAACGAGTCCCGTATGCACTGTGTTAGGCGCGCGTGCATGAGAAAAAAGAGAATTGTCTGCGCTAAGGCATGTGTGCGCTTTGGGTGGCCGAATGGAAAACTGAATATCCATAGAAAAAAAACGAAAGCTGCTTGCTTTGCTTCATTGGTTTGCTCAATAGATGGCGTATTGCAACTCATCATTCTATTGCTGTCCTTTTCTTGCAATGTGTTTACGACAAGCTTAATCTAATCATGAGCTATAAAAGCCTTCTAACTTTCCGTGAAAAAAACTATTTGAATGGTCGTGTGGTCAGATACATGGGTATCAAAACCATGGACCATTAATCAAATCTCACTTGCTCTTGCACAAATGTTTTTCACTAGAGTTTAGTATTTTAAAAATCGTATCGCCGTTCTAGTTCTAGCGATGCATAACTTCAATGCGAAACCATACAACAGTACAGAGAGAAGGAGAAACCTCTCAAAGCAATGAAAGCGCTCCACTGGTTGGGTATCCCACCAATAGATGGCGCCATCAGCTTTTTGCTATTTTTAGCATGCATCAGTCGTTCACCGTCTGCTGAACGAAATCTTTTTATATTCCGTTTATGTAGAGAGCTTGAGTCGTTTAGAACTCGTTTAGTGGTCGTTTAGTGGTCGTTTAGTGGATTTGTAACATATATCGGGCGTATATCGGATAATGGGGCCCTTTCCGTTGTAAGTTCGTAGGCTGAAATTTCAACCTGTAAGCTGTTTGAATTGTATAGCAGTTTTTGAGCAGCTATCTAAGAGAGTATAATATACAGGTGGGCTTATCCCAAGGTGTATGAATTTAGAAGCCTGATTTTTATCGCTTCTGCTTCTGAATGAAGATTTTAAGAGTGTTTTGAGTATTCGTCAAGCCTCAAGAAAGCTTGTTTGAACAAAAGTTTTCACCCATCCTGTCAAAAAGTGATATTCAAATTTGGTTTTAAAAACCATACTATGAGACCACCTGGACTACATACACTTTGATTCCAGATTCCACCACGTGATCTCTTTAATGCTTCTTGAGGTAAATGTAAACAACACCGTGTTTTCGAGCAGGTAATCAAATCTAATTCTAGCTTTTAGGCTAGAATAATCTAGACTGAATATTGCAGACTAGTTTTTTGTATGGTTTTGTATGGAGTGTTTACATGATTTCAGCCTCCAACTGCCAAACTCTATACAAAAAACTGACTAGAATCGTGAAGGGCCCCAATGACTGTAATTCCAAAAAATCTCGCCAAATCAAAGTTTTAATATAGCTAAGTTCTTTATTGTTTTATTTAATATAGTTCTTTGATAATACTTTACTTTTATCAACTATAGACATATGTATTTGATTTATAAAAAATAATGTAAAGTTATTGCACATCGTGCGATAACGGCTAATTCAACAGCACATTCGTAAAAACACGCTGTTCATTGAGTGTCAAACTGGAATCAAACATGGCGCTCATGGGACTTCATGGGATTTTATGAACATACCTGACCTTCGCTCATTTTGGATGTGTGCAAGAGAAAAAAATTGTTGGTGGACCTGCGATTCAATATCGACAAATTTACCTTCGGGGTGGTGTTTTAGATCGACTCTCTTCATGTTAAAACAGTTATAGGAAGTTGTCCTGCACAATGGGGTAAGTGAAGATGTATTTTCCATCTCTAAAGCAATATTCGCATGTCCTGAAAGTAAGCGTCCCTCACGTCGGGCAAATGGTCCTAAAGGCAGAATAATCTGTACACCACCCACAAATGAGGGGCGAATTGTAGAGGAAAAAAGTCAAGGGGCGAGACGTGTAGTGCGTTCGGGCTTCGGAGATGTGCTGTGTTTACAGTTTTCTTTCAATTCGCAGGGAGCAACCAATTTTCACTTGCAACGCTCATGTGTTCCACATAGATCCCAAAACCAAACGCACCTGGATAACCGCAAGTTCGAAGGCCATCGCCGTTAGTTTCTTCTATGATTCCTCTCGCAATCTCTATCGAATCATCAGCGTTGAAGGGAGCAAGGTAGGCGGCGGCCGCAGCGGCAGGAGATATGTCAAATTTGATTCAATTTGATACCCCGTGCTAATGCTGCTTTCCGATTATGTTTAACAGGCTGTTATCAATTCCACTATTACTCCTAATATGACCTTCACTCAAACATCCCAGAAGTTTGGTCAATGGAGTGATGTACGTGCCAATACTGTGTACGGGCTGGGTTTTGCATCGGAAGCGGAACTTGGAAAGGTATGTGAAATCGTTGTGCTTCACAATACAGTTGTACGAATCAACGAAACTATTCTTGTATTAATTTTTCGCTACAGTTTATAGTAAAGTTTCAAGAGGTAAAGGAAGCCACTAAGGACGCTCTCAACAAGGCCTCCGCAAATGGCAACTCGGCCGCAGCTTCGGCTAACGCATCGCCAATAACGGCTCGTGCTTCGGCCAATAGTGGCGATATCTTCGAGTCTGGAAACTTGGAGCCACCACTAGCACCGGCAAGTACCATTTCGACAGTAAGTTTTCCAAGCGTATGATGTCCGGCGCATTGAATGGGCTTTTACCGATAGTTTGGTCTTGTTCTTCTAACGCTCCGCTCTTTGCTTTTTGCAGAGTTGTAAAACGGATAGCCCATCGCACAACAATATCAGCGAGACGAATGCTAACAATCTGAATAGCGAACTCAAGCAGTTGTCAATTAACAATACAGTATCGAGCGATGGCACCGTACCTTCGACGACAGAGCAACAGCTTAAATATGAGAACGAAAGATTAAAACTTGCATTAGCACAAAGGTAGGAACAATCGCTTAAAGTACGAAAGTCATTACTCAGTAATGATAAAACCAATGTGATTATCCGTTTCTTAAATTTTTTTTAGTTCTGCCAATGCAAAGAAGTGGGAGATAGAATTGGCCACATTGAAGAGTAATAATCTACGACTAACGAGCGCTTTGCAGGTTTGTTAATTTTCCAACGTTCCTAGCTTGTGTTGAACAACATTTAAAGCGACTTATACAATTTGATACGATTACGTTGTATCTTCACTTTCCAGGAGTCAACAGCAAACGTAGATGAATGGAAGCGGCAGTTGCACTCATACAAAGAGGAAAATCAAAGATTAAAATTACGCTACCAAGATCTGGAGGCCGGCAAGGGTGGAGCTGTACCTTTGGCTGGCGGTGGCAATGCGGCCGGTGTAGCTTCGACCGAGCTAACCGAAGAGCTGAGACGTGAGATTGTATCGTTGAAATCTAGAATCGAGGGGCTGGAGGCAGATCTTATGAACCAAGAAGTGGAACTTAAGGCAGCCAATAAATCGCTCAAAGATAAACAAAACGATCCCACGGTAAGTTAGTTTGGATGCATTGTTGTTATGGCATGTGCTGGAGTCCAAACTAAAACATTTGGTCACTTTTCGTTTACAGTTAAAACAGATGACAAATCTGTGCAATCAGTTCAATGCTCAAATAACGGAGCTTAGTGACATTCAGAAGGAAATGGAAAAGTTGATTCAGGTCCAGCATAAATCTACTTGAGATATGAATGTGCCAAAAGCAACGTCTACGGCTGGCAGTTACTTTGCCGTAGAATACCAATCTCCCACTACGCTCGCAAGCGGTTGTAATTCAAGCGTGAAGGTTGCATCTCTTCCAGGTAAAGGCATAAGTGCAGCAACTAGCGTGTCCTGTTATCGTACCAACGTAAAAATACCACCAATAGGAGAGTCAGAGCGCGTTGGTGCTACACAGCGAGAGGAACTAAACATCACTTCCGAAGGAAATTTGTCAGCAAAACGATCGGTATCACCAGACAAACAGTCTCTAGCTGGCACAGCGCTGCCCGGTGGAAATAGAACTGGGTCCACAATTGTTTTAATCAGCACAAAAATAAGCAACCCATCGGTAGCAAAACTAGGTTCTGCTGGCGGCGCATTAGGTGCAACGATAAAAACGACGGGAACGTTATACAATATTCCTTCGTCCCCTGTGGCAATCAACGATGAAGGCGATAATCGCGAACAGTCGATGCTCTGCCAAGAAATAGCCAAACTGACTGGTGAAGAAGAGGGCAATGGTCAATCCGAGGCCCAATCCACCAGTAAAACCGCAACCATACTGGTTTCGAAGCACAAGACCAAGACCGGACTACCTTTGCTATTGAAAAAATCAAAAAAGTAACTATAATATCTCCACTCTGGCACGCTCTTATTCACACAAAAGCGGACAAATAACGAAAACTATAGAGGTACAAGATCGATTTCTGATTCGAAAAGCAGAACAGAACGGTAACAGTATTAGAGCATTTAGCTATTGTGTATTGCATCGTAATGCTATTTTAAATTTTTGTTTTAAATTATTCGCCTATTTTTACACACTCACGAAACATAGACGCCATTTCAGTAATGTTGCTGGTCCACCAAGATTCTACGATACTCACCGATCACGCATCATGTCTCGAAACATGAATCGAGGTGAAACTTTGCCTGTTGAACAAACGGTCTCAAATCTCCAGTAATTAAAAGGTACCAATCAACTATTTTTAAGCAAACAATGGCAGTACAATGCTAAACTCTCTCTCAGTGCACGATTCTTAAGTATTATTGTACTTTAGCGAAACATGATTTTAACATTTTAATGATTGCTGATACCTTGTCATCACGCACAATTTTAATTTCGATAGCAATAGCAATTTCCTAAACACAAACATTCCGCAAACGAGCCATGATGATTGCCAATATTTTAGCGCATTTGCTGAACAACGTTTTAGTTTTCAACCGACACTGATAGGCGTAAATCTCACGGAACTGGTTACATTTTATTTACTGCCGTAACCTACGCAAGATGGGGCAATATTTTGAAGTAACGTGAATCTCGAATCGTTACAACAAACAAAAATGCCAAAGAATTTTGTTTTAAGTTTTACCCTGGACCTTATGTTACAAAACCGAAAATCTGAGCATATAGTTATTTTTTTTTTTACCTACCGAGCAATGTCGTTTTAAGTTAGATTAGATAGAGCCGAACAATTAGTTGTGCTTCAATTTATGCAGCTTAAAATAGACGGAATGTAAGTACCATACAAAAGAAAAGCCACACAAAACTAGACCTATGTTTTAAAATTCCAGACGTAAAAGGTATATTAATAGCGAAATGATGATCAAAATATAAATGATAGGTGATAGGTGAAGGGAAACGAAGGATGCGTAGACGACGGATTGTGGACAGAATGAGCCAGACGTGAGAGAACAGTTGCGTGTTTTGCAAAGGAAACAGTATTTGAGGATAGAATATAATAGCAAAAATCGAATACGAATGCGACTACGAAATAGAAAAGGAAATAGTAAAAAGGCTATAGCAGTTGTTAAAATGATACACTCCACTCCATGCGTACGCAAACCTAATAGAAGTTTTGCCTATTACTGTGGTACAATTTATCCATTTATTATTATTATTAACTAATCTTATGATGATACACGACCGATCAGATAAGTCAGCAGAACCGCGCTTACAAGCTTGCCTCCCCACACATCGATACAGACAGACACACAGCCACAGCCACAAGGGCAGCTTCGTACAAGGAATGCAGTTGAATGGTATCAGCGTGCTGCAATGAAAGGCAAACATTCACGTGTAATTATCATCATAAATAAACCATTGCGCTGATGATGCAGATCAACAGAACTACAGTTGAGTTTCGGTTCTCTCTTTCGGAGCGATCGTTATACACTAGAATTTGAACTGATCGAGCTGATCCCCTCTATATAATCCTCTCTTTAACATTTATCATTCGAAAAGTTTTGTTTTGCCGAATGCGGGGAAAGGATTGCTGCTAATTAGATGTTTGCAATGTCTAGATCTTACAGCCAGGCGAGTTGCGCAGTGCTGAATGTTTATGAACAAGTTTCCATTTATCCAAGGGCTAGTTGAATCGGTAAACCGATATCGTTCGGCGGAGATGGCATTTAAAGAGAATGTATTCCTTGAGCATGTTAAACGTGAAGCAC
The DNA here is from genome assembly GCF_943734685.1 of Anopheles coluzzii. Taxonomy (NCBI): domain Eukaryota; kingdom Metazoa; phylum Arthropoda; class Insecta; order Diptera; family Culicidae; genus Anopheles; species Anopheles coluzzii. The sequence continues at coordinate 47,568,586 of NC_064671.1, read as the reverse complement.
ACAACCATAACGAGTTTGTTGTGAACAAGAAGCCTCAAACTTCTGCTACGCAATGTGATACGTTATCAGTATCCTTTGCAACAGCTCAACATATTCAACCATTTTATGGCTTTAATTGGCCCATTAATTGCGCGACGGAAACTACATTCGTTTAGGGGATAAGAAAATCATGAGTGGAACTGTGCGTGTTCAGAATGAATGCTATAGAGTGGAGGGAGTCTTACGAAAGCATGTTACAGCCAAGAAACTATTTAAATATATTTAAAAAAACACACACACACACATATATACACAATCTTTACTCCTCTGGGGCGGCACATAAACCAGAACAGAGAGAGAGAGACAGAGAGAGAGAGGGAAAAACCATATAAAAATGAAAAATTAGGGAACTCTGGTATAAGTAAACAAACAAGCAAACGAAAAAGTATGTTACTGATAATGCGCAAATACTCCTTTTTACAATAAATCGAAACCTGTTTGTCTACAGTATGTGAAAAAGCGCTGCAACATCGTTTCTAATTGTGTTCAAGGTGATTCGACATAAGCTAACATATAATTACAACAGCTAACGAATAATTATTCATCGAGATAAGACAACAGCAACTTCAACAGAATCTCAAATCTTCCCGTTAAAAAGCTGGACGCTGAAATTCTGGGACCGAGTATCTACCTTTTCGGGGCGAGTATTGGGGACTGTACCAGGCCCGTCATGGGTTCAAGCCCCAAATAGATTATCCTACGTACGATACGTAGGACTGACTATCTTGCTGTGGGGGGTAATCCAAAGGTCACTGAAAGCCAACCCCACAATGGCTACAGGCAGCAGGCCATGACCGACAACGGTTGTTGTGCGAAAGAAGAAGAGGAGACAACTGTTAATAATACTGTTAACCAGTTAACCAGACACTGAACTGCATCAAAAACCTGGACCTGGTGCAGGTTATTATGGATTTCCACAGCTTCCCGTCCATGTCGGAATACATCCCGCAGATCGTGTACATGCTTGTACGATCGAACCTGGAGTATCTAGTGGTAAGAATGCAAGGATTGTGCAAGCTGCTGATGAGTGTCGTCTACCTTACGAAGCGTACGGAAGCTGCACGATTCCATGTGAAGCAAATGCAGCTGCTGTACCCTACGTACGTGATATTTCTCGGTTTGATGGGTGAGCTGTGGCTGTTTTCCCGGTTGTTATGCAGACGGACAGTACAGTTTAGTGATGGGAAAAAGGAAGTTTTCGTCGGAATCGATTCCGGCTAGCTCCGAAGTTTAAAAAAAATCGATTCCGGATAGTAGGTCCCGAATCAGGTTCCAGAATCGATCCCGGAATCGGCTCCAAATTCGAAATCGGAAAGCGCTTCGGAATTGGAATCGGTTCCGGAATCGGAATTGGCTTCGAAATTAGAATCAGCTTCGAAATCGGAGTCGGTTTCGGCATCTCCATAAGAATAGACGTTTGGATCCAATGATGCTATGTATTGATATCCGCAAATTCACTTGTAAACGATCCATTCTCATGCAGATTCCCGGACTGATTTCGCTTCTGAAACTTCCTATTTCAATTCAAGAACTGATTCTCATTGTGGAGCTAATTCCAATTTCGGAGTCAATTCTGATTATGGTACTGGAGCAAATTGGAATTCCCAGGTCGATTCCAATTCCGGAGCCGATTCCGGATTTGATTCTGGAGTTGACAGCGATATCGACTTCAGAATCAACTCCAGAATCAAATCCGGCATCGGAATCGGGTAGGTTCGATTCCGAGCTCCTACCACTAGTACAGTTCTATGAGCTTGGTGAAGAGTATGAGCGTGACCAACGGTGCAACGAGGGATAAGCTGAATGATTTCAGCTTAACCGTTATCATTACAATCTCTTAGAAATTACGAAGTAACGGCTTCCACATATATTAAAACAAAACAAATTATTTCCTTTATTTCTTCTTCATATTTCATTGGTTTGTATTTGAACCGGTTACAATATATCTTCTTAAATGATGATACAAAAGTGTGAGAAACGGAAAGAAAAACGAGAACAGGCCCTGTTCAAGTGTCGATACAGCACGGTAAACCTATCTTTAATGCTTATATGCTACAGTTATGAGGTATATTTAAATTTGCTGGTATTTGTATCTATTGTTTTGTGTGGTTTGATGTGAGTGTAGGTGTGGTTTTTTTGTTTGTGAGGTATATTAAGGACGCTACATGGCGATCACACGCACGGAACCAGCCCACGGCCAACGAGTGGCAGTCAGGGGCGGAGGGGATTAAACGGATAATTTATAACAGTTGATGTGCGACAGAAACTTGGCATGATCCATCCAAAACGCACTGTGGAAGGGTAGAAGAATTTGTCCAATTTATATAATCCCTGTACTAGAGTAATGCATGCTTTTGCTTTTGGCTTACACTACACCAACAGTTTCTTCACAATGCATAAAAAGTCTTGCATTTCCACACGATCTTTTCACTGTTAGAAAAGGCACTACGAATCTCACGTACTGTTGGGTGATGCTGCGGGAAGGAGGGTAAAGAACGGTAAGGGGAGGGGGGACAGCAGTGCAAACGGACTCAAGTTGCTGTCGCACATCTGGGTGGTGATGCCTGTATGTTTGGAATCAGCTCATTGAGGAGCGCATTGGCCGAGGGTCACTCCCCGCGGTGATACGATGTAGCGTTTTGGCTATTGCAGTGGTGTGGTAAATTTTGTATATGGTGTATATGAAAATTAACTATTGCAGTAATATGGAACCCGTTGTTGCAGTTTGTTTGTGTGTTGTGTGAGGTGAGGTGATTAGTTGGTTGACTATTGTTCGGTTATGGAGGCGTCGCACCTCGTACCCAAAACCATTTGCGAACGGTCGCAGGCACGCAAGGCTGTTTGCAGTGAGTGGGGAGACATTTAAATATACCATCATGATGGTTAAACGTAGAGTGTTAAGAAATGAAAAACGCAAAGGAAAAACGTAAACTGTAATGATGAAGATGATTAGTAGTCGGACCCGTACGGTGGAGAAACGACGAGCTTTGCCTGTAACAAGATGATGGCAAAAGCACGGATAAAGAATAGTTTGCAAAGAAAGTGTCAATGGGCTAGATCCACTAGAGTGCCATTTGAGGGGGGGAGCGGTCCTGAGTCAGTTAGATCTGCACCTGCAGACCCGATAGATGATGATCGAATGGCACATGTCAACAACGCGTGTGCCAGCAGCTCCACCAGAGGCAAAAGATGGCGGCTACGAGCTGACACTGGCTGGCAAGTGTTTCGCACCATCGTTCCCCCGTATATCTGCAATGCCGCTACGCAACAAAATCCAACGGCCGATTGAATCCACCTTTGCGGTTCATGTACTGTCGATATTTGCGCTTGAGTATGACGTGCACCTCGCCGACATCGTTGCCCTCCACCTTTTTGCCTTTCGTCGTATCAAAGCCACAGAAGCCCATCGTCTTAAGCATCTCCTGCTCCTCGGGCGTTTTGCCCTCGAGTTCGGATTCCGGTACCATGGGCTTCATCTGTGGAGCACGGCGTGACGATGACGATGGCATCGGTTCGTACGACCTGTGGCGAAAAATGAAACGGCGCAATGAAACGATTCTTCTTACAAAGTAGGCGCGCACTATTCTGATCAGAGATAGCGGAAGGTCCTTCGCAACGCTTCCGCTAGCTTTGACATCGTTCTTAATGCACTTCACTACGACGTTTTAGGACAACTCATACGCTACACTTCACTAATGTTCACCTCGATCTCGAACGCGATCTTGATCTGGATCGTGACTTTCGCCGGCCCCGATCTCGCTCACGGTCCCGGTCTCTTTCCCGCTCAGATGAGCGTTTGCGGTCCCTGTAAGGAAAATATAGGATTAAAAATTGTTTTTAAAACGCTCCACTGTACTTTGTTTTTCAATTGCAACGGTCATCCTTAGCGTACGAAGCGTTTTACAGACCTAGCGTCCAAGCTGCACGGATAACACACCCAGTCTGGCCAACCCATGGAGCATGTTACGAGAATGCATCAGAAATAGGTCAATAAAGGAGTAGGAGTAAAATACATTCCCCCACACAAGTCAACCCTCCGTAATAAGTTTTAATTGCAAAAAAGTATATTGCATCGGAAGATGAAACGAGTTCCGAGATCTGAACATCAAAGGCAATTCTGGTTTAACCGACAGTTTCTACAAGGGGTTGTGCTCATTCGCAAGGGTTGCTTGCATCCGACCCGCTTGATACCACCCCCGGCAGAAACTGCTTACATACCAGTAGACGGGAAGTTGGCCACCCCGTAGAATGGGCCCACGTACGCAAGCGCAACACGCACTGGAAGTAATGGGGACAACAAACACTCGCAACTTACCGCCCTCCGGATCGATCTCTTTCGCTGCGGTCCCTGGAACGCTTACGGCGTCTTGGCCGCTCGCGCTCCTTCCTGCGCTTGGGCGACGAAGGCATCTTTGTGGAGACGATGCTAGGGGTTGGGGTTGGATGTTAATATATTAGCCATTCTATGGCGCGAATGCATCTTGTGCACAAATTTGGGACTTACCGCGCTAAAACATCGGGACACGCATAACCTAGCAGCTACGCCGGCATCGTATTCCGAGCCCCGAAGCCTTCCTTTCTTCTGACACTCTTCTCCGCTTCTTCTTCTTCTTCTTCTTCTTCTTCTTCGCGTTCGTCTGTCTGGTTGTCAAGCAATCAGGCCAAGGTGCGAATCAAAAGGTTAGGCAGCAACGATAGATTTGACAGTCAATGAAGCGTTTCCTTCTATCAAAATGATCAAATATAAAACATATTCTTATATTAAAGATCTCTTAAACATTATTCTACTTTCTGTTTAAGAAAGAACATAATTACTTCCATTTATGCTATTTATTGCATTTTATAATTTTCTTAAAAGCAACGATATACATTAACATTTTATCCAAAAGAAACTGCAATAAAACATGGCGTTCGGTATCGTGATCAAACCTCGTGTTTAACGATTATTGAATGAAAATTTTGTTATTTCATTTGTTTATCAAAACGAATGCAAAGAAGATACTAAAATACTGAATAAAACTTTTGGATCGTGTAAGGATCTACAAAAAAAAGACACTTTTTAATGTAATCAGCAAAGAAAACTTGCAACTGGCGTTAAGCTGTCAAGCGGACAGAGAGCAAAGTCCAAGATCAAGTAGAAGAGACACAATAAGCAGAGCTACGAAAACATAGAAAGTGCGGAAAGATAACACAGTTCGCAAGTCGTAATTTGGGGCAGGTAACGAAACATTTCGGGCATGGCGACCAACTTTCGGAACACAACGCTCAATGAGGAACGAATATTTGGCAATACAAATGGGCTAAACACGTCAGCTGGAGTAATTCCTACGAATCATCCACCACCTTTGCCACCGAGACCACAGTTTTCGGGTGGTGGGGGAGATATGATGTTCGGTAATCGGTATGGATTTCCTGGCCAATCTGGATATCACAGCTACAGCCCGTACGGAGGATATTCCTCTATGGATTATTATGGCCACAGGAGCTACGGTGGATATGGAGGGTACGGTCAAGGATATGGAGGAGGATACGGTAACCCCGGTGGTGGGTTCAATTACCCGGAACACAGGTTAGCACCTTTTACCCGTCAAACGAATACAACCTGGAACAACAATGGGCTATTATAACTGGATTATGAACTTCCAATCTCAGGTTTATTCAGTTAGCAGAAGAAAGTTCGCGGCCCGCCTTTCAGATCCTTGAATCGCTCGTCGGCGCAGTTGGCAATGTGGCGACGATGCTAGACTCTACCTTCTTTGCCGTCACCAGCTCATTCCGTGCCGTGCTGAGTGTGGCAGCAAATTTGGCGCACCTGAAGGGAACGTTTGCCCAGTTCTGGTCATCTTTGGCTGTTGTGCGAGCGGCCGTGTGGTTGTATAAAAAGTGAGTGGTACCATCCGTTTGATGGAGGCAGTTAGTCAGAATAGGCTAACCTAGCAACATTCTTCCCTGTTTAGGATGCTGTACAAACTGAGGATAACGAAAACAGATCCCACGTTGGAGGCATTCAAAGAAGCGTTTAATGTATCTACTGGTAGCGATGTGAACGGTAACAACAACGGCAGAAAACATTCATCCTCACTTTTAGCAGCACTATTCATGGGTTTCATGCTCTCCGTACCCTATATGCTGATAAAATTGTTTGCACCAAAAGTCAGCGAAGATACTGGTAAGAGGTTTAGCATCAATTGCGCTGATTTACACGCAGCAGGATTGATACAATTCCCCTTTCTTTTTTCTTACCCAGCACTAAGCGATCCTGCCATGTGGAACAATCCAGTGGAGGTGCAGGCATTGCACAATTTCGATGCCTCCAACGCTCAGGAGATGTCGATCCGTGCGGGACAATCGGTGTTACTTGCGCCGAAGCAAATTCAAACCGACCGACATTTGCTGAACAGTGGATGGGTACTAGCGGCTACAGCCGATCGACGAACGTCCGGAATCATTCCACTAAACTATGTACAAGCGCTGAAACAATCTGTCGAGAGTCAGTAGATAATTAAAAATATTAGCGGGTCTGGTATCTTACAGTGATTTCAATAAAATGGCTTTTATTAACCAGCGACTTCTAGCCGATGTCTAATGCTTTGTTTTAAATGGGTTGCTTGGTTGATACCGATCGGCTGCTTTGTTATTTGTTTTTTGGCTTCCTGTTGCCAATGGAAAGCATTATCAATTGGTCTCAATGCAACGATATCAAAACGGCTGCGATAAACAAACGTTCCAGCAGGACGGACGGTTAGTTTGCAACGGTCAAGTTTTATCGCGGCATTCGTTATCTTAGCAAAACATCATGATTTAATGCATAATGGATTAGTTTGCTTTAAAGCATTCTAGACATAGGAGCTTTCAAGGCGGGTAACAAATGAGTTTACAGATATGCACGTCAGTGTCGAGCGTGTACGACGTACAGGAGCGATGTATTCTCGCAAATAGTTCTAGCGGAGTTTTTTTTTCGATTGCAAAGCAAAAAGAATTCAGTAATAACACAGGGAGAGCATTGTATTTGGTTCATTTTGTTGGTGGCTGGCAACACTTCCCCTTTGACGTGTGAGTGCGAAAGAGGGATAGCAAACGCGAGGGAAAGGGAGAAAAGTGAAACGAAATTTGGGATTGGGAGAAAGCGAGATGAGTTTATTTGGAATCCGATTTGTTGTTATATATACACTGTTGCGAAAAGCGAACTTCTCTACTTCACCAAAATAGTTGCTTCAATGATAGTTACTGTGATTATTGCCTGTACTATTCGCTGTATATAGCTCGGCAGAGAGTTGAAATAGCCGTAAGGAGAAGCTGAAAGAGTGGAAACGGGAACATGGGCTCGACGGAGGCAAATCCAACTCCCGGACGCTTCTCGCACTGCACCCTGTTGGCGAACGTCGATGCGTACAATCCCGATACGCTCGATCTTTATCAGGATCCGGAGGCGAATCGATACTGGTTCGCCTGCTTCAAAGACATGGTGCTCAAGTTCGAGCGGCAGGCAATGGCAAGTCAATCGAAGGATGCCAGCGCTGCAGCCCGTGCCCAATCTTTCCGCGAGCACTGTGCCGAAATGCTCGTCCAGCTGCAGGAGGGCACACGGTAATTGGGACGAGGGATGGGATGGGATGGGTGGTGCATTCTTAGCGCGCATAGCTCACCGCATTTGAACATTTGCAGAGAAACGCCATCATTGGGTATCAGAAACCTGCTGGAGGTAATCGAAAGTGCTCTCCGAAAGTTTGGCTTCGATGACCCTTGGAAGGAACAAAAGACGATCGAAAACAAAGCATCGATCGGTATGCTAAAGCCGCGATTGCAGCAACTCGACAGCATAGCCTCCCGGAGGGAAAAGTGGACGGAGATTGTACGTGGTGTACTAGCTGGTATGGATCGAGAAATGAAGGGCTGTTGGTGGGGCAGTAGAATAATGCCCTTTCGTTGATGCTCAAATTCCAGGTAATATGTTCGATTGGGGCGCCCAGGCTGTGACAAAAATTTTAGAAACAAACAATGGATTCGGCCTACAGCAGGCTCTAGATCGGATACAGAAAAGGCCCTGGTTAATCGACGACCTAGACGGGTGGCTCGACAGAATGGAGGTAAGAATTCGATGCGTACAATAGCAGAAAACATTTCTCACATGAAATTGAAAATGAAAATGGAACCTTTTAGCACGATCCACCACACCGCTGTGCGACGATTTTCACTGACAATGCGGGCATCGACTTCGTGTTAGGGATTGTGCCCTTGGTTCGCGAACTGTTGAAGCGCAACACGAAGGTGCTGCTGTGTGCGACCATCAATCCGGCGATAAACGATATTACGTACTCCGAGCTAACGAAAGCTATTGCCGATTGCTGCGAAGAGTGCGACATTCTACGAGACGCCTACAGCAAGGAACATCGGTTGCTGCTGTTTGGCAATGACCAAATCGGACCCTGTCTGGACTTTAGAGTGCTTTCAAAAGGTAAGAATGTGTCGAAGAGCGTTATTTAGCTTTGCATAACCATAACCGATAAACTTTACGCTATCTATTACCCATGCTAGATTTATCGGACGCAATCGAACAAAACGACGTCGATTTATTGATAATTGTCGGAATGGCTCGGGCATTGCATACCAACCTGTACGCAAAGTTCGCGTGCGAAACATTCAAACTGGCTGTCGTAAAGAATGAATGGTTAGCTAAACGGCTAGGTGGCGAAACTTTCTCCGTGGTATGTAAATACGAACGGTAATATTACTTCAAATGTTATGACCAGCCAAGGATCGGCCATTCGGTCAACGGATCTAAACCATGAAAACAACAATGAACTGTGCTGAAAGAACTAAAATAAATATTGAACGCGTTGATTATATTTTACATTACTTTTTAAAACATCAATATTTACACCTTAGGGGCTAGTCCAATTTCACCGTGAACGAGGCACCACACGAGCATCCTTGGTCCGCTTTCGGATTGTTAATCACACGAAACCCGGAACGTATCAGCTCGGTGTGGTAATCGATGGTAGCCCCGGACAGGTACTCGATCGAAGCACTATCGATGGCCACCTGCACACCGTCACGGCTCACGATAATGTCATCTTCGCCGAGCTGCTTTTCAACGGAGAATTTGTACTGAAAGCCAGAACAGCCTCCTCCCTCTACCGCAACACGTAGAAACGAATTTTGTTTGCAAATCTCCTTCAGCCGGTTGATGCAGGTGTTGCTCAGCTGCACCGAGCTGGCATCAGCTGCATTTGGTGCCGCGCTCGACAACAATCGGCGTTGAAGCAGCGACGAGAAGCACAATCCAATGCTACGCGGAGATTGAAGATCGATAGATAGAACAAATGAACGTCGCAGTTATTCGTTAGGTGATTTTCACTTCCCGACTTACCGTCTCTGCACGATTGCGTTCATTTCGATTCGTTTTTGCTGCGCAAATGTTGTGTTTATCTACACGATACTCATCATATTGCGGTACAAAATTGCATAAGGTGACTGTTTATTGCGCCGGCCTGCAATGACCATCTTTCGCGACGGAAAGTTTATTTTGATTGTTACGTGCACTGTCATCAACGTCACCTAGCACACACTATGGTCGACTGAATGGCCAAAATCATCGAAAGATTGCCCAAAATAACAGTTGCATAAAGATATTTCATGGGTTCGAACATTCTCGATTATCTTTTTGGAATAGAAAATGTTCTGTGAAAACAGTTATAGCTATTGATTTTCTTTTAATCTCTCAGTGGATTTACTAAATTTCTCGTAAGACCGATCGCTCTTGCGAAAATGAATGAGATTGAATTAATGTCTCCCAAATAACCAAATCGTCCTTAACCCACTGTAAAACCACTTCAAACCCACGTGGATTTGTGGTGGTCGATTCAGTCGTTAACCCACCAAATTTTAGAACAATCGGAGCTGCCAGTTCCGATCCGATGTATTTATCCTGCCCACCCTTAACCCACCTTTTCCAAAAATGCTTTGAGGAAAAGTTTGGTCAAGGGTTGGCTAAGGTCAATATGCTGAACAGGATTTTAGCTCTTCGATTGATTACATTCATTCACTTACATCACTGCACTTCAACTTCAGCAATATTATTAGTCTATAAACTATGCACTGACCAGCGAAATGGAGAGATCATTCGCAAGTAAACAAACACACATATACACATATTACACATGAATATTTTACAACAAACCAACTTAAACACACACGTTTAATTGCTTCCTTTGCACAATTAAATAACATTTTATTACAGGTGAAACATGTTGAGCAAATAAATTGCCCGTGCATAAAAAACTAACTTCAACAACATTGAAGTGGCTGCTTCTGTGGCCGTGTGGCTTAACCCACCAAACTGATAGTTTTTTAGCTTTGTTTGATGGAACTGGATTTTTAGTACAAGAAATTGGTGGCGTTTTCGGTATCTTGGTTATATGGGCTGGTTTGTTAATTCCTTGTACTAAATATTCAACAGTATTTCATACAAAAAGTTATCTCTACACCCGATAAACACCTTTTTACCAAACCCTACTGGTGATGCAAATAGCTCACCGTTCAATTTCATGCTGGAAATAATGCTATTTTTCGCATCACTACTATCGCGAGTATCGATTAAATTAATCCATCCCGACGTTGTGCACACCACGAGATAGCCTTCTACTAACAATGGAGTTGCGTAGATTTGTGATTGAACTTCAATTTTCCATTTTGGAATGAGTGTGTTGCTGTTTGCAGGTAAATATTCTACACAGTGGACATGCCGATCGTAACAGCCAACGATAAAATCTACTCGATCGAGGGGATATTTTAACATGACGAGCGATGAAAACACATTGCCAGGAAGGGAATGGATCGTTAACTGCACCACAAAGAAAAAAAAAATAATTGTAGGACACCTTGAACATATCTCTAATAACAACTTACCTCGGTTCCTTGTTTTGTTTCGTATATTCCTAGTGTACCATCAACGCTACAACAAGCGATCTTGTTGTATTCTGGCAGTAAGGTAGGAGTGCTAAAAATTGGAACACTGCGCTGCGTTGTTCTTTTCCACGCCAAACACCCTGTTGCTATGCTGATTGATGCAATGGTACCGTCCAGAGTAGCAACCAAGACAAATTCTGCACCATCGTCACCCAAAACTATCGGTTGGCACAAAATTGGTTTGGTTCCTATTCGTATCTTCCATCGGAGCGTAGCACTACAATTTCCCTACAAAGAGAAGTTAACATTATGTTATTTCTGCCCTAAAATTCTACAATCCATTGTGTTATTGTGTGTCTTACCCCAGCAATACAATGCAAATTGTTTGTGGTGCTATAGCTCCCAAAGATGATTACGTTTGTTTGCGGTACTACAAGTGGCGCACATTTAATCATTCCTCCAGCGTCGTACTTCCAAGCTATCGCGCCTTTCCACGGATTGAAGCAGTACAAAAACCCATCATAGCATCCAACAATACCGTACACATTGGCCTCGAAAGTGAAAAAGTTGACCGAGCACTCAATACGGTCGGGGAACAAATGGTGCGAAATGATCGCATTCGTCTCGATATTGATCGTTACAAGCAATCCCGCATGACTGCCGACGCTCAATATTGCCCCAATACCCTGGCAATATATTATTGAAGCACGAGAATCGATACATTTTTTCAAATCGTATTGACGCTCGATTGATAGAAGTTTTTCCGCCTGGTTTTGGATGGTAACATCGTCTTGCAAGCAATTACTATTTGATGTTGCAATTTTGGATTGTATATAATCGATTGCTTTTTCCAATGGAATCAACGGATCCAACAGCAATGCCGTCAATCCTGGTAGTTGTATCTTAAAATGCTCTTCCAATGTAGCATGCAAACAAATGGCATTGAAAGATGTTCCTCCACGGTCCATAAATGATGAGTTTGGTTTCAGTTTTTTCGTTCGACCACTTTCTATAGGTTGGCTTTCGTGTACGATCCCCATCGCATTTAGCTCTGCACAAAAATAATCCACCGGAGTGATACATTCCTTGGTGCGAGATTGTTTTAAATTCTCAAAAATGACTCCTAATCCTTTTGGACAAATTTTACCATGGGCAGAAAGGGGAAATTGTTCAATGCGATGTAATTCGTCTGGAAGCATTTCTGCTCTTAATTTGGCGCGCATTATGCTCCATAGTGCTTCGCGTAAAGAGGAATCATCGGTGTCTGACTTGAAGTATATTACAAGCCGATTAAGCTCCTCAATAAAGCATGATGCGCACTGTTCAACTGATGGATGAGTTTGTAACACGGCTTCCAATTCCGGCAAGCTTATTCGACATCCAAAACGTTTAATTGTTCTGCTACATCGTCCACGATAATAATAATTGCCTTCTTTGCTAAGTTCTACCAAATCTCCTGTCGCCCGGAACACAACATCAGGCATAGTTGACAATGTATCATCATCCTCAGACATACCTAGTATCACACATTTCCGGGAGCAGCTTCCAATATACAATTGACCTATTTTAGATCCATTTGCCAGATGATCCGCTTGCACACTACCGTCGATTTCATTCCTAATCTGTAGAACGATTGATTGATCAAGTACTTCTCCTAGAGGTATGTCAGTCTGATTATCTTGGCTTTGAACTTTTTGAATCATGCTCCAACAGGAAACCTCCGTTATCCCATAAATATTATACACACTTACACGACAATCAGCTGCACGAGGCAATACCGGGAATCGTTCACCACCTAGTACAAGCGTTCTGAAAAAGCAATAAGAGATGATTAATCATCTTATCTGTTGATCATAGAACTAATCGGTATTAGTACCTGAGCGTTGTTTGAGGGCCAAAAATGATGTCCAGCATGTCAGTTTTACTCCAACGTGTGAACATAGAAGGCGTCATTTGCATAAACGTTATTCCAGGAAACAGTACATCCAATAACCGTTTTGGAGATAAGCGTATAGAATTATCCACCATTAGGAGGGTAGCGCCAACTCGCAATCCCATGACAATATCGAGAACAAATGGATCAAATGTAGGAGGCGAGCATACAAAAATTACGTCACGATCACTCAATCCAAATCGATTGCTAAGTGATAGCACGTTTGGCATTATGCAGGTACTTGGTACGAGGACTGTTTTGGGAGGCCCTGTCGAACCGGACGTTCTTATACAAAATGCTACATCACGATAGCTTTCCGTGCTAGTTACGCTAAGGGAAAACGTAAGCGGCATCGTAAAGATGCGCATCCCGACCAGCATTTGCAAACCATGCAAACCACTCGTGCTACTAAATTCAAAATCCTGCAAGAAGTATGCGGCACAAATATCATGGTCAGGCGATAGCTGTTCATCCCAGGATTTGTCAATGCAGTAAAATGTGTTGCCCGAGATGATGATGCTGCAAACAGGAAACTAAGTGAGTGAATGTATCAGTGCTGTATGTTTGCTTTTAACGTGTCTTACCCTCCTATAACAGCAATTAGCGCTGGGCAATGAAACAATTGAACGCCAACAATTTTTCCTTCCAAATTCTGTTCCTTCAATACTCCTGCTATCTTCAGCATATTTTGCCATAGTTGATCGTAGGTTGCCTCAAAGGCAGTTTCTTTGCACGTGTAATATTTGATAGCAATATTCTGGCTAAATGTTTGAAAAACTTTTCTATCGAGAAGTTCCATGGAGAGAATTGTTTGTTTACATTGTATTCTGCCGGGCTGTTCAGCTGTCAACAATAATCCAAAATAAACGCAATATGTTTTTGGTGCCCAGTTGAGAGTTCAAACTGGATTCAAAAATCGTTGTGTTGATGCAGTTTCGAAAAATAATGTTTTTTGGATTATTTGATCACTCACTTCATCGTACGCATTACCTTAAAAAGTATTGAAATGTATACATAAAAAAGGCTGATCATTGTCGTGTTTTTTCAATATTTTTTTCTATAACCCTGAACTAAAACAACGTACCCAATAGCAAAACCTACATGAAAATAACTAACTTTAATTGAAAAAAACAACGAACAAATTGTAATTCAAACATGGCATTTATAAATCAAGGACAAACTTACTCTGGACACTCTCTTTCAACTCTGGACACAACCCAACGCATGAAACAATTCAAGATCTCAGCCTACAAGGAATTCTGAATAACTCCATTTAACAGCCCAAGTGCCACAAATCCACTAAACGACCACTAAACGGGTTCTAAACGGCTCAAGTCATCAACATAAACGGAATCTAAAAAGACATCGTTTAGCAGACGGCAAACGACTGATGCATTCTAAAAATAGAAAAAGCTGGTGGCGCCATCTGTTGGTGGGATACCCAGCCAGTGGAGTTTTCAACACTTTGAGAGCTTTCTCCTCCTACCATCTAGTATCTAGAAGCAAGTGAGATTTGAGTAATGGTCGTTGATGTTGATACTCACGTATCTGACCACACGACTCCCAAATAGCCAAGTTCGAACTCCATAGTTTTGGGGCTGTTTAACGAAAAATCATTCCGATGTCGTACTTTGTGGGTGATTAAGAGATAACCCAAGTGCCACAAATCCACTAAACGACCACTAAACGACTTCTAAACGACTCAAGTTCTCTACCTAAACGGAATATAGAAAGACTTCGTTTAGCAGACGGCAAACGACTCATGCATTCTAAAAATAGCGAAAAAGTTGGTGGCGCTCTCTGTTGGTGGGATACCCCAACCAGTTCAGCTTCATCGCTTGGAGGAGAGCTTTCTCATTTCCTTTGTACTGTTGTATGGTTTCGCATTGAAGTTATGCATCGCTAGAACTAGAACGGCGATACGATTGTTTAAATACTAAACTCCAACGGAAACCACCAGCACTGAAGCAAGTGAGATTTGAGTAATGGTCGTTGGTGTTGATACCCACGTATCTGACCACACGACCATTCATATAGATTTTTGCTCAGAAAGTTAGAAGGCTATATAGGTCATGATAAGATGAAACTTGTCGAAACACATTGCAAGAAAAGGATAGCAATATAATGATGAGTTGTAATACGCCATCTATTGATCAAACCAATGAAGCTGTGGAGCTTTCATTTTTTTCTGTGGATATTCAATTTTCCAGTCGTTTAAGCTTAATCTGTGGCGCTTGGGAAAACTGTACTTGGTGGGAACCATACAGCTTTTTTAAACAAGCACACGGTACTCTTTGGATCTTTGCGGCTGATTAAGTACTAGGGGAACTTATTTGGGGTGGTAGTTTCTCGACACCTGAAGGCAATACTTTTGGCAATGTAAACTTACTAGTAGACATCAGAAAAGCTTTTTTGATTCATCGTGTACCATTTTACGAGAAACTACGGTCCCTGGATTGATTTTGATAACAGTTTGATAAAAAAAAGTGTATTTGTTGCATCAATTCTGCAGTGCGGGTTAGATCGACACCAAGTGGGGTGATTTCAAGACATTGGTTATAACTTTTAAAATAAAAAACTCTGATGGCCGGTTGTTTTTCATTGAAGTTCAGTATTTCGTATCAATTTTAAGAAATATTATCTCTAAACATTATCGAAATATGCGAAAGAAACGAATTTACAAGCAAGAACAAAAAATTCGTTACAAAAGTGTTCCACACGAATATACTGTCATTTCTCTACCCGCAAATTTCCTGTTAATGCCTTCTAATCGCCTTGTATTCGCCGGCGAATTGAAGGCGATCAGCAGTGCATTTACCAGTAATTAAAAATGTCATTGAAAAATTTCGCTTTTAATTTGAAATTTGAAATTGCAACTGTCAAAAGAAAACCTTACAAGCGTCTTCAGCACTGCGCTGTTGTAGTGTTCCCAGATATGTGCGTGAGATTCGATAGCACGATTTACGTGTTATGTTCTCTTGCGTTAAGCTCTGAACTATTTCACTTTATTAAATATGGTCTGCATTATTCGGTTGGTAAAGACCAACCCGTTGAAAGGTATTAATATATCAAACTTATTTCGATAACTCTAGTAAAAGGAGAAATGAGATACATATTTCTCCCATCCTGATTATGAAGGGTAAACATAGTCATTATTATGTTTTTAAAAAGGTGTTTTTAAAATTTCGCTTCACATAAATTTGGTTTGTTCTAAGTATAGCAAGAAAATATTAATTTAAAAAGAAATAAACACAGAACAAAGATAATAAAAATTAGGATTCGAACACACGCTTTCTCGGTTCGGAACCAAAAGTGTTGTCACTGCTTTATTTGGCAGTTACAGTAGCGAGGGTGCAAAACCAGTATATAAACAAGCTAAGATGGCGGCAAGTTATCTGTTCTCGTTGAATCAAAAAGTTGAAAGATTTCGAAGAGATCCCGTTTCAGCCGTGAAAGTTTCGGTTGAAATCTTTATTCGCCTTCTAAGGCGACTTCAGCAAAGCTTTAAAATAGGTGAAAATGTGAGGAGACCGACTTTAGGGTGCCGCCACTAACCAACTACAATGCACATGCCCTCAATGTAATCAATTAGAGTACTGAATGATAGATGTAGGCATTCATTTAGTGAAACAGTAGAGCTCTTCACGTCTTGGATAGTTAGTGGTTATTCAAATCATGGCGTTATTCTATGCTGCAAAAAAGGAAAGCTACTTGGAGTGGACCGCAGGCATGAGTTAAAGCTCCACAATACTCGGTATCGCTTACTGACTTGGTGCATGTGGCACTCTCAATTGCCCAACGCCCATATTGACCAACGATCAATTGACCAAAAATCCATACATTTTGCCAGCAACATTGTATGGATTTGACAGCTAGCGCAACTTTGTTGCTGACCGAATTCAAACCAATTTGATTTTTTTCTAGCACCATTTTCTATTTACCTTGGTCATTTTCTATTTACCTTGGTGTAAATTACTTTTATATTCAACAATTTCTAACAATTTTGCCAATTGTTATCAAATTTGAAGATACAACCTTTTACTTGAAGTATCGTCATCATCAAAGTATCATCAAACCTGTATCGCAGTTCTTCGTGTGAGCACGTAGCGCATGGCAAGAGTGCGATGAGAGCGAATTTCTGGTACAATTGTTTGATTGCAATAAGCGGCTTTCTTTGCGGGTTCTTGTACTTCTCATTTATTTGTTCTCACCTAGATACGGGTGCTGTGGCCGACAAAAGTTGTACAAAAAAGACATTTTGGCCAACAATGTGTGTGTATGTGTGTGTTTTTTTAAAATTAATTTGTAGTTAAATATTTGATCGCAAACAGAAATAAAAGTGACTGATCATTTTTTCAATTATATTGCCATTATATTATATTTTCTATTCATACACACTCATACCACATTGAACTATCATCCTGTTTTCTTATCCCTTGCAGCTGCTCTAGATGGAGGCGCCCAGTGGCTAGTACTCTATGTGATGGAGACGCCCAGTGGCTAGTACATATTTTAATTGTTTATTATATTGTATTGACTTGTTGATACTCATTAACTCCAAAATAAATCAAATATAGCTATTGACAATAGCATATTAAATTGCATCAACTGTCGTTTTGAATTTGCCGTGTTTTAAAATTGTTCGATGCTTTCAATCCCCAACACTAGACGAGTGGTTCATGTAGTGAAAACCTTTTTGAATATTTAAGATGATTTTTCAGTTGTTTCTAATAAAAACACGGTTTTGTGTAATTATTGTCCAGCATATGTCACGCGTATGACCAGCATACAGACCACACTTCCAAATTCAATTGAAAGCCCGATGATAGTTATATTTATAAAGTAACGGTTTTGTGGCGCATGCGTGCGAGCAGCTTCCTCGGTAAACTCAGGTCACAAGAGACATTCCGGTGGTCGGTCGGTGGTTCGGGATTGTTAGAAAATTTCAGTCGTTTATTTTGGCCAGAAACAAAGTTATGTAAGTAACAAAAAAAAAATACACACAGTCGAGTCGATAAACTGTTGCTTTACCGAAGCCATTTGCTTGACATCGGTAGTGTTTCGTTGCGGATCTGGGTGTTGCGTTTCATGTTTCGGGCCAAACCCAGATTGATCTGTGTTTCACCGTACGTGGTTTAGTGTCGTAAAGAATTCTCGTCGATCTTTGCTGGTTGGTAGAGAAAGGCCTATGTTTTTTTGTCTTCTTCTACCTCTTCTTTCTAGTCTCTCACTCTCACCCTTGATAATTGGTATCCGTTTTCGCATCATAATTTCTGTGGCATTTTCCGTACCAAAATAACGTGAATCTTCAGACGGCAGAGGCATCTGGTCGAACATTTATACCATTTCAAAATGTGCGACGCGAGCAACCGCTTCTTGCGGAGTAGTTTTTGCACATAGAAAAAGAAACAGATCCACCCTTGAAAAGTTTTGCATTGATTCCATCTGTGGCAAAAAAACACGCTGACACACACACACACACACACACACACACACACACACACACACACACACACACACAAACACACACACAAATAGTCCCGTCTTTTGGATAAAAAAAGTCAATGCCAAATGGAGTGGCAGAACTAACTGTTGCAAAGTGTTTCGAATAGTGCTTGATTTCTACAGTTTTGGTGTAATTGATGGCTGGAAATTTTGCTTATTTAGTTCAGCAGAAGAAAAAAAAACAAATAAAAGATTGAAAAGAAAGCATTTCATCTTTACTCTCTCGTTGTAGTGAACATCAAACTGGCTCATCAGTTTTGGTTCTCATTTCCTCCGCCAGGGGCGTCTGGTGGGAGCTCTTCAAGTAAGTACAATAGAAATAATTCTCTTAATGTACAGAACAAAATAGCTGCTGAATAGTTGCAACTCAATTAGGCAGCAATAGCCACCTTATTGAGTGGTAGTGTCTGAGCAAATCTGCCAACTCAATGCAGAGCAATAAGCATTACTACCTACTTTAAAATTATTTTCCCAAAACCACTACCCTCCACACAGGGCAAGCCGATGAGGAGAAAGCAAAGGAGCGACAGAAAAATGATTCCGCGGATAGGGAACAACACCACAAGCAGCAGAAGCTCGACGCCGCCAACTGCAAGGTACGTCACAACAGGTGTTTAATGTCGAGATTTCAACAGCCATTTTCAAGGTCCATTCTTACTCCAACTCCGGTTTGCATTTGCATTCGTTTCGTGTTTTTCGTGTTGTTGTAGCGCGAGGCACGGGAAATAAGGCAGCTCGACAACGAACTGTTGAATCAGCGCCGGGCCCAAGAAAGGGAACGACAGGCACAGCTCGGTTCGGAGCGACAGGCGGCAGCACTGGCTACTGGTACGACGGCGACTGTGCCTGTCGGTACTACATCACCACCACCGTTGTCGACCGGTTCGGGTGACAGGACGTTCCGCCAGGCCGAGCCGTTCTATGCGGAAGGCAGCATTTCGACGACACCTGGCCGGACGCCACCGAACACAATAGCGGAGGAGAAGTCTCCCGTGCTGCTGGCGGGCGTAAAAACTCCCCTGCTCGAGGACACGTCGTTCGGTGGCACCAACACAACTCTCATGGAAACTTTGCAAACCAGTGCCGCAGCGGTAACACCGAAGGAGGTAATGTAAAATAATGTTCGGCTTTGCATGGCTCGGTCGTTTCAACAGGTGCACTCCAACACGCACACCTGTTGGCGAGAAAGCAAAAGCTTGCCATTTAATGTTTATTGCTGTACCAGGTAAAGGGGTGTGTATAATACCATTTCGATTAAAAATTCAATTTTATGAGTCATCGCCGTTGCACATGTACCGTCCCAAAGCCAAAACAATGGTAACGTGACAGTGCCCTTTTGCTTTCAAAATCTTCCTACATGTGATTACTGTACGCGGAGCGTATTGGCAAAACGCCAAATTCACGCCAATTATGCAAACGGTCGCTTTCTCTTGGAAAGTTCGTTCCGTCGTACCGTACGGGGCATTGCAAACCGACTGTGCACGAGAGTAAAGCAAAGCTAATCGATATTGATCGCTCAACTGTCAAGGGATATTTTGCCCAACAGCTATAGTTCGACGGCAACGGACAAAAAATCAATTATTTTATACCCTTAAATGCACGTTTGCGCCGCAAGCTGGTTCGCTGTTTTGCTCAAATCACAGTAAAAACAGGCAGATGTGGTGGATCTGGAACAAAATTTTCCAACAACGGAAACAATGAATTAATTTTGCTAAATGTCTGATTTTATTTCATCTATGCTAATACATCAAGCGTAATACTAAAACCATTTCTTCTGTCTGTCTCTGTTTGCAGGAAGAGCAGCGCAGTGCAGCAGGCGTGCTCGCGGCAGCTTTGCAAAAAGTGCCACAGGAAAAAGGGCTTCCTGAAACATCGCACCTGCAAGACTTTCCCAAGGGTCGCCAGGACTCAACTGAAAGCGAAATTTCGACAATATACTCTCAGTCACAATCGGATGCCTGCCACAAGATGATGTAGGTTTTGTTTCGTACTCGTCTGTAGTGATTGGGTTTAGCATTCCTTAGCATTTGGGGATAAAGCACATCATACGATAGGAGCGCATCTGATCCCTTACATTAGGGAATCGTCTGCACGGTATAATTTTTTCCGTGGCTTAATTATTAAGCATCTTAATATTCGTTTTTTGCAAATTCGAGCCTATTTGAGATATTGCCTGCTCTATTTTGGCTTGTTTTTGTACTCGGTTGCTAAAACCGTATGATAACACTCACCTACCCACCGTCATGCTGCATATCCGAGCAGCGGTTTTGGTGCAATGGTTCATTCAAAAACGGCTGTGCGTATATGGCTGTGTGAATATGTATGTACGCATGGTACCACTCTCGCTCTTCCAACGTCATTCCAGCGAGAGGTAGCAGGCTTCGGAAAAGGATCGCTACGGTAGTGTTGGGATAGTGAAATGAAAACAAACAAAAAAAAGGAAAGAAGCAAAATTCTCTCGCTCTCTCTCTCTCTCACTCTCTCTCTCGCAAACTCAGTGTTTTCCAGCTCGGCTCGGAGAGTATAGCGGCACATCGTCGGAGCACTGTGTCAGTGGAGAACGCAATGAAATAAACATCATAGGACAGGAAAATTCAATGCGTTCTCAGCGTTCCGTGTTGTCGCAACGTCGTGTTTAGCTTCCGTCTTCGTAAATGAAGTGTTATGTAAAAGTGTGAATTATTATTTATTTCGTTTCCGGTTTGGTGTCTAGTGGTGTCAATTATTCGACCGTGCGTGTCTGTGTGTATGTGTGCGTGCGTGAGCGTGCGTGCGTGTGTGTCCGGTGTCATTGTGTTCATACATGTTCAATTATTTAATTGATCCCGATCCGTCGTTAGCATAACGTGAGAAGGAAAAACAGTGCAATAATTAATGTATTCGAAATGGTGACTTTGCTGGTGGACGACACGCCGAGGCTTGTGATGGCAACGTCTGCAACGATGATGGTGTTTGGTGTGGTTGTTGGTGGGGTCGTTGGGGAAGTGGTTGATTGTTTGCTCGATTCAATTCAATACCATCGGTGCTGCGTCAACGGCACTGAAGCACGGTGGGCCAGGATATCCTTTGTTGTTACATAAGCATAATTATCCCTAAGTTATTCATCGTCAGAGCTGCGTACCTGCAACGGAAATCGATGCTGGTGCTGGTGTGTAATGCGGTGCCGTGTTTCTTGTGTGTGCCGCACAGGAGCAGGTGCGACAGAAAAGCCCCACGCTGTTGTAACGGTGACGTGGTGAGAAAAATCAATTTCAAATTCACAATGTCCTTCAAAACGCATGGTGATTGTGCGGTTTTCCTGATGTTTGGAGGTAAAATAAAAAGAAAAGAAAAAACAACGCACACACACACACTCACGCCATAATCGTGTGAAACGTGTGCGAAAAGTGAGATCGTGCTTGACACGAAAGAGATAGCTTCTATGAAAGAGTCAAAAGAGCACGATATAGCGAGGAAAAATAGAGTGTTTCTTTGTAGTTTGAATGTTGCAAAACAAAAGACGCTAATATTCGACAACGAAATGCTCTGCCAGTGTGAAATTGGGCATGAACTCACATCAGAAAGTACCGCAGGATAAAAATTGCAAAGCTACAGAACACGTTTTGGCGGTTCTCATATCCAATGCTACTCCTATTTTATGTTTTATTACTTATCCTCTAACAAACTCTGTCTCTATTTCTCTATCTCTCGCTCTTTCTCTCTGTGTCTCTGTCTGTTTTTTTTTCTTTTTTGCTTTTTGTATTTATCTCCTTCCCTTGCTTTCATATTTGGTTTGTTCATGTCAAAATGTGAAAATCAAATTTTCCTCAGCATTGAGATTTTTTCTCTATCTCTCTCTCACACAAGTGCATCATTTCGCTTTCTCTTACAGTTTCTCTCTCTTTCTTATTATTTTGCCATTCTGCAACGCGCTTGCCATAACCATCCTAAAGATCCTTTGTATATTTTGTCTTCTTTCCTCTTTTTCTCTCTCTCTCTCTCTCTCTCACACATACACACACACATTTTCTCTCTTTTCCTCTTTCTCTCTTCTCTATATCCTCTATCCAACTCTCATCACCCAAAATCTCTCTCTTTCTTTTGCTTGGCACATTGCTCTCTGTCAATCCGCATTTTCACATTGTTCTCCCTTTTATAAACTCTCACCGGTCATGGTTTTGCAGCTCTTTTATCTCTTGCCGCGCGTGTTCGTGCCTTGTCTCGCTGTGTGCTTTAGTGCACGCAGAGCATACTAAGTTTGTCACTCTTGCCCTCAGGCCGTCGGTTGGCAAGCATGCGATCTGGGACTTTTCTCAGGCGAAAAGATTCGTGCTGTCGCGCTTCGAAAAGTAGTGCAGTTTTACTCGTATGCGACACTTTCCGACTCCTTTCCTGGTGCTGCAGTAGTGTGATTTTTGCAGCGAGATCCAGTGCTCGCACGACGGGACGGAATATCTGTCTAGTGGTGCCCGGTACGCGTTCATTCGACCCGAAAAGTAGGTGCCGTTTCGTGCGTTTGTGTTAATTTTGTGAATTCTCTCGGTCGGTCTCTGGCCAGCGATACGGCTAAAACTGTCGCCACTGCCTGGTACAGAGCCGTACTAATCAGCTTCTGCTCGTCGGTGTCGTCCTGCCTCGTTCCCCATCTACATCACCTTTGTCGTCGTCGTTGCCGCCGTTGCCGTCGTCGTTGCCGTCACCACCAGCCACCAGCCACCATCATCGACATCAGTGTCAGTTCAAATTTTCTTTATACCTTGATCACCTAGACACGACGATAAGTGAAGTTTGGTGGAAAAAGGAAATTTTGTAGGAAAAAACGGACATTTCCGGTATGTCGATCGTGTTATGTAATGTTGCTTCAAAAACTAATAACGACAATAACGTTAACAATGACAATATTAGTGAGGATTCAAATCCGGTTACAATCTACAGGTACAAATTCCAACAAATGGATCCGTCCGAATGACGGCAGTGCGTTCACGGGGAGGGTGGTGTTTGTGGACACGGTGAACATTTTTTTGGTCATTACAAATGTCGCGCTGTGCTTGTCGGAGTGGGGAAAAGATAGCATACGATTTGTGTGTGCGTGTGTGTGTGTGTGCACAAAGTTGAAAAGTAAAGGCACACCACGGCCTATGAAATACCGATGGCATCACATCAATTTAGTTTGCTACCGCTTGGTGGAACCACATACAGCACTTATGCGTGATTTTCACGGGTGATGTTCATTTCGTAGCAGAAATCAAAGTTGACAAAAAATGTTGGGTCATGGGAGTGAATTCCCATCATTTTGCGTTACCTTCCGTTTATAATTAGATATGCTAAGCTGCGGCGGCCAGAGTACGGTAACATCGGTATGGTTAATATTAGCTGCCGCTAGTCGGCTGATCTTGCTTTTGGTGAACCGACTGTTCCTAGGAATGGTTGACGTTACTATCTAACAAATTGGAAAAATCTTCACAGTTTGGCATTCGATTTGGCCCTACCACCATCGGGTAGATTGATTTGGTAGAATGCCGTTTTTTGTTCAATTCTGCAAACGAAATTACCGAACACTGTCGGTTAGTTGCGATTGTTGCAACCCGGCGAAGGGAGGGAAAACTTATCAGCACGTTCACACACTTTTAATTGGAATACTAGAAACCAATCTCATCCCTCTCCTTTCACGAAGAATTCCTCCACGGGCCGGAAAATTGCTCACAGACACGAAAACAAGAATCGAAAGTAATTAAACTGGCCAACTGGTCTATATCCATCCATTCACGCTCTTAATATGATCTTAGCCGCGTTACGTACCGTACTTAATTATTAGAGCAACAGTAATTAATTAACTTCTTTTCCGTGACCCAATCCATCCCGATATTCCTGCGGTCCCGCGTTCCACGCAATTCCCTTTATTGATCACCTCGTTACAGGTGCCGAGCTCCTATAGCTTCACTGGATTGCATGGAGGAATTTAGTGGCACGACTGCTCAGCTTGATTTTGGTAAGTCTGTGAACAGAATTCAATCTTTATTAACGACAATCACGAATCATTCACGGGTTTGGGTGTATCGACCATGTGAAAATTATGTTGCAATTAACGATATTGGTTTTGTAGTCAAATATACTTGGGAGAATATAAACCATAATCATTAATTCCTGTTTAAAATAAGCTTTACATTGTGTATCTTCTCTCCCATCAACACTTGATCAGGTCGTTCCACAAGTTTGGGGTCGAATCCGGCCATCCAGATACGCAGCAATGCGACCACAACGCCTGGCTTGCGCTACAAAAATCTCGGCAAGAGTGGCCTGCGTGTGTCGAACGTTGGTCTCGGCACATGGCCCATTTTCTCGCCGGGCGTTTCAGAGGAGCAGGCGGAAGCCATCCTGCGTCTGGCCGTCGATAGCGGCATCAACCTGTTCGACCTTTCCGAAGCGCACTCAGGTAGGCAGGGAGTGCATGTGTGTGTGTGGCTAATGCGTTCCCAAAACGGAAACGAGCCGCGTCGCTGAACCATATGCCATATTGTATTGTAACGTCTATCGCCTTCCCCCAAACACACCAGGTACACGTGCGGAAATAGAGCTGGGCAAGATCATTCAAAAGGCAGGATGGAAACGGACCAGCTTCGTCATAACAACCAAAATTTATTGGAGCACAAAGTAAGAGCGCTGCCGACGTGTTGCAGCATTTCGCAGATGAGTGCGTGCATGGAGATCTATTTTTAATATTTTTACCATCGGCTGTAATCTTTTGCCAGATCCGAAGAGCGCGGATTATCGAGAAAACACATCATTGAAAGTGTCCAAGCGAGCCTGCAAAGGTTGCAGCTGCCGTACATCGACGTCATACTGGTGCACAAGGCGGACTCGATGTGTCCGATGGAAGGTGAGTTTTTCTATTTCGTTTTTTACTCCCCCCACCCCGCAATTCATTAATGGAATGGTGCCGCGAAAGAGGCCGAACCGTAGTTCGAAAACGGAATGCAAAACTAATGGCTGTTTGCGTTATGAATTGGTTGCAGAAATTGTGCGAGCAATGAATTACGTCATATCGCAGGGATGGTCAATGTACTGGGGAACGGCGCGCTGGTCACCGGTGGAGGTAAGGTGGAACACCGTTAGCACCGTGCTGTTTGCATTGAACATAGCATAGAATATAATTAATTCAACCGTGTACTGGTCCGCAGATCATGGAGGCCTACACCAACTGCCGTCAGTTTAACTGCGTAACGCCTATCGTGGAACAGTCGGAGTATCATATGTTCTGCCGGGAAAAGGCGGAACTCTACCTGCCGGAGATGTACAACAAGATCGGGGTCGGTTTTATGGCTTGGGGTCCACTGTCCATGTATTTGGGCGATGCCCAGAATGGCGAGAAGCTCTGGATACCGAAGGGATCGTTGAAGAGCAAGAGCCAAAGCTACTCCTGGATTGAGGACGAAGTAAACAAAGAAGTAAGTGAACGATCCGCGACCAGACCGCACTGTAGCGTACATATCTGTGTTCTTTTCTTTCTATTTCTTCTCCATCTGGCGGTAATGTTGCATTTGCGCAAGGATCTGCAGGACGAAGCACGCAGGCTGTACGACAAGGCGCGTGACATTAGCAATCTGGCGGAAAAGCTGGGCTGCAATGCGGTACAGCTGTCCATTGCGTGGTCGCTCAAGCATGAACCGGTACAGTGTTTGCTGCTCGGTGCAACTTCACCCGAACAGCTGCACCAAAGCCTGCAAGCGCTACAGGTAAACGTGATGGGAATGAGGAGGGGGTATCGCTATGCCGATATTGAATTGTATTTGGATAAATAAGTACGCATGCACCTGAGTCCATAGCCATGAACAGCTTGATAGCTTTTATGCACTGCATCTTATTTACAGACAGTGATTTTGGGATGCAGTTTGTCGTACAATAATTCCATTTTGGGTCACTCAATTTACAGTTACTGCCACGGCTATCGACCGGTGTGATGCTGGAGATAGAACGCATCCTCGAAAACAAACCGGTGCGTCCACCGCCGATATCTACGCTTGCGCTTCGGTGACAATCAGCCTGCCCCCCGGGGCCTCCTAGCGAAAGCGGAGTTCCGTGTGGGGCAGAATCGCCTAAAGAGGAAGACATTAGCATGGGTGAGGAGCAGAAAGAATCGCAAAAGATTAGCTTCTGCGAAATTCAGTGACAAAACGAGAATTTAGTAACCAGTAACCAATTTGTAAACGTCGTCACTAGTGTTACGGAACGTAGCTCAACACTAACGCTTCAAGACCGCTGCCAAACACCAGCAGCACAGCAGCAACAGCAGCAGCAGCAGCAGCACCAGCAAACGCATCAACAGCGCCGGTTGTCCGGCTATCCGCAGCAGCCGCACCAGCCACAGCCTCAGCAGCATCAGCAGTATCAGCAGCGTCAGCAGTGCAATAATCAACAGCAGCGAATGCAAAAGCAGCTTGTAAGGCATCCGAAGCTTTGGAAGCAGCGGCATGACCGAAGCGTGCTGAAGCCGAGCCTGCTAAGCCTGGAGTCGCTGAGCGTTAGCTTGGAGAGTCTGTTTTACGAGCAGAACGGTTTAGATAGCAAATTTAACAATTCCTCCACGGCAACCGGTACGATGCAATCGACAAGCAGTACGGTTAGCACTACCAGCGAAGCTACTGGGCTGGCTGAGGACAAGCAGCAGGCACGCCAATTAGTAGACTGCTTGAAGTCAATTGACAACACGTTGATGGGTGAGAAACGGATTAGGTATAAGATTTCGTACAGCTTCAAATCGCTGGACAGCAATTGCAAGTCGTTGTTCAACATTCTGCGCGGCAAAGGTAGCGCCAACGGGGTAGCACCTGCTAAACAGGCACCGTTGCCGGAAGATTGTAAGCAGCCGACGCCATCCTCCAACGCTCTCGTGACTGCACGGCACGTACACCAGAATGGGTTTCGAATGCTGTTTAACCGTAAGCTGTTGAGTGATCGCAGGGACAGTGTCCTCCTTACACCCTGCGTTGACGTGATCGAGAAGTAGAAGTGGATGCACAAGGGTACACTGAGTCATGAGGGTCTTCCACTGTTCAGCACCCACATGACTGGCTCAATCTTCAAAGCAATCGACGTTTGCAGAACGTTTCCCGAAATCGGGGAAAAGCAACCAGGTGGCTGGTTATGTGAAGCTACAGCCCAAGAAAAAAAACTGCTGCTTTCGGGGTTTGTTGTTTGCTACTTCCACTCATAAATAGTAGCAGTATCAGTCGATGCTGTGGTTATCAGATGCTTTGTTGACGTGGCACAGTGAATTGGACGTCTTGGTGGTAAACAGCAAGACGTTCAAGAAATGGGAACAAGGCGAAATATGCAATTGCAACAAACACACAAAAATGTTGTTAACGTCTATACTTATGATGTTAAAATTCTTATAACTATTATTCACAAATTCTTATCGTTGTCTCGTAAGATAAAAGCTCTTCGCTACGAAGCTTACAATAAGAAGGTGCCGATAATGAGCCAGTGGGCAGTAGACCATTTTGAGGGCAATGTCTCGCAAGTATAGTAAGCTTTCTGATTATGAGAGAAAAAAAATAACACCCACACTGACACAATCTTTCGCACATGAAACACACATTGAAACGCGGTGCGCCGAACGGAAACAAGGGCGAACCAGTCTAGCTAGTAGCAGTGGAAACAAAATGCGTTAATTTACTTCAAACACTCGGGCGAAAGAATAGCCTATAAAACGATAATTCTATTTCTAAGAAAGAGCCTATACCAGTAGAAAGAAAAACTAACAACAATGTTTCAGAAACTCACTCACTATCTATATACTTATACTCGTATCGTTATAATATGTTGCTTCCGGATCTGCTACGAAAGGCTCGTGATTGATAAAACATATAAGCGGAAAACAAACAACTAAAACAACAACAAAAAATATTACCATTAATCGAACAGCCTGAAATAGCCTTTACGTGTCACTGTTGAAAGGCAAACGCGAGTATAGCGGAACGCGAGTTAAACCAAGCTGAACGAGAAGATAACTATGAAAGATGACAATGCAATAGCAGAACATTGAACACACAGCCACACACGCTCTATTACACAAAAATCACTAACTCGCACTTTGACTACCGCTCTCGATTTTGCTATCAGCATACTAATGAAAGCAATTTAAAACGGTACAGCATATCATCATTAGTTAGGTTTAAAGGTGATAAAGGACAGCAAATAATTTATTGTTTTGCATTTAATGCATAATTTCTTGTCAAATCTCTAAACGTCTGAACGTTTACTCGTGCCGGAACAGATTAGTGGTTGCTTCACGTTTTATATACACTTAGTTGATGTGTAACGGGATGGCTATGTTTAATTATTTTCTAGATATGCTAAACTATACACCATGCAACACCTTGAGATTAGATATGTAAAGCTAAAATAGCGATATGAACGGGTGAAAAGCTTAAACAAAGTCACTAATCGAAACATCATTGCTCACCGGGTGCGATCGAGCGTGAACTCAGTTTAGCGAAAACCTCTGACTTTAGTAGGGAAATTGTGCTCATGTAAACTTAAATTATAGATTTCTATTCCCTCATTAACACGTTGCGGAAATAATCTGTTAAATAATTAGTTTGGCGCGAGTAAGTAAGTAAACTTACTGATTTAGTTCCGACAAAGGGGCGGTGATACAAGCTGATGGAGACGTAAAGTCAAATCTAGATGACGTCGAATCTGATTTGCCAATCGGAATTTATTGAACAGCTACAGCAGCAACAACATCAACATCAGCCTAAAGTGATTTTTACAAGTATCAAGCATATGAGCCGTAGTATCGATTAGTTAGATAGATATAAAGTAGATTAAGGAAATGGGCGCGCTATGAAAGCGATAAGGCATATTTTAGGGAGAATGCTACAAATTACTTAGGACATTCTGTTCTTTCACTTTTTTTCGAGCTGGCTACATGAACATAACATGAAAAGAAGAGTGAAATGAGTATGGAATGACACCATTACATGGGGAACGGATTACAATAGCTTGGATTGTTTCGAGCTCCGTAAGCTACCCCAAGAATGCTTTATTGATTATAATCGCGATAAAGGGGAATGAAACATACAGCAAAAGCTAATGATGCATAGTGTGGTATACTATAACAGTCAACGGTAGCAACACAATGGCAAAATAAAAGATATTAGCAGCAAGCTTAACTCATTTGTGAAGAAGAAATCAAAACAATGGAAAGCATCCGTCAACATTGCGACTAATGAAAATTGAACGATTATTCCATCCTGCTCGAGCAGCATCCTTAGCTCGATAACAAGTCTTTGTCGAATGTGTTTATTCATTGTTTATAACAAGGAAATGTGCAAAACTTCATTATTAAACTAACAGCCGATAAAGCTGTGTAAATTCAAATAACGGCAAATTGACCGTATGCCAGACGGAAATGAGAATTATTTCAGTACAACATATGTAACAAAACACAAAACAAAAGCGAATAATATGAATAAGCAAGCACCCCAAAACTAAATTTCTAAGGGGGGTAAAGGTAAACAAAAACAAACCAACTAAATTGAAGCTTGTCGCCTACAAACAGCAACGCCAGTCTGTTGAAATGAACAGTAAACCATATGCTAAACACACTCGTCTCACTCGTTCGAGAACTCGGAAGCTGGGCGTACGGGATTTATGCAGCATGGCGTAATGTCCGCGACAAGAAACATTTTTTGCAATATCATTCTAATAGCAATGTAGTTCAACTAAGTTAAAAAGAAACTCTTTCCAGGACATGAATCTGGACGAGAGCATTAGGAAAAACAAAACTCGAGAATAATATAAATATATATATATTTAATGAATAGTATATACATCTTATAACAACAACAAAAGAAAAGTTAAAGCAAACAAACAATAATTTTACTATCTTCAGCTCTGCCAAAAGTGCATCTTTTAGAATAATTATAAATCAAAACCAATGGGACATGGGGAAATCGACACGAGGATGTGAATCTGCACGGGGCTTCTCTTTCATACTCTACCAATTCGTCGTATTTAATTGAGTACGTATCGATGGAATGATATGTATAGGGGTATGTGGTTAGCAATGTGAATGTGCAGGAACACAAACACAGTGATCCATCCTGATATTTATGTATAGTAGCAAACAAGAGTAACGACATAAAAGAACAACAATAACAGAACGATAAAAGTCCAGCTCTCTTATGAAGTGATTCTACTACTTTAGGTATATTCATTTTGAAAAGGAATAAAAAAAACGAACAAAAAAAAGAAACAAACAAAACAGCACATTTGTTCATCAAATAAAGATAGCGCAGTCAACACGAAAACACTAAACGCAAGTAGATACGATTTAAAGCAAAACACGCTAAACCAGTTGGCAGTCATATAGCGTAGAAGCGTACAGCGTTGTACTGCTTATTGTATGTGAATGTAGTGGGAGGAGTGTGAAAACAAACCTCAATCGAATGGCGAATGGCACGTGATGTAATGATGTAAACGCAATGCATAAGCAAATCCCAACCAAAACACACACACACACATATTAGCGGTAGTAGCAACTAATAAGTAAAGCAAAACAAAAATAAAACAAAAAAGAAACAAAACTAACGACACCAATCGTAGCAATTCGAAGTGTTCGAACATGGTTAAGATGAAATTCGGTAGTACGATAATGAAACTAAACGCAAGGAGTGAATTAAAAACAAAAACAAACAAACAAAGCAAAACAAAACACTTACATAGCGAACAAGCTTAACGAGCGAGTTGTTTTCTATTTTACAAGCCTTCTTCACGTAGCAAGTGCCGGACACATGGGCTGTTTACTGAGCAACGGACATGCTATACTCTTACTACTACGGTTCTGTTAAACCAAGACAAACGCGTTGTTACGGACGGAGATGCTGAATAGCTAGCTTTCTCTAGATAGCATATTTTATCGGTTTTTGCTTTGAGCACTACCTTTACTCTACGAGCCTGTCGATAGTAGTATTTTTTTTAACACGTTATACCTACATATATTTAAACATTAAATGATTCAATATTTTCTCACAGCCAGGCCAGCCGACCGGCTGTTAGTTCATAGATGGTAGCGGCATGATTCTATACAAATATAATAACGTGCATAAAAACGAACGGGCGTGCTTGCCTTTGAACGTAGAAAGATGCTGCCACATGTATGGTTTTTTTCACACAGAGAAAGAGAGAGAGAGATATAGAGAGAGAGATAGAGAGAGAGAGAGAGAGGGAGAAAAAAAAAGGAAGAACAAGGAGGAGACGATTGCAGCCAGGATGGACATGTTCATCATGACATGACTAGATACCACAAAGAAATTGAAACTACCAGCATCCATACTATTTAAATGCAATCGCTGAAGAGTAAAACTGCAACTAAATGAACAGCTAGTTACATACTTTTTCAAATTTTTCTTCTGACGCGTAATGATGGGATTTAAATTTAATGCAGAACATGCGTACTAATAAAACAACACTTAACAATTGTGATAAAACAACAAAACCGAACACTACAAACTTGCTTGTACATCGTAATATAACGTTTACTTATTATGCACACCAAAACGGAATAGAAACAAAGAAAACGATAAGAAAACACATACATAAAGGAAAAGAGAAAGAGAGTGAGCGAGCGATGGAGAGGGAGAAAGAGAGATATTGAAGAAATTCACATAATAGAAAGTTTTCAACAACAAAAAATCAACGAATAAAGCAAACTGTTTGCAAAACACCTATTTCGGGATTTTCTCAATATCCCCACTCTTTTTTGGATAGTGATCCGTGATTAAAACTATAAAAAACACTGCTGTTTGGTGCGTCTGTCCAGCAGACACAGTTTCAAATAATTTTGGAATTTACCTTATAAAAGATTCCATTCCTGACCAAAGTGTAACAAAAGTTTGAATAGTGGAACCCCATCTGTCACGTAAATTTGACGACAACATCAAACCAACCATCCTTGTTAGTGAGTTGTCTTGTGTTGTGTGTGTATGGATTTCCGTGCAGTTCGCATCACAAACACACAAAATGTTTTATTTGTTTTTTCTTCTTCTACCGATTCGTTAAGTTTTTTAAAGAGTCCAATTCGATCTGATTAGAAAACCACAGCCATTAAGCTATTGTAGGAGCACGAGGAACCGCATCGCAAGCACACATAGATAGAGCGAAAATGGGCAAAGATGCGCTAGATTAAGTTCGACACAGTAGTCACGAGAGCAATGAGAATCCTCTTGATTGTATCCAGAGTCAAGCTAGGATGTTTATCAAAAAACAAAAAACAAAAAAACAAAAGAAAGGTGTATATGTATACCAGCGCATATATACCTGTGCATATAAAAATTCCAGATATAGGAAGTTTCTTCTTGAATCCGAGTTTTCTAAGTTGAACGAAACCGTTTTAGAATAAAAATTATGACATCCTATTACTGCTTTAAACTTGTTGAAAATAATAAAAAAACCCCACTTAAAAGATAAAACAGGCTTACGTAATAATGCTTGCGTGTTGATACTCAGTTTTGGTTTTTGTTTCCATACCTTACTTTTACACTCCTTGAACTCAAACAAATTTAATTCATTTTTATGCTTACCATAAGCTTAAAATTCAACATGATCCAATATTGATTCTCTATTACAGCAATCGGTAAATTTTTGAGGTAAAGGGCCAAATTTATTAAACCGCCGATAGCTGCGGGCCAGGAAAATACATATTTTTTGCACCAAAATTATTACATTGAACAATTTTATAAACAAAATAATCGATGTTTTAAAAATTCAAAACAACAAAGCAAGAGCAATGTCGCTTCTTGATGAAACCCTCCTCCCATGGTCCAATAATGTTGGGGTTATTCTGAGAATGATGCAAAAGCCTTTCTTCTTCTTCTTCTTTGGCACAACAACCGATGTCGGTCAAGGCCTGCCTGTACCCACTTGTGGGCTTGGCTTTCAGTAACTTATTGATTCCCCCCCCCATAGCAGGATAGTCAGTCCTACGTATGGCGGCGCGGTCTATTTGGGGATTGAACCCATGACGGGCATGTTGTTAAGTCGTACGAGTTGACGACTGTACTACGAGACCGGCTAAAGCCTTTACGGCTGAACAATTATCGAGGCTAACATTCAGTAACTGTTTTCCGAACAAGTAATGCCATTTCATACTAACTTAAAACTAATTACTTTTAAAACAAACTCTTTGAAAATCGTTGTACTCTTAAAAAGCAACATTCACTCAGTGCCAGCGCCTACACGTATGGTCCAAAACAGTCGAAGTCATACAAAATCATGAAAACGTCTGCGCCCTTTTGTTCCAGCGTTCTCCCGAAGTTTACCGAGCCGAACCGAATAGTTGTGTTCGATAAACATGAATGCGTATCAGGTAGCTGAAGTTGTACTGCTTACCTGCCGTATGCCGCTGTAATACCGAGCGAGACGCATAGACAACGCGTCTAGAGGACATGTGTAGCCGTGAGGAATTTTTTCTGTGTCTCTTTTGCCTTGTCCTTGCCTTTAGATCCTGATGAGTGAACCATGCATACCTTTCGGGTACGTTCGGGGTATAAGTCCTGTCCCTCTCATGTTATTTGGGCGTGGGCAGATCCGTGGGCGTCATGTGGATGCTCGCAGTGAGGGTTTTGAAGGTGGACGCCTAGAAGGATACAGGGGTTTTCAAGGGTTCGCATAATTTTGAGACACTTTCTTCACTGTTTCTTATGAGGAGAAAACTTTTAGCGACGGGAACTAAACTCTACGGCACCATTTTTGGCTAGCTCCATTTCGAATTTAATAGGAATATGCGTGTCCAATAAGTGTGCCATAAGCATCGCCCGATCAACTCACCAGATATGCCCGTTGTGGGTTCAAGGCTCATATGGACCGTCCTCCCGTAGATTAAAAGATTAACTTGCATGGTACTAATAAGTATCGAAAGCCTGTGTAGGTCGGCATGACCGCGTAGGTTGTTACGATAAATAGAAGATGTGTACCATCAGTAGACATAGCAGAACAACACTACACCTACCTATTGGGAACGATTGGCAAGCATTTCTCGCAAATACCCAGTCTTCAACACTGGGTTAACGCCATTATTAAAAACATCCGAAAAATATCAAATATTTGAATGAGCCTAACCAAGCAGGTTCGCGCCATCCGTAAGCGACCCGGAAACGTTTCATTACGGGTCGACTTGTAAGGTGCTAGTAGGTTCAGTAGGTGCAAGAAACCATAAGCAATTTCGATCCGTTGGTGCTACGAGTTTGGGTCGGGTAGGGCCAAAGTAGGTTCAAGACCCGACACGAACTGGTTGCATCCATGGGTCGAACTAAACCTTCTGTGGCCCGAGCTCGCTGCAACAACGGGATAGAGTTGCTTATTGTTGTATTGTATTGCTTTCTTGCACCTACTAATCATTTGGGTTGACCTGAAATCGATGCACCCATGGGTTGGTATTTTATTCTGACTCCGGCCTGGCGCTCTTGCTACACCTT
The DNA here is from genome assembly GCF_943734685.1 of Anopheles coluzzii. Taxonomy (NCBI): domain Eukaryota; kingdom Metazoa; phylum Arthropoda; class Insecta; order Diptera; family Culicidae; genus Anopheles; species Anopheles coluzzii. The sequence continues at coordinate 47,533,741 of NC_064671.1, read as the reverse complement.
GGGCTCAGAATCAAATCCGGGAAACTGGCACTCCGGGTCGGGTCGTGAAATCGTACAGTGGAGGTCACTTCATGTCGGACACCTCATATTTTCACGTTTTCATTTTCTGATTATGCGGCACCCTGGACAGTCCCTTAGAGCACTTATCGGAAAACTTTTTTCACCCATCGTTGAGGACATTCTTCAGCTATGTTCCTGCAAAAAAATCACACCGATGTAGCATATCTGCTATACAGAACTTATTATAATACACACTATCAGCTATAGACACATCGTAACACACTTCGGAAAGCCAAATCACACCATTGCAACACATTCATTATAACACATCAGCAAATCAATCCACACCATAGCAATACACCCAGACCATACCGTTCATAGAAAAAACAATTGAGACACATTTATCGAAAACAACCGAAACGCGCAACATAAGCAATTCAAGCGTTACTGCAAAGTGGACAAACAGAGAACGCATAGCAACTTAACGCTAAAAGCGCTGCGTAGGCAAAGATCGACCAACGCACCCGTTCCTTGGCTAGAACAGTTGAAACTTTCCAGTACCTTTGTAAAAACACTAAAAGCGCAACATAGGCACAAATTGATAGACACCTCACTCCAATACAATGTATGAATTGCACCTCATATCAATAACCTTTAATTAGGACAAAAACACATTCCAAAACCAAAATGTATGAAACCCATTGAGTATAAATAAAACCAATTCCGACCGTGGCAAGTCAGATTCGTTCGGACTGTCAGGATAGGACTATGCCCATCCAACATCTATCGACTTCTCATTTAAAGAGTTTAGTTGTTGGGACTGTTTGATGGGAGAGTGCCCAACGACCTGTCATAAACAGGAGGCATCCGAAGATAGCCAGAAAACCCGAACCAATACGAACCAAACTGATCAGGGCAGGGATAAAAAGGAGCGGTAGGGCAACATTCGGGGCCCTTGAACCAATTAGCGGGATAAAACGACTAATTTTTTGGCGCGTTTCACGTAATAAATGCTTGGCAAAGAATTCCTCCCGTTTTTGGTTATTTTCGTTTTCTAACATTCCAAAAAATTAGATCAACTTTATGAGTAACTCGTTCGCGGATCGAAGATCGTAGTAAGTCGCGCGCGCGAATAAGAAAAGTGCAAAACCGTGTTGGAAGTGCAACGTGATATGGAGGAGCAGACTACGCGTCGTATGCCAAGGGCGCAACCAGCTACCACAGGGTCGGGTCCCACTATAAAATATGAGGACAGGACCAACAGCCGTAGCGGAGGATCGTTCGCCCCGGGAACATTGCGCGAAGTTGCTGTTTCGTCGGAAGTAGCCACCCCTCATCGATGGGTGCAAAGTAAGGCGAAAACCTCACATCACCGCGAGCTCATCTTGTCGGAAGAAGACACCTGGAGGAGCATCCCTGAAACAGGAGACAAGACGCCTCGCAAATCGGTGCAGAGTAAGGCCGGTGAGTTTTATCAATATCAACTCATCCCGTCGGAAGTAGACACCGTGAGGAACATCCTTGAAGCAGGTGACGCGATCCCTCATAACTCGGTGCAAAGTAAGGCGAGTGAGTTCTACCGACACAGGCTGCATAAGAACGTTAGCAGCGACGATAGAGCCCAAACGCATGAAAGGTTTATAGTGACAAAATATGCGTGCGACAGGTGGCGATATGAAAATGTCGAGCACAAACACAAGTTTCGAATGCTCGTTGTCGCAAACACTAAACTTAGATGGGATCCAGAAGGCGAAATTTGTCTTCGCGTTATCGAGACGGACCAAATAAATCGCATGACAAAAGAAGATGGCTGTTTACGGTCCGTAGGTCATGACCCGCATCATCATGACACCAACACTAGCAACCACTGCGCACCGCAACAGCATCCTAAATGTATTATTTTTACGCCGCAACCCGTATACGCGAATCGCTCAAGATGCGCATCACACTTAGCCTACGTAACACATACTGGTGACTTTAGGCAACAATACACTCAAAACTCTAGGTTCACTACACGTTTATGGTACACATCACTTGGAAATCATCGTAATATTCCGTACCAGAACGGGATAGCGTTATCATAACCGGTATTGAGGGACCTACCCGTTTGTTTGTTCACGTTAATAGTGTGATGTTGATTGTTGTTAGGATTATTAAGCTAGGGGCGATAACTTTAGAATTCAGCAGCGACAGCGACCGTGGTATTTATGTATCAATTGTTTACATTTTGCTGAAACTAGACAGATTTAGTTAGTTTTAGTGCTTTAACGTCGCACGCATACTTTGACAAACGATACAGACGGCTGTACAATAGCAGAGCAGGTTAACCCAATGTAGAAAAAAGATGCGGTACTTGTTATTACTGGTGTACAGCTTATTTCTTTAGATGCAGAAGCCGCACATGAGTAGAAAAAGTACGGTACGTTAAAATATACGACTGTGATAAAATAGATAGCACGCGTTAGCACGAAAGAAGAAGCACGATACGTACCAAAACAACCACACGCGCTTAATTGACAGGTCAGAAGGAAGTGAGGCCACCGTTGATATCAGATAAGGTTAATACGATCAACTGTGGCACACTTGGGGGGACAATGTTGGGACTGTTTGATGGGAGAGTGCCCAACGACCTGTCATAAACAGGAGGCATCCGAAGATAGCCAGAAAACCCGAACCAATACGAACCAAACTGATCAGGGCAGGGATAAAAAGGAGCGGTAGGGCAACATTCGGGGCCCTTGAACCAATTAGCGGGATAAAACGACTAATTTTTTGGCGCGTTTCACGTAATAAATGCTTGGCAAAGAATTCCTCCCGTTTTTGGTTATTTTCGTTTTCTAACATTAGTTATGTCCCCCTACCCAAGGTAAGGCCTCTAAACTCCAACGTTTCGAGTAAGGGAAACCTCCTAAAGGTTTCTATGATCGCCTGGACAATCAAGTGTCGAAAAGTCCGCTTCGAACAAAGTGTTATTCAACCTCGATACTTGTCAGCGAAACACTGACCTACCGCGATGGTACGCGTTGATCAGTTGTACCGTTGTACGCCCATCAGATTACATGGCAACCGTATCAAAAACCGAACATACTATATGGCGACCATAGCTATCTCCAAACCTACTACACCGATATCTTTTAAAATCTTGGATCACCGTGCATAAATGTGATAAAAGGAATGAATTTCATACAGTCCACTGAAAGTCGGACAGTCTTCATTTCAAAGCAAAATGACCATGTAGCTTGCCAATATTGGCCAATATGGTGGTAAAATCATTTGAAATCAGTTATTATAAGCCCATCAACTATTTTGAAAGGCTATCAGCGTATTACATAACCTATTATGTGTTCCTGCAAGTTTGCAGCAGAAGTAGTATAGTAATTATAAACAGAATCTTAATGTTTTTCATAATTTTAGAGTGACTTAAACCTTTAGATGTATCAGGAATGAAGGAGTAGTGCAAATTTACTGCTTAGCCTGCCTGGAAAAGACCTAATTTCCTCAATGCCGTTGTTCATTATACAGGTAGGGGAAGGTAGGTAAAGACGGACACGTTAAGGGAAATAGTAAAAATCTAGGGATATATAAGTGCAACGACCATGAAAATGTGCATATATTATCTTACACTCATGTTTTATCAGGAAATGTGTTAAAATTTTTAAGTTTCCATCGATTTTTGCGTTTTTTCATGAATGAAAAACATGATTTTTTTCGTGCGGATTTGAAATGTTCGGGTAAGACGGCCTGATATGGGAAAGATGGACACCATAAAGGGTAAGATGGACACCTGTAGAAAACGTTGAAAAGTGAAGAGTTTTACAGTATTTTAATAAATTCTATCGCTTTCCACGTACGTTTTCCTGGTACGTTTATAAACCAATTCTTGGCCTATTGCAACGACGATTCATTCAGCCGTGGTTTTAGGAATTGTAAGAACCGCTTCTAATATATCGTAGAATGCAGCATCTAAAGCTTTATTGAAATATCGCGCACTAACAACTGACGTTGCTCCAGCTTACAGAACAACAGTCTAGAACTTTCTTTAAGGAAATTACTCCGCGAAAAGACCACGACCCCAGTATTTTTTGAGTGACTTGTTAATAGTTTAGTCCATTTACCACCATGTCAAAATTCATCATTTGATATTTCTAATCCCATAGAATTTCTCATCTATTCCTGAATAATGTCGTATCAATGCCTCATCTTTTTATTGCTTAAAGTTGTTCAAGTCGTGACAAGATATTGTATTTCGTGAATCGCCTCATCAGCGTCGAGCGAGTAAAAGCTTAACGAATGGCTACTATTTCTCGCTTATTTCAATACTTTCTCTAGTTGCTGATTGGTTTATAGCTTCAGAATACCCTTATTTAAGATATTTGAAGAAATATATTCATCACCAATTGATATAAGAAGTAAAATAAATCAATAAATTTGGTGTCCATCTTTCCCTGCAACAAAGTGTCCGTCTTTCCCGCTTTGGTGTCAGGATATTTAAACCTCCAAAAAACAATATTTTGTATTGCTTTCAATCTAGTTCTTTCGCTAGTTTTTTCGTTAATGATTACGACAACTCATTCATGAAATAAAACTTCCAGAAATATAAACAATACAAGTTGTACAGCTTAAGATCCGCAATAGTCAAATTAGATCCACAAGGGTGCACATGATTGAAAATTTATTTTGTTCATGGATTTAACCAATTTTGCATATATTATGACAAAAATGTTCTCAAATGTGTTGTTTAAGTTACAATGCTGCATTGTTGATTTTTTCAAAAAATAACTTTTTCATGCATTTATGAGAAGTGTCCATCTTACCCGCAGTGTCCGTCTTTACCTACCTTCCCCTATAATAATTACTGCTTCGAATTGGTTGATTATTTTTGTTCTTGGCTTAGTTACTGAACATGTTTGAACATGTTAATAACATGAATCGAATCTATTTTAGCAAGGTAATGATTAAGACTTAGTGCCCAAGCGCTCATGCATCCCTACAACTTTTTAGATACACTAACAAGTTTACCCAAACCGTTTTATGCATGATTATTCCTTCTGCATTTTAACAGTCTACGCGACATTTTCCACACCAAAACTAATGTTTTTTTAGATTGATGCATTTATTCTAAATAAATTGTAACTTAAAAATACAATTCTAAGGATTCCTTGACAGTTTGCCTTTACCATTAAACAAAATGTGACTTTCTTACTAGCGTAAAGCGTTTAGAAATAAATTGTTTATAATCGATAGCTTTGACACGGCCTTCCACCATTTGTTTTTTGTTCTAGTCAATTGATTAAATTCACGTAGTCTTAAGCTTGATGTCACAAGCATGAACAGTTATTTGTTTATTTAAACAACCATAAAAACGGAAGATTTTTATGACTTCTCAACATGGTTGTATCCATATATTTACTTAATATTCACTTGATTTTCGTCTTTTACTTGTATTAATCAAACTATTATGTAGAAAAACTGACAAAAAAAATTTCTCTATTACCTTAAAATTATGAAAAACAATAATATCCTCTTTAAAATTACACTGATATTTAAATTTGTTAATCCTGACCGTAGAGCACATGGCTCAGGTTATGTAATACGTTGATGACCTCTCAAAATAGTTGATGGGCTTATAATAACTGATATCAAATGATTTTAGCACCATATTGGCATAGTAGCTTGCCAATCTACATGGTCATTTTGCTTTGAAATGAAGACTGTCCGACATTCAGTGAACCGTATGAATGTCATACCTCTTATCACATTTATGCATGGTGATCCAAGATTTTAAAAGATATCGATGTGATTTTTTGCTGAATCTTTTACAGATAAAGTCGAATTATGGCCGCAATAGGCATGGGGTGGTAAAAGTAATCATGGTGTTTGATAAAGAGACTATCAATATCAAAAATCAAAATTATCAAATTATCAAAAATAAGCATTTAAATAGTGCAATAACAACTAAATTATTTAAAAAACTAAAAAAAGTCATTTGATTGGTGCGCAAAAAGTATTCGTCTATCAGACTTTTCGCGTAATATGCGTATAAAAACAACGTTTATGGAATCAAAAAATGTCCTGATCTTGTTTCTTATTGCATTTATGACTATTGGTGACGCAAGAAATCATTTGAACCTTAAAAGGCGTATTTGTTACCCACACATCATAAGACTTGTTCCAATTATTCTCTGGTAGAAAGATTGCAATTTTGGGCCACGTGGCCAAGTTGCATTGAAAAATTTGGTAACTGGTATCACTGAGAGTCTATTAAATCATTTTCATCAGTTTGGTTTTAGCTGGTTTGATGTTTCGGGAAAATGACAATGCTCTGTATGTTCTGCCGCTCGACTGATATTGAAACATGTGGTACTTTTTAAGTACAATTTCTCAGAACTGGGACACAAAGTACTCAAGAACTGCAAGAAAATATGTAAAAATGCGATTAGATTTTACAGTTGAATGCATTGATTATTTAATTATTTCCTTGGGATGCAAATGTGTCCCGCGGTCACTGAATAAACGGTTGCGCTGCAATGAAATTTGCGCGAACTACCGCAAAATCCAAAGGTAGCTGAGAGCGATTAAAACGTAGCTGAAAACGATCCAAACGTAGCTGAAAACGATTCAGACGTAGTTAATTGCGATCCATTCTCATGGATTGCGATCCATAGCAACCGGATAAAAATTCAGAGGAAAGTGAGAACAGGTGTAACATGTCAGTAGAACCTAATTTGAAATAATTTTTGGAATTATTTGATGTTCCTTACCAGTTTTGGCCACTTTTAAAATTTGATTTTTTGGACATTAAACCGCTTCTTTCGTTAGATTAACTGTCAAGGATGGCTGATTACATGGCAGTTTGTCACACTATTAGTGTCAGAAAAATGGTCAAACTCTGATCAAATGAAGGAACGAGGTCTCCCACACATTTTGTAACCTTCAAAAATGGCTAGGATAGGTTATGCATAAGTTAAAGATACGATTTTCGCCATCATGCTCCATTCATTTATCTCCCCCGCCTTTAATGCCTCTCTGACCGCTTGAAGTGCAATTGAAACAACAGAAATGCATTAATTTAGATAGAAGTAACTAGCTGATTGATAATAATAAATTTCGTCACGTCTAACGTAGTGCTTGGCCAGCGTAAATGATTAAAAAACTAAATGGACGAATACTTTTTGCGCACCCATCAAACGACTTTTTTTTGTTTTTTATTTGTTTTGTTTGCTATTGCACTACTTAAATGCATATTTTTTAGCAAAACGTGTGTATTGATGGTCCCTTTATCAAACGTCATCATTACTTTTATTGCTCCATACGTATTGTGGCCATAATTCGCCTTGTTCTGTAAAATGTTCAGCTAGACGAATACTTTTTGGACTGACTGTATGTCGAAACTGCCGAAAATAGGAACAAAAATAGTGTTTGCATTTTCACGAATATCTATAAAAAATACATTTAAATCGGCAAATAAAAAATAGCACAACACAATACGATAGTTTATCGTTCAAAATAACGTCACTTTCATGAAAAGTAATAAAAATTGTAAGTGTACAAGCTGTTTAAGTGAAACTGCTGCACTAACCTGCCCAATATTCGTACATTTACCCTACTTTTATATCCCACGAGGTGCAAAACGAGTTGCTTTCATACCCTGCCAATGACTGCTATGTTTTAACATTCTCCATATTACTCCAATATTCCTGTGGTAACTGGGATCCAACACCATAAAATGTATAATTTCAACAAACTTTCGAAATTGGCTTAAAAGTATATAGAGACTCAAATTACCACATAATATCACAGCCAACGAACCGATCGGCTTTAGTGAGTGGATCAACACTAGATTGATGACTCGGCACGAAATGTATACATTTTCCACCAGTGGCATCATCAGCTATACTCAATGTTGTACAAATGCACAAATGGTGGTGCACGTGCTTCACGTTTTGTGCACGTGGTTGTCTCACTGTCGTTAACTTCACAAAGCCGATACAATGTGAACGATCACCAAACTACACGTCATCAAGGAACGTATCTTCGGTTGTCGCAGAATTATCTTCCAAGGGAACGATACAGCTGCAAATTGTTCGTTATTTTTGCAACACATTTACTACAAAATAAAACACAGCTGAAGCATGTCACAGAAACCCCACGCAAGATCGATGTAAAATTGAAACACCGCACACGTTCCGTACACACGGGTTGGTCTCTCTCTCATATCACGTTTATTTTTATACCTACGTACTACGTTTTTTTTTGCTTCCTCACAACACTACATACGTCATCAAAAACGTTACAAACAATTCACAACCACATACGCACGGCACATTCGTAGCAACCAACATCCGAAGGGTAGATCCTTCATTTACACGTTGAACGAGTCTTTCCGGTCAGGTTAGTGCGGTGTATCTGTGTACAGGTTTCTGTCGTCAATCGTTCTGTGCTCGCATGTGCGGAACATTGCCAAAAAGATCGTTTTCAATGTCTAAGTTCATGGCACGTTTGGGCAGTCGTCGGCGCGGTGTACCTCAGCTGATGCTCATAATGCTCGTGTCGCTGTCCGGTGCGGGAAGTGTGAATAGATGTACCACAAACGAGTGAAAGTATTACCTGTTTGTTCGTAAGTAAAAATGCAATGTTTTGTGTATATCATGATAATAAAGTGGACACCATTTTTACTAAATACATTGGCGCGTATTTTAGGTGATCGATCGTTTTACTCGTGTCTGTGTGTGTGTGTGTGTGTGTGCAAAACAAACCAAACAAATGTCTGCATTTGCGCAATGGATTAAGCGTTACCCTGTAGTACGAGGCATGATTACGTACAGTTTTCTATGGCCAACGGGATGTTTCATTCAACAAAAACTCTCCGGCAAAAAGCTTGGTAAGCGTTCATTACTTAACGAAGTAACCCTGAACCCCGAAGGTGACTGAGTATGGATGTAACGCTTGCAATATTCCACAGATGAAATCGATTGGAAGAAGTGTTGGCGATTTTTCTTCTACGGTGGATTCATTGTCGCCCCATCGTTGTACTGTTGGATACGGGTAGCCTCGATCATGTGGCCAAACCAAAATCTAAAATCAGCCGTTGCCAAGGTTAGTGCGCTTCGTTACATTTGTACACCACGTACGTCTAAAGGTGCGCGATTGTGTTACTCATTCGTAGGCTTTGACGGAGCAAATCAGCTATACACCGATGGCAATGACTGCGTTCTACTTCAGCATGAGCCTACTGGAGTCAAAAACTGTGGAGGAGTCACTAAACGAAGTACGAGTGAAGCTGTTTCCTACTTACAAGGTGAGCTGAAGATAGGAAGAAAATACATGTTTTAAACATTGTGCTTTTGCATTACAGGTCGCACTGTGTATCTGGCCTTTCATACAAACATTCAACTTTTCCGTGGTTCCAGAAAAAAATCGCGTACCTTTCGTCAGTATGTGTAGTCTACTGTGGACCATATTTTTAGCTTACATGAAACAAAAAGAGCAAAAGGAACTCGAAGCCGGTATTTTCGTAAAATAATGTAATGCTCTGTAATGGCAGGAGCTATTTTACATTATCTCAAATGGTAGATACAAAGCCATTGCACCGATTCATACAATGCTGAACGAGGGTCGAGTTAAAGGTTGATTCTTCGTTTACTTGGTAAAACAAGTGCAGTATTTCTTTAAACTACCAGTAACGAGTAGATAGTAACGTCAAAAAGAAGTACTGATCAATCAGACATCAAATCATTGTAGTGTGCGCGAAATCCATGTAATAGTAACTAGTTTTTGTAATTTGTAATCTTATTCGGATATTATTCTACTATGTATAATCTATATATTTCAAAATAAAATATCAACGATAAGTCACGTTAACTAGGAAACATCAATGTCGTAGTTATAACTAAATGAGTATTTTGTACAATTTAGATTCTTTTTATACGACAGTTCCTCCAACCACAGCGCCACATATTAGGCTTAAATGACTGGAAAATCAAATATCCATAGAAAAAAACGAAAGTTCCACAGCCTTATTGGTTTGCTCAATAGATGGCGTATTACAACTCATCATTATATAGCTGTCCTTTTCTCACAATGTGTTTCACCTAGCTTCATCTAATCATGGCCTATATACCCTTCAAACATTACGAGCAAAAATCTATAAGAATGACTGTGTGGGTCAGACACGTGGGTATCAACGGCACGATCATTACTCGAATCTCACTTGATCCAGTTCTAATTGTTAACTCTGGAGTTTAGTATTTTAACAATCGTATCGCCGTTCTAGTTCTAGTGATGCATAACTTCAATGCGAAACCCTATGATAGTACAGGTGTCCTCCGAGATACGACTGTATTTTGGGACCGAAAAAATGTCCCAAAGCAAGGCGTAAGTCAGGGCGTAAGTAAGGCGTATGTCGAATATCTATGAATATAAAGTTCATAACCGAAGTTGAATAGTTGCAATTTATGATATCGTGTATTTTATTTAAAATAATGTTCGATAATGTAATGTGTAATATGTTGGGCCGGTCTGGTGGTACAGTCGTCAACTCGAACGACTTAACAACATGTCCGTCATGGGTTCAAGCCCCGAATAGACCGTGCCCCCATACCACAATGGGCATTTGCCAGGATGAAATTCAAAAAATCAACTTTGTAATAGCGCAATTCCAAATAATAGGTATTAATACTAAGGGTTAAACTAAGAAAAATACCAAATATGAGCTCTTTATCTGTTCTGGTTCTCTAGAAAACACCTCTCAAAGTCGAGATTTGTTAAAAAACGCAGAAAAATCTTCACTTTTTTGGAAAACTTTAAACTTTTGTAACTTTTTCAAATATGAACCGATTTTGATAAATTTAGACATTTTATAAAGGATATTAAGTCAGCTTTATAAACACATAATAAATTTTGAGCTAAGTTAATTATATGCAAAAATATACGATAATAACTGAAGAAACCTCCTGAAAATTTTCATAATTTAAATTTTTGACTTGATGCCATTATAAAGGCCGGGCTACATTGATCGTACTCCGTAGTGTAATTTCGATTTTCACTAGCGCATCTGGTGGCGGCTGGTGGAAGCTTTTTTTGGTCATCAAGGTAATGGTCGTGCCGGATCTCAAATTTAAGTTGTTTTTTCACCGTATTTCGATGCGAAAATGGCTGAAATACGTGAACAACATATTCATCTATCAATTGCATAGCTTTTCCAGTCCAGTTATAGTAAAAACAAGGAAAAATAACATATTTTCTGAAGCGGCTTCAAGTTGTTTAGCAAAATGCTTCGGTCAGCTGCCGCCAGATGCGCTAGTGAAAATCAAAATTACGCTTGCGAGTACGATCAATGTAGCCCGGCCTTAAAAGTGGCGTAGAGTGGCGTTGTCTCATATATGTCACATCATAGTGTAATATATATACTATCAATCTGTGAAGAAATATTCTGCGAAAGTTTGCGAACGTGAATTTTATTGAAGTTTTTTCACATCAACTTTTTCTAAAAACAGACACATGCGTAACTAGGCGGCTCCATAGGTGCCTAGTGTACCGTATTTCGTGTATTCTACAAAAATATATTCTACGTTCTTTTGATCAACTTTCATTTCAATTACGAAGCTGTGTATCTTAGTTTCAGCTCATGTACTTATCTTATATGTAAATTTCTATTCTAACCTAACTTTATCATTAAATATAATGAAGCAAATCAGAACCAAATACCTTTTGGTCCTACTGCAGATTATAGAAGGATATAAAGGCCGGGCTACATTGATCGTACTCGCAAGTGTAATTTTTATATTCACTAGCGCATCTGGTGGCGGCTGGTGGAAGCTTTTTTGGTCGTCGGGGGAATGGTCGTGCCGGATCTCAAATTTAAGTTGTTTTTTCACCGTTTTTTGATGCGAAAACGGCTGAAATACTTGCACAACATATTCATCTATCAATTACAAAGCTTTTCCAGTCCAGTTAAGATAAAAAACATGGAAAAATAACAAATTTTCTGGAGCGGCTCCAAATTGTTTGGCAAAATGCTTTGTTCAGCCGCCGCCAGGTGCGCTAGTGAAAATCAAAATTACGCTTGCGAGTACGATCAATGTAGCCCGGCCTTAAGGAAAGTAATTCTTAAATTATACGCATAACAGGAAAACGTTATGAATGCACCAGCATCTATTGGCGTTTTGGGAGAAGAAACTCCCAAAACTCATGACAAACTAAATATAAGGATAGAGGGGAGATGCTACAAAGAATATTTTGCAAGAAAGAAAATGCATCCAGAAGGACAATTTGTATAATGAGCTGTATTTCTCTGATTCGTTAACCAGTTCAATATCAGTAGCTACACGCACTAAAACAAAGACAGGGTTTAACTTTACAAATGAAGTAAATACTTAGTTTGTAGCTATCGTGCAATTTTGATTTTTTCAGATAGTTGTAAAACCAAGAAGGATTTTTAGTTTTATTTCCCCTTTCTGAAGGCAGTACAGCACTTGGAAAGGTATTGGATGAATATTCAAAGACAAACAATATGTGCTCATTACGAATTTGGGAAGTACTTTATTTCAATGCACCTGCTCTATCTAATTATTTAAATGCCTTTATTCATGTCTTTAGAAAAGTGAACTAGACGTCAGGAGCTTGTAATAGCATCCACCTAAGTTGTGTATGTAAATTTTTAATATTTGCACTACCTGTGAGTAAAAGTGACGAGAATTAGCTACAATTGTCCTATACAAAGCAGAAAAAATTATCTTATTCAAAATTATTAAGGCCGGGCTACATTGATCGTACTCTCTGGTGTAATTTTAATTTTCACTAGCGCACCTGGCGGCGGCTGACCGAAGCATTTTTCCAAACAATTTGGAGCCGCTTTAGAAAATATGTAATTTTTCCATGTTATTAACCTAATTTGGACAAGAAAAGTTTTGTAAAAGGTAGACGCACATGTCCTATAAGCATTGCATCCATTTTCATGGCAAAAAACGATAGAAAAATAACTTAAATTTGAGATCCGGCACGACCATTCCCTCGACGACCAAAAAAAGCTTCCACCAGCCGCCGCCAGGTGCGCTAGTGAAAATCAAAATTACGCTTGCGAGTACGATCAATGTAGCCCGGCCTTTATGTTTTGTTTATATATTATTATTATTATTATTTATTTAATCTTCATTAAGGCCGGGCTACATTCATCGTACTCGCAAGTGTAAAGGCCGGGCTACATTGATCGTACTCCGTAGTGTAATTTCGATTTTCACTAGCGCATCTGGCGGCGGCTGGTGGAAGCTTTTTTTGGTCTTCAAGGGAATGGTCGTGCCGGATCTCAAATTTAAGTTGTTTTTTCACCGTTTTTTGATGCGAAAACGGCTGAAATACTTGCAAAACATATTCATCTATCAATTACAAAGCTTTTCCTGTCCAGTTAAGGTAAAAAACATGGAAAAATAACATATTTTCTGAAGCGGCTCCAAATTGTTTGGAAAAATGCTTCGGTCAGCCGCCGCCAGATGCGCTAGTGAAAATCAAAATTACACCAGAGAGTACGATCAATGTAGCCCGGCCTTAAGGCCGGGCTACATTGATCGTACTCGCACGCGTAATTTTGATTTTCACTAGCGCATCTGGTGGCGGCTGACCGAAGCATTTTGCCAAACAATTTGGAGCCGCTCCAGAAAATACGTTAATTTTCCATGTTTTTTACTTAAATCGGAGGAGAAAAGTTTTGTAAAACGTAGATACACATGTCTTGCACGCATTGCATCCATTTTTGCAATGGAAAACGATGGAAAAACTACTAAATTTTGAGATCCGGCAGGTCCATTCCCTCGATGACCAAAAAAAGCTTCCAACAGCCGCCGCCAGATGCGCTAGTGAAAATCAAAATTACGCTTGCGAGTACGATCAATGTAGCCCGGCCTTTAATTTCGATTTTCACTAGCGCACCTGGCGGCGGCTGACCGAAGCATTTTGCCAAACAATTTGGAGCCGCTCCAGAAAATATGTTATTTTTCCATATTTTTTCCTTAAACTGTACTGAAAAAGCTTTGTAATTGATAGATGAATATGTTGTGCAAGTATTTCAGCCATTTTCGCATCAAAAAACGGTTAAAAAACAACTTAAATTTGAGATCCGGTATGACCATTTTCTCGATGACCAAAAAAAGCTTCCACCTGCCGCCGCCAGGTGCGCTAGTGAAAATCGAAATTACACTCAGGAGTACGGTCAATGTAGCCCGGCCTTAAAGGCCGGGGGACACTGTGCGTACTCGCAAGTGTAATTTTGATTTTCACTTGCGCATCTGGTGGCGGCTGGTGGAAGCTTTTTTTGGTCATCGAGAAAATGGTCATACCGGATCTCAAAATTAAGTAGTTTTCCATCGTTTTTTGTCACGAAAATGGATGCAATGTGTGCAGGACATGTGCATCTACTTTTTACAAAACTTTTTTGGTCGGAATCAATTAAAATATATGGAAAAATAACATATTTTCTGAAGCGGCTCCAAATTGTTTGGCAAAATGCTTCGGTCAGCCGTCGCCAGATGCGCTAGTGAAAATCGAAATTACACTAGCGAGTACGGACAATGTCCCCCGGCCTTAACACTATTTTATGTAGCGCCACCTGGTGGTATGGATGCGAACTACAAATAAAATGTTATTTACTATCATAATACTTTACTACAAACGATAAAAACTAACAATTTCTGCAAAAATAATTTTATCCCGCAATTTGTTCTAAACTGCCCACTGTGCATACGTAGGATTGACTATCCTGCTGTGGTAACAATTAAGTCACTGAACGCCAAGCCCACTTCACTAGTGGGTACAGGCAGGCCTTGACCGACAACGGTTGTTGTGCCAAAAAGAAAAGAAAAGAATGTAATATGTAATTATATTTAACAATATAGAAATTCAAGATAGGGTAGTTGTGGAATCTTTGGAAATGTGTGTATAACGGTTATCAGCCCAGATATTCAAAAAAAACATTAATTTCTTGTCAATGACAACTTTTAACTGTCAAAATCAAAATCGTCGTATCTGCGAATCGTCGTAATTCTAGGGGGTCGTAACTCGGGGGACGCCTATACAGAGGGAATGAGAAAGCTCTCCAAGCGAGGAAGCCCCATTGGTTGTGTATAGACCAACAGATGGCGCCACCAGCCGTCTGCTAAACGAAGTCTTTCTATATTCCGTTTAGGTAGAGAGCTTGAGTCTTTAACACGGTTTTGAGTCATGGTAACACATTGCAAGAAAAGGACAGTAATATAATGATGAGTTGTAATACGCCATCTATTGTGCAAACCAATGAAGCTATAGAGCTTTCGTTTTTTTTTCTATCGATTTTCGATTTTACAGTCGTTTAAGCTTAACCTGTGGCGCTTGGGTTTTTTATCTCTTTAGTTCCTTTTTCCGAAAACCACCGAAAATTCTGAAAATTTTATGCTAGACCTGTAATATACAGTTCTTGAAAATTTTAGAACCATTTCGTAGTGAACATTTTATAGAGTACCGAAAAAATTGTTTTTACAATCATTTTTCAAAAAAAAATCCTATCAACTTTAAACAGCTTTAGTTTAAACATAATAGTGAAATAAAACAATCTATGCACAGCTACAGAAACTGCATCAGTAAATTCAATTTTCATCAGAATATTGCATCGATCGAACGCATTCAAAATTTGTAAAGGCCGGGCTAAATTGACCGTACTCGCAAGTGTAATTTCGATTTTCACTAGCGCATCTGGCGGCGGCTGACCGAAGCATTTTGCCACACAACTTGGAGCCGCTTCAGAAAATATGTTATTTTTCCATGTTTTTCACTTAAATTGGACCAGAAAAGTTTTGTAAAAGGTAGATGCACATATTCTACAAGCATTGCATGACAAAAAACGATGGAAAAACTACTTATTTTTTATATCCGGCACGACCATTCCCTCGATGAATAAAAAAAGCTTCCACCAGCCGCCGCCAGATGCGCTGGTGAAAATCAAAATTACACTTGCGAGTACGATCAATGTAGCCCGGCCTTAAGCCTCCAAAGTCGCTGGCTTCCCGGGTTGCTTGGAATGTGATGTGTTTTTGGTTGCCAGTGACAGGGTTAAATGTACGGAATGAAGCGCCATCTATCCGCGAGGTGAACACACTAACGCACCTAATGCCCTATCAAGGGTTAAAATGATGACGGATGTACCGGAAGTACAAGGGTAGCTGTCAGACCTCGCTTTTGGCATTGCGCTAGCTGTCAAAGTTTCTGTCTCCTACTCTCTCTTTCCGGCATCTTTACGATCCGTGCGTGAACACACTTTTTGGAGTGTTCAATAATTTTGATTTCGCCGCGTTTCCAAACCTTCCAACATGCCGCCAAAGTTCGATCCGAATGAGGTTAAGCACGGTACGTGTGGTGCATTGTTTTTCAGCACGAAAAAGCGACAGAAAATGGGTGTAAAACAGTGCTGAATGTCGTGTGTATTCCCCGTCCTGTGTGCACCACGTATCAGCAGCCCACCCGTGTCGCTTTCGTCCCGGACAAATGCATGTTAAAGCCTGCCAGCGATTTATTCTCAGTTCGCGTTGTGCTTGGCAGATTGGTAGTTGAAAATAGTTCGTTAATAGTGAAGTTTGTTTCCTTTCCTGTTTCTGTTTACAGTTTACCTGCGATGCGTAGGTGGAGAAGTGGGTGCCACTTCGTCCCTCGCCCCGAAGATCGGTCCGCTGGGTCTGGTAAGTGCTGCACTACCATGCAACTGCTCGTAAACATTTCGTACGCACGGATTATTACATGCCCTACCATTTGTTTCTTACAGTCTCCGAAGAAGATTGGTGACGATATCGCTAAGGCGACCGGCGACTGGAAGGGTCTGAAGATTACCGTGTGTCTGACGATCCAGAACCGACAGGCTGCCATTTCGGTTGTTCCTTCTGCCGCTTCCCTGATTGTGAAAGCCCTGAAGGAACCGCCGCGGGACCGCAAGAAGGTGAAGAACAGTACGTATCATGTGGAAGAGAAGAGTGAAAATCTCCCCTCCCAACGCCCGCCGTGATGTGGTATTAATGCAGAAACTTGTGCTCGGCGTGTTCCGTGCCTGTTTGTTTGTTTTTTTTTTCTTCTCGTTTGTGCTACAGTTAAGCATAATGGCAACATCACCTTCGACGAAGTGATCAACATTGCTCGCGTCATGCGACCGCGATCCATGGCCCGTGAGTTGGCCGGAACGTGCAAGGAAGTGCTAGGAACTGCACAGAGCGTTGGCTGCACCATTGATGGGCGCTCCCCTCACGATGTGATCGATGACATCTCGAGCGGTGCCATCGAAATTCCTTCGGAATAAGCCTGCACGTCCTGTCCGTCGTCGGTATAAAAAAAAACATCGTGTGCTGACAAGGTTTCCCTGATGCATCTACCGGCGAACGTGTTAAATAAAACATTAATATGTAAAAAAACACACACACACATATCAATGTAGTTTGTGAATTCTTCCGCCACCCGGGAGGACGGAAACGGAACAATTTATTAGCGAATCTATTTCAGCACACCAGACGGTAGGAAATGTAGCGACCGGCGGTTTCCGAGGGTCGAATAATTTTCACCACCTGGCCACGCTTCAGTCCAAAGTATCGTGCGACCGGATCGCCGGCCTGTATCCTCATCAGCATGTTTTCCTTCAGTTTGTAACGAGCGAGCAGCTCCTGCTTTTCCTCCGGCGTCATTACGACGTGCTCCGGGACAAGCTCGTGCTCGGTTATGTTGATCAGCAGCTCGGATTCGAGAAACTGCTCCAGAATGTATTTCGGTGCCATATCGACGAGCGACTGCTTTGCTGATGGGGTCATACCGGCTTGCACGACGACGATAGCGCGGTGGATGTTTTCCTCCTGCATGCGGGTACAGTACGTTTTGATCGTTTTGATGCCAATCTTGGGTTCGTCCGGAAAGAACACAAACATCTGGTCGGTTGGGTCATCATTGTGCGCTACCAGTACGATGAGATCGGATCGTGCAGGTCGCTTTTCGCTGAAAAAGGCAAGAGACGCACGTTATTGTATGTGGGATTGCAGGCGGAAACTGTAACCATGCGGCAGACCTGGGCTTGTCGCCGAACTGCTCCTTAAACTGTTCCAGCGTTTGATCCAATTCATCCTGCGTTACCAAGTAGCCCCGATCGTGGCTTAGCTGCATCACCGTCTTCCGGATACGCCACAATTTGTAAGTTTCCGCGTCATCATCCATTGTTTATTGGAGAGATGGTAATTTTTCTCGGTTTCCAAAATGATACAGCACGCGCACCTCGGGCGGCCAAACAAATTTCTTGACATGACCGAATACAGGAGAGGTTGTGTCATTTCAAGACATTTGACAATGCAGTTGACAGCTAATGCCGAAACATAACGTTTCTGCTCGAAAAGCTATCGCACAGCATTTGCTAACGCTTTAATTTGTCCGTATCAATAATTTGAATCAATAAATTTGTGTATCAATAGCATTTATTTTACTTCAGTTCATAACATTGGTACTTGTTATGAAATGCGGATCTATTGTGCATCTAAACATCGCCATCGCGGTTGTGAAAACGACGCTTAACAACCACCTCACAATCGAAAACATCGCCGCGCAGATACGCTTGTCATTTGCCAAAATATTGTTTTCGCATCTTCCCAGGTCGAAAGAAAAAAAAGGAAACTACCACCGGAGTGGGTTGTGATTGTATCCGTTCCTCCGCTCACAGGGGAACCATTGGTGAAGAATATGGCCAGTCAACAATCATTCTCGCTACGATGGAACGATTACTCGTCGCACATTGCCAGAGCGTTCGAGTCGCTGCGCTACGAGGAAGATCTCGTCGATGTGACGCTATACTGTGAGGGGCGCAGAATACGCGCCCACAAGATGGTACTGTCCGCGTGCAGCTCCTATTTTAAGGACATCTTCAAGGAGAACCCATCCCAGCATCCGATCATTATCTTTAAAAATGTGAAATACTCCGATCTGGTCTCGCTGGTGGAATTCATGTACCAGGGTGAGGTAGTGGTGCTGCAGGAGTCTTTGCCAAGCTTTCTGCATACGGCCGAGCTGCTCTCGGTCCGCGGTCTGGCCGATACGTGCGACACCATTGAACAGCACCTGCACAGTACGATCTCGGATCAGCCGACCTCCTCACTGGCCCAACAAATACTGCAAACGCAATCACGCAACATGAACAACGCCACGATCACGACGGAGCCCGTATACTTTACGCTACCCTCGAACTCCACCATCGTACCGCAGATAAAGATTGAGTCGCAGCCGCCTGCTTCACAGCAACTGATCAACAAAATTCTACTAAAATCCTCCAACGATATTACCGCCGCCCTTGGCAATACCATCGTACCGCAGGCACAGCAGCAGCAGCAGCAACAGCAAACGCACTCCCAAGCACACTTACAGCAGCCACAACCATCCACAACGGCTACGCAGCAACAGCAGCAACCACAACTGCAAACACAAACGACGATACGCGAACAACACCAGCCAAACCTGGTTTTGAAAGCATCCCACAGCGTTACCATGCCGACACTGGGGCAACCGATCGTCGCTCACGGTTCCGCATCCCAGCCCGATCAAAACAAACAGCAGTCCGCGACTGCATTGCAAGACCTGGTGGAAAGCGTAATATCCATGCCTCGGCCGGTAAAAATAGAGCGCGTCTCCAAGCAAAAGGATACCTCAACGCTACCCACAACAACAGCAGCAACTAAGCAAGCGACCAGTACAGCGGCGGTGGAAATTAAGCCATCCACCAGCTATACATCGCTGTCAACTACGACGAACACTGCAAATCAAGCCGCAAACAGTGGAATGGACATGTACGAGCAGGTACCACAGAGCCACGAAACATCGTACACGGCAAACACGGGCAACGGTGAGGTGAAACTGCACATTTCTGAGTTTATCAATGTTGGTGAAAGTATGGCGACGACCAGCGGGGGAGACAGTAGCACCTACACCCACCCGGAAGGCTTCGAGCTGGTGAATGAGAACATTCCAAACCGATCGGAACCGGACGAAACCATCGAGCCGAGCAGCTTCGAGATGGAGATCGTTGATATGGACGTGGCTGGCATTTTCCCGGACGAAGGATCCACTACGAAGGAAACGACGAACCCGGCGGACGACAGCAGCACTGCAAAGACGCTGGATAAAAAATACAAATGTAAAGTGTGCGGCAAAGGCTTTGTCACCTGCAAATCGCTCAACATGCATCTGCACATACATAGCGGCCGCACCAAATGTGGCATCTGCGGTGCGGTGCTATCGCGCACTGCCAACCTCAAGCGGCATATGAAGCTGAAGCATGAACCATGAGGTCCGACGGCACGTCCGACGTAAACTTTGCCGTGAATGTTGTTTGGATAGTGTTCTGGCAAACATTACTTTTCTTGTTTGTTTCACATATGTATTGTAAAACTGTGTAAAGATTGAAAGTGACTATCTGTTGTTTTCGGCTCACTTTCACACCCTTTCGTGGTACAATCAGCCGTACCGGCGAACTCGTTCGTTCCTGGGAACGTTCGCCGCGACGCTCATTTGCACTCATTTCATAGCCCTCTAGATCAAAATTTAGAAAACCGTATGGATTTTGTTCTGCCCAATCTAGTAGTACAACCCTGCCCACTCATGAGCGACGAATGTTTCTCGTCGAACGAGTTCGCCGGTACGGCTGAATATAGCGTACTGCGATCATCCATCGTGTCGTGAGTGTTTCTATTTTAGATAACAATTTAGTCCATCATTTACACTTTGGGTACTCGCTGAAGAAAAAAGATAAAACCATTTTAAAACGATTTTAATCATTACGTCATTTTAACTAGAATAAGTGCGTGATTATAGCAAGAGTTTTCGTTTGCTGTTAACTTCTAAATGTATCGCGTGATATATGCAGTGCCTCAATCGCAAAAAACGAACTAATCTAGCTAGAGTTCAATGAAGTTTTGTCCGGTTTTCCGATTGAGGCAATGCATATATTTTACGTTTTTGTGAACAGTGAATGAAAGTAGATAAATAAATTTATCATCAATGTAATAAAAACAACACAACTAATTGTCTCATTGGATAAAGCTGAAAATGTTTGCCTTCCCTCCCGTTTGCTACAGTATCGGTACGGTACGATCGTTCTTCAAAAGCTCTGTTGGGCGTAGTGATGGGAATAACCACTCATTCAGCCATACCGGCGAACTCGTTCGTTCCTGGGAACATTCGCCGCGACGTCCATAAGGACCAAAGTCACTATAATTTCTTTGACAGACAGATTCGCCGCGACGCTCATTTTCGATCATTTCATAGCCCTCTAGATAAAAAATTAGAAAACCGTATAGATTTTGTACTGGGCAACCTAGTGGTACAACCCTGTCCACTCATGAGCGACGAATGTTTCTCGTCGAACGAGTTCGCCGGTACGGACGGCTGAATGATTTTACCACTAACAAGGAACACCGAATATTAGCTGAAAACAAGGATTTTAACGAATATTGAGGATTTATTCACGAATATTCGTGAATAACAAGAATTTTACGTTTAATCAGTGAATAATTACCTTTTATACACCTGTTTCCAGCTACGTTTGAATCGCAAACCGCCTGCTTCGAATCGCATGCCACTACGATCGAATTCGTGCATCCACGGAAGAATGGCGCGCCAGTACGGTTGAATCGCGTTCCACTATGGTCAAATCATATGCCACTACGATCGAATCGTGTGGTCAGTGCTGCAAAATGTCACTATCAATGTCATAAAAAAATCTGACTGAAACAAAATCCATATCAGTGTCACGTACTCAATTGTGACAATCAGAGGTGATACTCAGAACGAGTGGTGTGACTAATACATGCTCATGACATGTTTGCGACCATCGCTTGGTCAGTCACTATATCACGACTTTTTTTGCTGTGATCAATTTTACAAAATGTCACTGACATAGTCATGACAAATTCTGGCTGAAACAAAATCATCTCAGCGTCACGAGCTCTACTGCGAAGATCAGAGGCGAGCCTCAAACAGTTGGTGCGACCATCCCATGCTTGGTGACATTGTGTGCAACCAACTCGTGTTCAATCACTTGGTCGCGACATTTGCAGTCGGTGATCATCGCGATGGTCACGGGAGATATGCATTGCGTGCGAGTGGTTCCAAGAAACAAAATGAGCATGTTTTCTCGCTCTGTTTGACCCGACAGATAATCAAAACAGATAGAGGGAGAAAGCATGCTCATTTTGTTGCTAGAGCCTACGCGCCAAGTATATTCCAAGAATGTCGCGATTATCGCCGACAACAATGTCGTGACCACGTGAGTGATCAAAAGTTGGGTGCTAAACTAAATGTCACCAAGCATGTGATTGATTTTCCAACTGTTTGAGTATAGTCACTGATCATCTCAGTTGTGTACGTGATCTGATTTGAATTTCGTTTCAGTCATGAGTGTTGATGATTGAAACAGTTGCATTTGGCAGCACTGTTCACAGCCAGAAAAAAATCATGATAATGCTTGCGCCGGCATTAAGCTAAGTTTGTCAGTCAGAGTATCGCGTTGGACTAAAAAATTCACATGTCGTGTTCAGCATGTCATGGCGAACTTTTATTGACTATCAGCAATGAGCATCAAGCTACCACGGATATGTTCATTGTTTTCGTTGGTGAAAATCTCGTGATACTCATGACATTTTGCAGCACTGCGTGTGGTGCTACCATTGGATTTCTGAAAGCAAGAGCATAGTAAACTGTTTTTTTACGTTTGAAAGCTGTTTCCTTCTTCGCCGACGGCGTTTTGTTTGTAAAATATTAGTAAAAGGGAATTATTCTCTGATTATAGGTAAACCTCACGAATATTGGTTGAAACCAAGGATTTTACCATCAACAACGAACACCAAATATTAGTTGAAAATAAGGATTTTACTTTCAACAAGGGCCCACGATATTCGTTGATAACAAAGATTTTACGTGTAATCAGCAAATTACCTTTTATTAGAATTTTACAAACGAATTGCCATCGGCGAAGAAGGAAGCAGTTTGCAAACGTGAACAAACAGTTTACTATGGTCTACCATTCAGAAATCCAATGGTAGCGGCACACCATTCGATCGTCGTGGCATATGATTCAACCGTAGTGGAACGCGATTCAACCATGGTTGTACGCATTCGATCATAGTGGCATGCGATTCGAAGCAGGCGGTTTGCGATTCGATACAAATGGCACGATATTCGAACGTAGCTGGAAACAGGTGTAAGTATTTTACAAACGAATTGCTATCGGTGGAGAAAGAAGCAGTTTTCAAACGCAAACAAACAGTTAACTATGTTCTACCTTCCAGAAATCCAATGGTAGCGGCACACGATTCGATCGTAGTAGCATATGATTCGACCGTAGTGGAACGCGATTCAACCGTACTGGCACGCGATTCAACCGTAGATGCTCGCAAACGGCACGTGATTCGAACGTAGCTGGAAACAGGTGTAAAAAGACTAAACATTATTTCGGTACAACCAGCACCCCCCCCCCCCCCCTCCAGCATTTTTTTAGTTGATCTGGATTTCCGAAAGCAACTGGATTCGGATCAATCAAAATCCGGCTGCAGTCCCATTTTGTCCATCACTAGACTGTACCACTGGAGCGCAAAGAATTTTGGACACACGTGGTGATTTAAGTCTCCAACGAGTTGATAAACTCACGAAAGATTTAAAGCGCAATGAGTGGGTTACCATTCGTCACAAATGAGTTGAATGATTTTCGGCCAGAGCATGGACTCCGTTCGCCGCGACACCCAATCTCCACTAATTTGATCTCATGAGAAAGTGATGTCACTCACTTTTCAATGAGAGATCCGTTCGTTTCCGCTTTTATGGGACGAAATCCGCGTGGTTTTGCGGCGAGAGGTTTTTGTGCCGTACGCTCATTTTGAAGTGAGTGTCGAACGGATTTCGGCGAACGAAGATCATGCTCTGGCCGTATAATTTAATTCACTCATTCACTCATCCTGAGTTGTAATGCACACCACTAGTTGCAAGGTACCGCTGTGTTCGCGAACCATATTCGAAAACAATGATTCGCCACAAAACTGTTCCAATTCAACTGCTCAATTATTTCATCTATTTCTTGTTTGCGATCAGTTACATATTTAATGACTCAATCACTTTCCTGCCCGCGTTTCTATCGCCTTTTTTTTTGCTAATTTCGGCATTGCACGATGCATCAAATCAAATCGATGATGATTGTAGTTGTATGCGTTTATTTCAATCATTCATTTATTCCTGCATTTGCTTGACTTATTTTGGCTTTTTAAGTGTTTGCTGACTGTTTTTTTAATACGCGCAAGAACACACAAGCCGCCGCCGTAGGCGTGTATTTTCTACTCTCCCTTCCGCCAATCATCCATAATTCTACTAGTTTCCATAAGTTTCCTAATTTGTTATTTATGTATGTGTTTTTTTTACCAGTCCTGAGATTTTCTTACACTCTCAACAATTAAGCCACAATCACCAAATTACTTTCTTCCCCCTCTCTGTTGGCGTAATAGTTTGCGCGACTGTTGTTTTAAAGATGTTGCGCTTTCGCTTAACCCTTTGCAGCGTACACCATCATATTTCACTACTGCGCATTAGGTTCTATTAGGATCGATATATCTTAGCTTTATTCCAACCAATTTCAAGCTTTTAAACCATGTATTTATTGTATTACTATTATTACTACCGTCATTATTACTTTCATTGCAGTTATTTAGTATTTAGTAGTTACTGTTTTAGTCACGGCTGTGGTAAGCTTGAAGTTATGTTACCTTCCACACCCATTTCTCGGAACGCCTCTCTGACAGTAACAGAGACACGAACAGAATGCATTACACTAGATGTTTGTTTAAGAAGTTAGCTAGCAGAGGTTTTGAAGAGAGATAATGCTATCGCTGTTTAGCACTCCTGCACTAGTAGTTCGTGTCATCGTACTATCGTCAACACCTTTTTTTCACGTGCGCTAACATGTTTTAATAATCATTTTCTGTTAACTCATAAGCCATTTTGTTTTTTTGTTTTGTTCTATTGTCTATCTATATTATTTGCGCCTGTGTAATACTGATAAAACTGGTACATCATGCAACATATTCCATGGGTGTGTTCCGTGGCTGCAGTCATTAGATAATGTTCTACAAATGATTATATTTTATGGAACAGAAAAGTCGCGAAACAGACAATGGGTTAATATTTGATACATTGTTTTTTAGCTGCATTATTTCACAATCATTAAAATCAAACCTATTGCACTTTAACCGATGCCGAAATGTAATGCTTGTTGAACCATTCTTTTGTGGAAAGTGGTTCAATTTTGTTCATAAATGTATGAGTCAGTATGCATCACCTTTCTGAATGAGTTACACAGTTTGTAAAGCAGGTCCGATGCGCTGCATCATCTTTGCTTTGGTAAGATGCAGCTTGTCGCATGCACAATAAATGTTACAATTAGTTTTGTTTGTCACTACTACGGAACCGCTTTCAACTTACTTATTGATGTGTTACGAATGCTTTTATCACTAAGAGGTAGATACAAAATAATGATAATTTTTGAAAACAATCAAGTGTATACTAAAGCAAAAATCAAAACTAAACAAACGGATCCACAAGTACATATAGGCCTAACAAAAATAACAGTCCTTGCGGCGTACAATAATAACGGTCCTCACGAACTTTATAACAAAATCTCACCTTATTAATCTCTGATTTCTTGCCTTTCAAATAACCTGCAATCAACTGGTAGTTCCTTGCTCTCCTTTCGCTATCATTGCTGTTCTCCGTTGTTTGTAAGCTTATATGAAACATATTATGTTGCTGGGACATCAGTGGCACGTAAACTAAATGCAATATTCGTGTTAGTTTGCTAATGAACCATTACTAATGCTTTTTTTCTTAGGTGATATTTTCTTATTTTTTTGTCTAGTTTTTTTTTGCATTTTATATATCATTGAATGTAGTAGACCTTACGCCTTTTAGCTGCATCGAAAGGTGACTGCAATGATGCGTCCGTGTTTCCACCTGTGCATTATGTTATTTGGTATTTGGCAATCCTGTTTCAGTTCACTAATTGCTATTCAACTGTGCTTGTTAGTTTGCAGCACTGTTACTATTTCCTATCGATTGGCATATGTTCACGTTTGCACTCAATCACTATATACCGGCTGCGCGAATGTTTGTAGAATATTCATCTATTTCTTTGTATTGGTAGTTTGGGAAGTATCGTAACTTTTCGCTTCTTCATAAAACAAGCTATATAGTTCGTGCACATGACATGTTTCACTCGATCAAACCGGCAACTGATACGGCTTACTAGCGCAATGTCGGGTAATGTTATAAACTGAGATCAATTCGGAGTAGGATTTTGTTCACATTAAAATCAATATATGGCGAATCAATATTGAACGAAAGGTTGCATAAATACGAATGTAGTACGAGAGCATAAGGAAGAAAAGGTGTAAAACAGAGACAGTAAAGAGAGACACAATCGACAAAAAGAAAGAAAAGCATACATTGTACGCTGTGAAACAAATTAAGAATAAACTAGATGTAAATAACAATTTAGTACGCGTACATAACTAAAACAAGCAAAAGACCAGGAAAAAGAACAATTAAACAAGAGACGATTAAAGAAATATACCATTATCAATTAACATCATAATACTGTTCACAATCATTGTCTATCGGTTTACCGTTTACTAACAAGGAAATCCAAACTAATTAGATAATGTTGTAGAAGGAAGATTTGTTTACAACCGAAATCTACTATTAAATAATCGCACTGGCATGGGAGACATATCTTGTACGATTCAGAATGTGCATATGAAACGCACATAATAAAAAATTGCTAACGCAAAGCGTACGGATGGTGCATAAAGTATGCATCAAAATTCATTACCCTAGCTAATAGAATATAATAATCACTGTTAGAGGTTTTCAAAAACAAACCAAAATGATGCTGGGTTTGCATTGAGTTGCTTAAGACAACATAATGCGCAAATTACTTAAATTAGTTTGTTTGTTTTTATACAAATTGAAAGCGTTGCCGCACTTGCCGAACCAGCTTTTTCTTGCCCTTATAGGCAATTGTAATGTTCTCGATCAATCGGGAAAAGTGTGCCGGTCCATCGCGTGCCAGCATGAACGTGTCACGCGCTTTGCTGAGGAAGTCGATGAAATCACTATAATGGCGCGGCGAAATGTGGGACAATCTGCAGGAAACCAAAAACATATTATTTTACACTGACTGTGACCTAAGAGCGGCTGAGAAGCACGGGGAGTACAAATGTGGCGCTAAACTATTTACCTTGAGTGCGTCGTATTTACATAGGCCGAAACGGCGGCTTCAAGCAATTGATTGAGAGGTTCACGATCGTAACTGAGCTTGATGCATTGTCTCAAATTATTACCTGTGAAATGAGATACACGACATAATAGGTAATTTATGTATTTGCATTGTGCAATATAAGAGGCGTGCGAGGTAAATATCATTCATTCTGTGCATGGTTCTTCTTACCTCTTGCACCATGAGCGCCGAAATTGTGCAGTCCAGGCGTAGGAACGCTACAGCGCCGTAGTATATCCGACAGGACAGTGGCACACTGCACATTTTTTATCACCAGTGGTATCATTTTGGATAGTTCGGGCTTGCCAAGCGAATGAGACAATGCGCACGCCCAGTGTATATCGTTGATAGCGGGATGCGTATCTTGGTTGTAAGCTAGCTGGACATTTTTCATTGCCAACATAGCCAGATTGTATGCCCGCGCTGGATATCCACGGTGTTCCATATACCTGTATGAAGTCAATAAGCCACAGGAAACCAATGATGGGAAATATTGTTAGTATGGAAAGTGTATCCAAATCCCTTGCGATCGACACATACCGAGCAATGGTAAAGAGTTGACTTGATGTCATAATGTGAGTCGCAGCATCTATTACTATGTGATATGCGGTTTCGAAGGCCATCGCATCGTTTTCACATAACGTCAACGCATTCAGGGCACAGTTCGGTGGATCTTTTGTAGCACACTGCAGTGCCAACGTTCGGGCACAGTTAGACAACTCATCCTGCTGGCGAAAGTTAAGATTCAGTCTCATGATCGTCGAATGTGACATGATAGTAGTAGCAACTGGTCCCGTTGCTTCCGTTGGTGTGAATAGGTGATACCTAAAGGTAAGGGACACGATTGAAACAAAAAAAAAAAACATTAGAATTTCAATTAATCAATGTTGCATCATTTAACCAATCCAAATACATACCAATTCTGCATAATAGACATAAGGGCATCGATGCCAACATGGGACGCGCACGTTACCAACCAGCGAACCATTTCACGACGGCGCCAATTTAGACACGTAAGTGTCATGCGCATCACTTGCAGTCCCAGCTCAAAAGCCACACCGAGTAGGGTTTGACTGCGCGGACCATTCTCCGGTGTGGCGAAGCGGAACGCATCTTGGGCAAGCTAGATGAAACAAATAGTACAAAATATTTAATATATCTGCAAACGAAACTAGTTCATTTCGCCAAACCTTACCTTAAACAGATGCGACGAACTGTGAATGTTTCGTCGAGCATTCTGCAGCACTGCCGACAGGCGCTTGGTGTCACCCTTGGCAGCACTCAGCATTGTGGAGCTGAGCGAACACTGCTGCGTCTCCAAGTGTCCCAGTGTCCACCAGCGAGGGTATGGCGAATGCATAAAGTTGTTATGCTGCAATTCGATACCGTTAACCGATGCACCCTCGTTGATATTCTCCAATATCGGGAAACGCATTGCACGCAGCCCGATTTCAAACGCCAAATCGGAATGTTGGTTCAGCAAGGAGGCGAACAGGAACCTCGCCAACGTGTGCATCGGCACTGATTCGGGGTGTATCATCTCACCCAATCCGCTCGTTGGACCACCATCAAGCAACTGTACGCTAAGCTTCCGCAGTACGCCGACCAGAACCGAGTCGAGATCAATGCTGCGTAGGCGCTGTATTAACTGATCCTGCTGCTTACAGATGACGTGCTGTGCGTACAACCCGTGGGGCATAATACGCTGCTTGCTCAACGCCAAAATGGCGGCCTCGAACGCGAGTGTTAAGTATGTCTCCTGCTTATCGGCGGAATCGGCAATAGGCAGATGACGGTACTTTGGAGCGATGATGTTAACATCTTCTGGGGCTGCAGTTCCACTGCCATTGCCCCCGGGGCCTCCACCAACAGCACCTCCATTGCCAGCATCATACGCCATGCGGCTCATTTCATTCATCTGAACAGTAACTGCCTCCGGTATTAATGACGCTTCCGTTAAACAGTCGAAAATGCATGCAATGGCGTCTAGTGGAAATTCCACTTCACATCCCACGCTACAATCGATGCACTTCGAAAGGCAGTTTGGTTTCCGGTTCACCTTTATTGGGTCCAACATTGCCGATGATGTCGATGTGCTCGATCGGCTCGGACCGGGTTGTGAAGTACTAGCAGAGTTACTGTTATTACTGTTGCTTCCCGAAGAGCTGCCACCAATGGTCGGGTAATTCTTCTGTTTAGCTAGTGCCACAGGACAGTCATCCTTGTGTTGGTGCTGTGCTATAGGCAGTACTTCGCATTCGGAACCATTAAACGATCCCATTATCGATCGCTCAAACGGCTTTGACATCGAGCCTGAAGGCATGGGTTGTGCGTGACCGTGCCCAGATGACGCTGCCATGGAAGAAGACGACGGGCCTGGCATTCCATACATTCCACCGTTGTTGTACATTGTAGGTTGTGGTCCATTGGCGTGCATTGCACACCCGCCACACGTAGATATACCACTGGAAGATGGAACGTAACCTGGACAGTTTGCCGGACCTGGTTTGTGCTGTGAATGGTGTGGTGGCATTGCCAAAGAGCAACATATAGGCTTGACACAGCACGATACCGTGGTGCTCATAGTCGGTAGTCCTACATTGGCATCCGTCGGATGGCACGCTGCTGGCGCTGCTGAATGACCTGGTGCCGGTGGTGGTGGTGGTGGCGGCGGTAATATTTCTTCCTTGTGAATAGGACAGTTACATTTGGATGGAAAAGAGGAAGATGAGCTTGCCACTGCCGCCGAAGAGGCGGAGGAAGACTTTGATGCTGAAGTAGATGCCGTAGCGGAGGAGCTTGCACTTGGACCACCGGTGGTATTCGAGCTACCGGCAGATATGTGTGATGACACCGTTGTTACTGTGACCGATGATTGCGTCGAAGTAGCAGACATCGATGGATCAGAAACCGGTGCTCCATGCGATCGAGATGTCGATGGACCCGGTACTGGGCACGATGAAGAAGGTGGAGGAGGGGGAGGAGGAGGATGTCGGATACCAACGGGAACAATCATTGCTGCACCTGGTGGTGCATGGTGCTGATTCGCGAGCTGTTGTTGTTGGTTATGATGATGGTGATGGTGATGATGGTTATGATGATGTTGTTGATGATTTGTTGGCATGCTCGGAAATTTCATGTAACGGTAATCGCGGCTACAATGGGGTTGCTGTGCCTGATTTGCCGGCGGTTGGTGCGATGAAGACGACGAGCAGTGGGGCATTTTACGATAGATGTCGTGGGGCGGTTGGGGTTGCATCATTCCAGCACCATTGGGTCCGGCCAGGAAATGGTTGCATTTTGAGGAGGTGCATATCATTCCACTTGAACTGCGATGCATTCGTTGCTGTTGAGGTGCAACTGCCGACGTAGATGGCATTGACGGTGCAGGTGGTGCCTGATGCTGGCCGTGGTGAGCATTGTTAGCTCCTCCATGAGATGGGCCGGCAATGGGACCGTTGTGCTTTAGCGAAGATGCACCAGATCCAACCGACTCATAGTAACATTTAATTTGGATACATTTAGAGCAATCTTTCTTCATCGCCGGTACTGGCAGTGCGTTGGGTGGGTGCATATCTTGCATTAACGGGGCCGGTGGTGGAAGAGGAAAATGGGCTGAACTTTGTGATTGATGACGATGCGATTGGCACTGGCATCCGGCTTTTATTCCGGATGATGTCGAAGCCTGCGGTTGGTGTTGTTGCTGCATCAGATGTTGCTGTTGATGGTGATGGTGACTGTGATGCTGCTGCTGATGTTGATGCATAATTTGCTGTTGTTGGATTGCAGAAGCAGAAGAAGAGGATGATGATGATGATGATGATGACGAGGAGGAGGAGGATGGTACCGGGGCCGGTGGTGCTAACAAGGAATGATGCATCTGTTTAGTAGCACTCGATTCCTTTCTGCACGTGGACGGCTCGGTCGCAACAACTTTCAAAGGACCACAGTTGCACCGTGCTGCCGTAGTTGACGATCCTGATCCAGAACCAGAGGGTCCAGGTGTTGGATGCTCAGTGGAGGAAGTTTGTGATGGGGGTAACTTTGGTTTGTGTCGTAACCAAAGAGCTTGCGCCTCGCGCTGAATTTCACGCATTGTTCGTACAACGCTTACTGATAATCTCAGCGCAGCCTCCATGTGACCATGCGAACGCAATGAGTCGATCCTTGCTGCCGTCATGGATATTTTTTCATGCCACAACGGTTGTCCGTTGGCATTGAAGTTGGATTTTACGCTCGGGTTGCTAGCTACGGGGGTCTTGCTGGAACCGGCAATTTGCACAGAATTGCGACTAGAGAGCTTGTAGCTATCCGACTCAAGGATTCGTTTAAGGTGTTCGTTTTCCCACGACATGTTCACTGCATCGAGCGCTTTGTGGAAAATGGTACGAGGTGTTTTGTTACCATTTTTGCTAACCCATGAACCATTGTTCAATTTTAGACGCTTGCAGGGTCGACCATTCCCCCCTGCATTTCCATCACCAGCGTTCGCAGGTTTAGCGCGCCCTTCGGGTGCCGCATTTCCGTTCAGCCCTGAACCGCCGGCTCCAGCAGACCCATCGTCCGTGCTGATACGCCTTGAACTAGGTCCAGCTTCGGGATCCACATCCATAACGTCCGCGTCTTCCTTCGTTGATTCTTTGGACTTTTTGGCAGCATGGGATGTGGAAATGCCGCTAGGTCCAGCTTCTTCCTCATCCTCCAATGCTCTCTTGCACACTGGTTTATCTTTGTGTTGTTGCTGGTCACACTCATCGCAATCATCATGGGACATAACAGTAGCTCTATCTGCAGCCGTACCTGAAGACATTCCCGAGCCTGAACTGGTTGGTTCCTCCGCCGGGTTGATTCGCCGATTATTCAATCCCGACGGTCCAGGTTTCTCAAAGTCTAGATCTACCTCTTTCCGATGATCATCCATCCCTGATGAATTTGACGACGAAGAGGACGATGACGACGAGAAAGAAGTACCGGCAATAGTTTCGATTGCTTCATTGTTTGTACCTATTTTCAGCGTCCCTGTCGTAGACGTTCCACTCGTACCCGCCATAGACATGTCCTTTGATAGCTCGATGCAATCCTGATTGGCATCCTCGTTCACGTCGAAGTTAGGAGCGCTTACACTTGCTGGCATTGATACACTACCACCAGCGGTTGCAGCAGCGACACAATCGAAAAATTTCTTCGGTTTTATGTCGTCCAAAAACACTGGCCTATTGCATTCACATTTATCCTCTCCGCAGATGCATGGGCTTTGGAAGAAGCTAACATTTCCAGCACTAGATTTAGAGGTTCCTGCACCACCACTACCACCGGCTTGATTCACTCTACCAATTACGCTACTTGATGGTGCGCCACCTATTGTGGCTCCGTCGACATCCATCGATTCTCGGGAGCTGTCGTCATTTTCCGGCATCATTTCTGGCAATCGATGTTCTTCCTCCGGAACGTTCATCAAGTTGAGGTTCATGAAATCTCGTACCTCTCCGTCTTCGTCACGATGTTTACGGCTCGGACCGGGTTCCGCTCCATCGGCAAAATTGATGTCCTGCAAAATGTTGTGCACTTGATCGACTACATCCTCCTCCATACCATTTTCATCTTCTCGACGCCTCTCTGCCTCTTCATCATCATGATGGTCGTCTTCGTCGTCATGATCGTTCAAGACCTCGCCATTCTCGTTGTTTTCTTCCTCCTCGTCTCGACCATTGTTTCCAGCACCCTCGTCCTCGTTCGCTTCATCCATCTCGTCGTCGGAATCGGAGTCCGTTTCGGAGCTATCGTACTGGTCGTTATGATGATTGTTTCCTCCTCGATTTCCATTATCTCCATTTCTATTTTTCATCGCACCATACCGATGGTTAAAGTGATTACGATTTGGATGATCGTGGCCACCTCCTCCTCCTCCGTTAGGTTGATTATTATTGTGATGTTGCTGGTACTGGAGTTGCTGATGGTGATGGTTGTAGTACATCATGTTGCGTAGATTATTTTCACGAAAGAATCGATTCCGATCACGCTCCCGTTCACGATTCGATCGGTCGCGTACACTTTCCCTACTGGACGACGGTGACGTACGCAAGTCAGGATCCTCCTGTGGACATACCTCACTTTTCGACCACTTCTCCAACAGCGACTTCCAGTGCATGCGTTCCGCATGCGATGATTTTGGGTTCAACACTATGCACACCCACAAGGCACCGAGTTGATCCCACAGTTGGCGACATTTTTCCGTCATTGGCGTGCCGTGATTTTTCCACAGCACTAGTCGTGGGTCACTTAGGAACTGCTCAGTAATTAGTGTCAGCATGCGGGCACCGTTCGAGTCTTGAGCACGCAACATTTCTCGCACTTTGCCGAAAAGTGAATTGAGATGCTTACTGCTGTAATAGTAACTACCCTGACCGAGGTACGTTTTCACCGCTTCGCAGACCTGCGTTTCGTCCAGATGCCACGAATGATCGTCATCCTTGGAAGCACCCGCCGTCGGATCTGGCGCACCGCAGATGGAATTGATTTCCGAGCGCTGCTGCAATATCTCATCAGCAAGACGCTGTGCCGTTGGCAACACTTCCGTATGATGTTCGGCAATTAGATATTGAATGAACTTTTGTAGCTGCTGTCGGTTCATTTGTAGTAAAGTCTCTGATATAGGAACGCGTAGTTTCACCGAATCAGCATTCCGTATTCGGTAGAGGGCTAAGGCGACCACATGATGGCACCAAAATATATCCTTAGTATCGCAGCTACACGTCACTGAAGTTATTTTACATCTGCCGAAGAGTAATATTGAAATGTTAGAGATTATTTTGTAGCTGATTGCGAACATTGTGGACCTTTTTTTTACATACACACACACACAGATATATATAAACTTACCGATCGAAGCTGACGGATACTTTAAATTTCTTATTCTCTTCCAGTCCACTTGTGTTGGAGCCGCTCTGCCCACCAAGGGACATGTTATTGAACGCATCTCGGTGGTCCATATTGGCTCCGTTGAAAGGCTGCTGCCCATTTGGTGGCTGCATTTGCTGAGCGGCCAAACCGATTGGCTGTTGAGCAACAACCACCATATGAGGTCCACCCGGCGGAGCAGGACCACCGACACCTGCAGCGGCTGCGGCTGCCGCGGCTGCTACAGCGGCAGCGGCCACCTGTACACCCACTCCAGCCGCTGCTGGTCCACCACCACCTGCACCAGCCCCACCTTGTGGTTGCACTGGATGGACCATTGCAGGTGCGGGTGGTGGTGGGGACAGAGGAGGAGCATGATGATTCTGATGCGCATGGTGCTGTTGCTGTTGCTGGTGATGATGATGCGCCGGATGATGCTGATGAACATGATGATGGTGCGGCTGCTGATGATGATTGTTGTGATGGTAATTATTGTAAAGATTCTGATTTGCTGGAGGCAATGGATAGCCCAGATCATTATTGCGGCTTCCGGAAGACGACCCAGCATTGCCGCCGCTGTTGTGGCGTTCGATTTGGTTCGGTGGGTGTGACCACACAATCCCACTTAAATGGAATCCAACTTGAAGGACATTCTCCACACAACCAGTTTCAACCAATTTGAGTCCAGTGCAGAAGCTCAAGCTTTGCGATTCCACCGAGTTTATGGAGGAAACCCTACATGGGAGAAATAAGCATCAATTTACATTAGAGCTATCGCACATACGTACATTACCAACTAAACCGCTCCGTTGTTCAACTCACCTGGACAAGGAACTGTACATGCAGATGTCCTTTTCATTGCGAGGAAAGGACCAAAACACGATACGCCTCTGGACCGGTTCAGGGATCCGGTCGTAACGTTCCTCGATCTTCTGGAATGGTTCATTCTGAGCTACGATCCGGGCGGTGATGTCCAGGAGCGAGTACGGTTGGTGGTAAGGTCCATGAGATTTGGCTGACGTGCTGCTACTTTTACTACAGTTGGACGCTTTGGCAGGATCTCGGCTGCAGTAAAACATCATTTAGCTCCTTTTTATATCGTCTATGCGACGGATATTAAATTAAGGATGTGAAGAATTCTGCACCGATTCAACTCCGACCTAGCGGCGCTAGTTGAAGTTACCAAGTAATTCAAACTATCTCCTAAGTAACGTGCTTTCGATGGAAAAAGTATTTTTAGCTGCTTAACTTGCTAAACCTTGATTTCAGCGGGTGAGAAGAATATCGAATGTCCTCCATGTTGCTGCATTCACGTAGAGATTCTTCCTTCTGCTGATTTTCAAGGAATAGTTAGCTGTACAATCTGTTGAATAGAGTCAAAATGGTACAACATGTTGTAGCTTCACATCATATAACAATATATGCAAATAATTGACCAGACCACCTTATACACCAACACCAAACAGATGATGGCCTATCTATTTCAACCTGACCGATTGCGAACAACTACTTTGAACAAATTGGAAAATTAATTTCTACTCTCTCGAAAACTTCCAGCTACTTGCGTAAAGGGGAAAAAACTGCTAACCATCGACCAGTATCGCCAAAGTCTTCAATGAGCGATTAACCACCGTTCGGTTTGTTGTAAAGGTCGAAATCTGACACAGAGGAGCATTATATCAGCCGATGATTGATTAGAAATGAACGAGTAAATGATTGATAAAATAAATTTCGTATTCGCTTTCGTGGCAAGATTCCAACCGTACCCGAATGCTGTTTAATTACAATAAAAAACAGTATCCGTTCGATTGGAATTTATGCGCAGCTTTCGCATTGCATTCCTGAGAGAGCAAATTTAAATTTTTCTCTGTATTTTAAACCAGGATCAGGAAGGGCGCTTGTTAAACTTGCCATTAGTGTCCGTACCTTTTACCTATACCCTCTCGTAACTACAAAGTTAATCCACTTGAACACATCGATTCGAGTCCGTGTTCTAACGGTAAGCTAAAATCGATCTACTAAAACCGACCCACCACCAGCAGCACCAGCTGTAAGTGGAAGAAATTGAGCACTGAGATATGATTATCGTTTTTTTATTCTTCGTCTGTCCCCTGCGCAGCAAACCTTACGCCGTCGTTCCGCCGTTACGATGGGGGTCCTCCACTCCGCCACACACACGCTATCTGGAGTGTCATTTCAGACCAGAAAAAGCCACGAAAAAACAACACTCGTTTCTCTCGCATTCTGGTTCGTCCGGTTCCGTCGGGGCCGATGGACGGGGAGGAGAGAGGGGTTTACAAATTTTATTGATGGCCACATACAGTGCTACAGCGCGCCTAGCGCACGGGAGTTGACTGGGTGGAGGTGTGCAACGATTTCCATCTGGGTCCACTCCAATCCACCCTGGGGAGTGTGGCATGCCAGTAGCGTGCTACGTGTGTGTATGTGAGGCCCTCAGGAGGAGTGCGCTGAAATAGTATTGCACTATCCACTTTCCACGTGCCGCGGATGATATTTTCGCTGGCGCCGCGCACATGTAATACTATTATTTTTTAATAGTAATAAAGTTACCATCAAGCAGCCCACATTACAGTGTACATATACACAAGCAGCTTTTCACGACGGCACTCGGTGTGAGCGTGTGTGTTTTCTGGCATAGTGGTTGCTACGATATTGGCCATACCGTACCAAGGAACCAACAGGGAACTTACAGTCGGTACGGGGCTGCTGCCACAAGCAGGTACCCCCAGCAAAGTGGCAATATCCTCCTCTCTGCACGGGCAGCAACAAACGACTATACACACAGGCACATAACATACACGCCTTCTCGAAACCCCCATGCGAGCCATAATCGAGCAGCCATTCCACAAAAATAATAATCCCGGTCGGTTCGGTTCCCATCATCCTACGAAACACACATCCAAGCAGTCAGCGTAATCGTAGTCCAGCGGAGGTCTCTTCTCTTTCTCTCGTGCTTTGATTATTTCCCGACAGCACACACCACGGATGAGACTCCGTCGCCGAGGCCGTCGGTTCGAGGGTTTCTTTTTTATGCCCAACTTTGGCCGATTCAATTTCCACTTGCACGGTACAGCGCGCGTCCATGTAGTGGTGCACACCGTCATCATCAGCAGCAGCATCATCATCATCATCATCATCCTTTCGCCAGTCGGAATGTTGGTACTGTATGGTATGAGGCGCACACCACACAGGACCGTCGAAAAGAATCCCCTCCCGGACGATATGTGTGTGAGAGCACTTCCTCCGTTGGCGGTAGTGCTAGGAGGCACTCACCGCAGCAGCCAGCCGCCGCCAGCCATCGTGCTGCTAGCCAGGAGGCATATTACTTTTTATGAGCTCTCGTGTGAGGCAAAGAAGCTGAGCTGAGTCCGGCTCCGGAGGCCTCCTCTTGCACATCGAGTAGGCGGCGACGTGAGCGCACCGGAGACGCATTCACACGTTCTCTCCCTTTCCATATGGTCGGCGACCACGGGCGACGCACAGCGGATGCGGAATAAGGAAGGCAGATCCCGCCAGAGCAGCAGGAAGCAGGATCGAAAGAACGCTGGGACGGATCCGCGAGAGCGTTTATAGACGGTTCAAATTGCATTGCGACGGCGCAGTCGATGTTTACATGGGAAACTTAGTGAAAACAAGCGCGTTTTTCTCGCGTCCGTTGGTTCCACATCACAGTGCGAAGAGAGTTTGGCATACTACGGCAGCGTAAAACCTATTTAAGCCAGCAAATGTTGTTTGATGAGTAATCGATTGAATGTTTCTTTAGGACACACTTCCCTTTTTCGTGTTCAATTAAAAAAAGACGGAGAGGACAAAGGATTTCACTCAGATGGTTTGCGGCCATTGCAACGAATGTTAAATATACATTTTATATTAACAAACTGTATGAATTTGCCACATATAGCAACGGGAACAAAGAACTGCGCAGGGCTTGGCAGTACTTTAAATCGTATATCATATAATGAGCAATTTAATGTAAAAAAAGGTACAAAAAGGTGAACGTCATTTTTCGATGATTCGGCTAATCGACAGAAATGCCGACCGAAACCAAAAGTAGAGAAGACACGGATAGGGACAGTGGTGCAGAAAGAACCTATCATCATCGTCATGTTCATCGATGGTCTCTCTCCCCTGTAACGGCCACAGGATCACGCTGGGCACTTTTTTAATGCTCTTCCTGCGATCCCAAACGTACGAACGGCTGTGTTGTTAGCACGGAACGGAGCATTCGTTCGTGGGCATTGTAAACACATGTTCTTCTCATCCTCCCTCCCTTTGGTGCCCTGCCGTTCCATTGCGACTGTTTGCACTATGCCGTCTCGGTTAGAGCCTCCGTTGCTGTTCTTGCGGGGCCGCCGGGAGAGCAAGAAAGAGAGAACGCCAAAATACAGCATTGCGAGCGAGAAAATCCATCGCAGCATGCTGCTAACTAAACAACCAACATCGCCTGCCCCGTACGTAACGTAACCAGGGTGTGTAGCGAAAGGGAAATAAAAACCCATTTGTGTATGTCAAAGATTAAAAGCTATCATTTGATCGCACACAAGCCCTCCGTCGTTTGCCAGTGTGAG
Source organism: Anopheles coluzzii (assembly GCF_943734685.1). Taxonomy (NCBI): domain Eukaryota; kingdom Metazoa; phylum Arthropoda; class Insecta; order Diptera; family Culicidae; genus Anopheles; species Anopheles coluzzii. The sequence continues at coordinate 47,494,912 of NC_064671.1, read as the reverse complement.
AAAGCGGACGGTGACGCACACCAAGGCACTTTTTTATACCGATTCTGCTCTCTTGCGTGGCCGGATGGGAAGTTTCCCCATGCTGCATTAAATTAGTGTGTTTAGAACAGTGAGCTCGACCCGGCAAAAGAATGGCCACCTTAAGAAGTTACCTAGCATACTTGCGTAACGCGTAAATGATATTTTTCATTACATGTAACAAAAACTGGTGAGATACGATTTTAATTGAACTGGAACTTTTTTTTTGCCTTCTTAAACAAACTGAGCGAATTCTAAAGAAGGATAACGACAAAAAAACATGCCAGAAGTAAGCGAATGTGCGATTCTCTCTTTCTCGCAAAGCCAACAGGGGAAAAGAGAACTCTGCCCTTTTTGGACAGAAAGGACAGAATTCTAGCACCGTATGCAATACGAGCCGGGTTTGCTGCACGATAATAGATTCCCCTTCGCAGCCTACAAATGTTCTCGGCCAGCTTCCTTCCAGATGGTACGGCCACAGGGAAAGGTACACACGCCGGTGAAGTGTAGACAGCATGCTTCAATGTGTTGGTGAAGAGCATCCGAACAAACATTTGCCGTTTTTTCTCGCTTCTGTCTGTCACTCTGTCTCTGTCTCACTACCATTACCACCACCACCACCATCACCTGCGACGAACGGATGGACCCATTTTTTGGGCGCAGGTGGCTTTCCAGACCGTGTGCGCCGATCGTTATTCTTGAATTTATCTCAATCATTGCATGAAATGGGCTGCCCGAGAAATGGAACAAAATGTCGGACCGAACTCCGGCTGGGTAGATCGTTAAATTAACGTACCGTGTATTATTAAAAAATAAATCTTCACGAATCGGTTAGCCACTATTTCGACCACGTTCGTTCTGCTAGAATTGCTTTGGATGGCTTCGAAGCAGGGAAGGTCATTTTTCCGTTTGAAGTTATTTTCCTAATGTTCACCGAAAGGATGGATTGAAGGCTTTTTCGCTGTATTCTTTCACCATAGGGTTGCGATGCGGACGTTTTTTGGTGGCTACGGGAAACGCCGTGGAGGCCGCCATCAGCCTTGCTCAGCATATTCCCAGACACGCCTAGGAAAAAGCATACATAATTGAATTTGAAATTTTGAATTCAATTTATTCCCTATTGTTGGCCAACTTCAAAGCAATTAATATCTGTCAAGTTGGATATTATTGGGACATGCGCAGTGTGGCCCGGTGAACGTTATTGGGCATAATAACACGATTTCTGCGGTAGGACCATTTTGCTGCTGTACTTTGCAGCAAAAACACTACCGAGAAGAAAAATACGTTGATAACGCAATAAACGACACATTTTCATCTTTCTCCGGTTAGAGCAATCATCTACCACGGTCTGCGTCCGTACCGATCGATTCGCCCGGGGTTTGACCGGGGGCATCGGATTCGGGCCTTAATCATTGGCAAACAAACAAATGAAAACAACCCGATGCTTGACAGACAATCCAGAAAAGTGACATTCGAGCCCTACACATGCACACAGCATTAGTGTTGAGTAGAGGAAATTCTCTCATATTTCATCCACCTTGTGGTGGTATGGGTAGACAATTTATACTCTACCTATCTCGTTCCGCTTCTTGAGCGCTCCACAGTGCAACAAAAAAAAGATTGCCTCTTTCTCATTCCTTCGTCTTTTCTCCCTCTCGCTTTGTCCCACATCGTACACCTACCCGGTGTGTAGTTTACTATCGCAAGTCACGCATACCACACCATCATCCCACCATTCCCAGCGGATTATTCGTTTATGCTCTCTCTCTTTCTTTCATACTTTCTCTCTGTCGCGCAAACGCCCCAAAGCCTGTGTTTATGTCACCTACACTACTGCAAGCGGTATTATACGATTATACGGTCCCAGTAGGCCAGTGTATGGTGCGCTAATAAAACCTTCCTTTTTATACGCACCTTTACCTATGCACGAAGAAAAGAGACGCCACATCCACATCAAAGCAGGCGAACTCGCTCACACTCTCGCACACGCTGCCGATGTGCTTTGAAACGTGCAATAAAGAATTATTTACATAAATTAAAAAATAAAACACTGATCAAATAATCATAAATTTTTCCCATTTCTACGCTGCTCGAACTTTCGGAAAGGATCTATTTTCGAACGGGATATACATGGGAGAAGCAGACACAGTGGGAGAACATAATAATGAACGGAAAGGCGAGTTTCCTTTCCCGAACACCGAAGAGAGTGAAAAAAATATATGCGTTTAACAAATTCTTCACGTTCGCCAGCGAAACAATCGCTGCCTCATCGGAGGAGCTGGACGGCGAAATAGAATATCAATTGAGCTCCCAGCCAAAAGGAAAAAGTTTTCATCCATTTTGTCCACACTGCATTCATTAGTTAGGGAGGAGATGGGTTTTTTGCCTTCTTTCCGTTGTCCCGAAAACGACCTATTGCGTCCCCATTCTGAAAGGACCGACCGCGGATGGCGCAGGGCGGGCGGTTTTACGAGGCTACAGGGCCATTTATCAAGTGTTTTTACGGCAATTGGTATCCTTTGCAGAGGCAGTGCGCGAGAACCCAGCCTTGCCCACTTGGATAAATTATAGTCGTATATATCTTTGCAAGTCGTACGTACCTGGCGTGATTGTTTGCAGAAGGTACCACCTTTATGTGAAGGAAACTTAAATTGTACTAATTTTTACAGCAATGCACCACCGGAACTGGTTAATTTGCAGCAATATCGAACTATTTCCACCGCACTATGACCGACGACAAAACCATGACATAATCGATAACATTTTCTTTCGAATCCCATTAATCGTCGGGGTTCTTAAATAGCTGCGATTAATCTTTTCCAGATGAATAATGCACCGACAGCTCCATTTGTTGTCGTTTTTTTCACTACCTATTTCACACCACACTATCATGGGGTCTCACTCCTGCATACACCTGGCATAGACATTACGTGTGGTACGTGCGTATTCTTTCCCGAGATATGGTCCGGAAATTGTTCTCGGCCCATAATATAATTTTCCACAAAATCACGCACACAATACTAAACCATGCAAAAGGGAAATATTTTCTACGCACTGTGTTAGCATCGAGCGCAGCAGATGACTGGTTAGATTGACACGATTTTTCTTCAATGAGTGGTCTCCACAAAAACCTTCATCTTGGCCGCAAGAAGTCTTTCCTCGTTCTCGCTCTTCGATTGAATCACTACTACTGCGTTCTCGCACTTCGAAGTTGGTTGTGCTCTGAAAGTGTGTAGATGTGTGAGCTATGTTATTAGGTGCGGTTATGTGTGTGTGTGTATCTCATTTTGACTGTTTATATTTCTGGCGTTGTCAGTGCGGTTATATCAAATAGTGGAGTACTCAACAAGCTTAGCTCGTTACCCAACTAGCAATTTTGTTCCAACAAATGTTGCTCATTTTCAAGTGCTAACACCAGTCATACCCACCAATAATAGGCTTATTAGAAGATCGAAAGTACTTTCATTTGGCGTTTTTCTGTCATATCGCAATTGACAGATACTACTGGTCGGGAAATCGGAATTCGACATGCTCATTTCCAATTTGCTTTGGAGAGCATTTTTTTCTGTAAAAGCCGATAGCAAACTTGCATTTATTGTTGGTGTTTGATAAGAAGAGCGTGAATGGCAAGCTCATTTTCAATGCTTATGATAATGCTCAGGAAATCAATGAATTGAGTAAAAAATGTGAAAACTGACCGATAAATTTTCATGTCTTATTTACGCGTACGGTAAGTTTTTTGTGAGTCATACTATGAGTTTGACAGAAATCAGACGAGGATGACATAACTTTCCATCATCTAATAAGCCTATAAATAGCGCTCCATCACAAAAATAACCTCTGCAGTGCACAACAACTATTTCTCAGCTTACAGCACAAACCACAACAAAGATTGACTTTACACTACTTCTAGATGACAATCTAGCGAACGGCAAAATCTTTTCTGCGAGCTCTTTTCAAAGCAGCACGAAAGAAAAATTAAATATCCACGCAAAAAAAGTCACTAATCACGACCTATGCGCCACAGATTAAACTTAAACGACTTGAAAATTGCACGTCTATACAAAAAACCGTAAGTTTCGATGGTTCTTTGGATTCTTCAATAGATGCCGCTTTTTAATCATAATTATACCCAAGTGCCACAAATCCACTAAACGACCGCTAAACGGCTTCTAAACGACTCAAGCACCTAAACGGAATATAGAAAGACTTCGTTTAGCAGACGGCAAACGACTCATGCATTCTAAAAATAGCAAAAAAAGCTGGTGGCGCCATCTGTTTGTGCGATACCCAACCAGTTGAGCCTCCTCGCTTGGAGGAGGAGAGCTTTCTCATTTCCTCTGTACTGTTGTATGGTTTCGCTATGCATTATGCATCGCTAGAACTAGAACGGCGATACGATTGTTTAAATACTAAATTCCAATGGAAACCACCAGCACTGTAGCAAGTGAGATTTGAGAAATGGTCGTTGGTGTTGATACCCACGTATCTGACCACACGACCATTCATATAGATTTTTGCTCGGAAAGTTAGAAGGCTATATAGGTCATGATAAAATGAAACTTGTCGAAACACATTGCAAGAAAAGGATAGCAATATAATAATCAGTTTTAATACGCCTTTTAATGGTCAAACCAATGAAGCTGAGGAGCTTTCATTTTTTTCTATGGATATTCAATTTTCCAGTCGTTTAAGCTTAATCTGTGGCGCTTGGGTATTGTTATCCTTTTCTTGAAGTGAGTTTCACCCACCTTCAATCAATCATAATTTTAATTGTGTTATAACATTCCGAGCAAAAATTATTATGAGTCAGATACACGGTCTCTCCTGATTCCGTATAGATGATATTACAGTCGTCGGTGGCCGCCTGGGGCTACGTTTATATTTACAGGGTCCTCAACTAGTATTACCGCCTAAGGCCCCCGATACCCTAAATCCGCCACTGATCACAGTTGAAGATGAAGTGTAGTATTTAAACAAGCGTATTGCCGTTCTAGGTCCAGCGATGCATAAATCCAATGCGAAACCATCCAACTGTACAGAGGAAATGAGAAAGCTCTCCTCCAAGTGATGAAGCTTCACTGGTTGGGTATCACACCAAAAGATGGCACTACTAGCTTTTAGACCTTTTGCTTTTGCGCCAGTCGTTTACCGTCTGCAAAACGAAGTTTTTTTAGACCACAAATACACGAAGCGCGTTTCCGAGGGATTATATTAAGGTGTGTCGTCAAACAACTCGAGCAAACATCGTCTCGGACCTGTCAAATTCTGCATGTTTGTAGAGTGTTGGGTCCTGTTCAGAGCGTGGCCCAATACTCAGTGCAAAGATTTGGTATGTCTGTATATGCCCAATAATCAGTTATATTTGTGCTACGAGTACGTTGGAAAAACGGCTATTTTCTACAACATTTTATAGTTTTTATACTCACTGAAACTCAGTATTAATTGAATATTGGACAAAAAACTATCCTGATTTAGGTGAATTTAAACTTTGAAGTTAATTTGCATCATATAATGTCACTGAAAAGATCACACGTCCACATGATGGTGTACCACGATGCTTTGTTGTCATTTTCTACTGACGTTTTCATTCTCAGACTGTTTTTGTGCATTTTGCGATTGAAAATTCATTTTTTTCACAGACTCAACAGTAGTTCTAGTGTGAAAAATAAAATGCACGCTCAATATCGATAGAACAAGCTAATTTGGTTTAATTCCCTTAGTCTGCATAAGTTTTTCCGGTGCCCTTGAGCTGTGCATTCCACAGCAAGCTCCAAGATGTACTTCTCAATCGGATGGCCACGGGTGCTCAATAGTGGCCCGCATCGAAGCATCCGTAAAGTTGTGTGTGATCGGGTTAAAATCTTGTTTGCCGTTCTGGCGGAAGATGCTATTGCTATCTGGTACTCGAAGGTGGTTAAACAGTCACTGCAGTAATTAGACCTAGTCTTCGAAGCAGCGTGAGTTATTTCATTTGTGTCCATTGCAGCCCTGTGTACCGATTACGTCTAAACTACGAAGTCCGGAATGTTTGGAGAAGTATGGTATTAACACCAACATAGAATGGAAACCAGATTCGAGCATGTTGCTGGTGACTACCGGAGGGACGACGCAAGGCGGTACTTTGTTTATGTATACGTTGATCGTGAATGATACTCCAAAGGGTGTGTACAATCAAAATGATTCACCGTTCACTAACCTACGGCGGGATAGTGCCGAGCTGTTTCTTAAAGAAACTATACCCTGCTTAAAGCTTTCACTGGTAAGTAAATGCAGCGTAACCAAAGGATTGGGATTTCTATATTCGCATATGTAAGTGTAATGTAGGGAAATTAATCTAATGTTTCCTTTATTTTTCCAGACACACCGTATTTGTCTCTATGTCCCAATTTGTTGTGTGTCGTGTATAAACGTAAACCAGATCGTGATTGCAACGCAAGAGGGTCGAATCATCCGCCTTAATTGGGAAGGTGCCGAAGAGCGTGATTATGCACTCGATCTTAAAAGAATTCCCTTTAGCGTTAATCAGCAAGTCAGCTATGGTAAGTGAACAGCTTCCAGCGACTGATGTATGACATTTTATATATATTTTTCACTATCTTAGCCGTCCCTATTTTGGAGAAAAATGTCTACGTCTCTTCGATCGATTACTCACCACTACTTTGCGGGTTCGGCATAACGTTGAGCGATGGTCGTGCAGCGTTTCTTACTGCAAACAACACGAAGTTTGATCCCAACGTAAGCAACAAGTCTATGCTTAGCTATCAAAAAAGTGCAAATGTAATCGATAAGTCTTTTTGTTGTTGTTGTTGTTGTTGTTGCAGCAAGTGCAAGGGATTTGGTGCCAAAATGTGGACGACGCGACGTGCACGGTCATCAATCACAAGTACCGGTTGATAGCATTCGGGCGAAGGAACTCTCAAACCAACATGTACGTGATCGACGATTTAACGGGCGGACTGGAACTATCGCATAGATTGTCATTGAGTGCGAAAGATTTTCCCGGATCGCCAGGCCCCGTCCGTGACATGAAGTGGACACCCGATGGATGTGCCATTATAGTGGCCTGGGTCAACGGAGGCATATCTCTGTGGAGTACATTCGGTTCGTTGTTACTGTGCTCGCTTGCCTGGGACTATGGATTGCATGTAGATTTGTCTAAAAATGATCCATTTAACATTATAAGCATGGTATGTTTCCAGTGGTCCTGAGAGTAGTGTTGTCAATTTTCATACCTTGATTTTGGATTGCTTGCAGGATTGGTCTACTGAAGGGTACCAGCTGCTTATGGTACGGCAAACAAATGAAAAATCCACCCCATCGTGCGATGAAACTAATGAGACCGATGAAATGAGCAACGCACCATCGCCTGTTCCATCCACAATGCTGGTTCAGCTGGACTTTGTCAAAAGCATTCTAACCATCAATCCATGCATGGTACAGTAGATACGACCGATGGTGGTAAAATATGACATTACTGACATGAGTTGTCTTAACGTGTTCGCCTTAATTTTACAGAGCAATAATTCTTTTCTGTTGCTGCAAGGAGATGATAAGCTCTATATCAACCACGGCGATGTATTGCAAAACATTTATCCTGCTCATAAAGCTAGCTACGATAGTGCTACTGGCGATGGCGAGGTGTCCTACTCCGGGAAAACAGATGAATTTCGCAAAGGTTTGATTCTTTTTCGTTCAGTATAAGTGTGTATTGTGATTGCTAATATACAAAGCGCAACGTACTGTATCTTTCAGATTCTGCCTACATACCATCTGGAGAGCCCGATCCGGTCAACGTCGGAGGAGACAGTTACCTCAAATTCAACAGTGTACTATCGGAGAGCAAACATTGGGTTGTGTTGAATCTTCCTACAGCTTATATTTCTTCCAACTGGCCGATACGGGTGAGTGGGTTAAACCATGCCATTTTGAATTGGCAAGCAGGCGTAATCAACAATATGTTTGTTTTTTACTTACTAAAATGCAGTACAGTGCAATAGATCATACCGGTACTAATGTGGCAGTAGCAGGCCGGACAGGGGTAGCATTGTATTCCTTCAATACTCGCAAATGGAAATTATTTGGTAATGAGACGCAAGAGAAAGATTTTGTAATAACGGGCGGTCTGCTTTGGTGGAAAGAATTCATAATTATGGGTAAGTAGAAAGTAGAAATGGTTGGGTTTCTTCGCAAACTTGACGAAATAGACGAAGCGTGGAAGTGAGAATGAATCTTTAGGTTTTTTGGGTTTATATGTGCTTAAAAAAACCAAATCCTCGAGTGAAAATGTGTGCTCCATATTTAGTTTTGTTCAATTCAATACAAAACAAGAAATATAATCTTTCATTTTCCCTTTCACGCAACCTGAAGTCATTGCTAAAGCTGCAAGATACTACATGGTCGTTTGATCTTTGCAGGATGTTATTCCCTTATCGGATTCCACGACGAGTTACGCATCTACTCTAAAGAAAACAAGTTGGATAACCGATTTGCCGAGATTACGAAAAGTGCCAGTCCGGTGATGCTCATCAACTTATTCCGCGATCAACTGGTAAGGGAATAGCGCATGTGTTGTGCATTTGTTTGTTCTGATATTATTAACTGCCGATTTACAGGTGGTTTTCACATCTGACGGCCATGTATCAGTATTTGCTCTGAAACAAATCGAGGACGATTACACTGGCCCCGACCATCATCGAGTGGAGCTGGTGAAGATGCATATTTACGATATAAAAAACGTTTGCATTCATCCAGCATGCGTCATATCGGTACTAATGACGAGCATTAAGCACGAAGGTGCCGGCACGGGAGGGATGATGAAAGCGAACAACTATGAGAACTCTCTTTCCGAAACGTTAATTATGAACGTATCTGGCCGCGTGTTGATGGTGCAGACGGACCATCATCAGCACCATCACGGCACAGGCAGTGCAAACAGTCAGCTAACATCCACCTGCTTGGCCTCGTCGGTAGAGTGTATCTGGGTGTCCGAGTCGAGCAAGACGCATATTAAAGAATCTCTCTGGCTGTACTGTGGCGGATACGGCATGCGCGTCTGGTTGCCGGTTTTCCCACGGACGGGGGAAACAGGATCGCGCAGCCTGCGACACACGTTCATGAGCAAACGGATAATGTTATCGTTCACGTTGAAAATTTACCCTCTGGTGATACTGTTCGAGGATGCAATTATACTTGGGGCAGAAAATGACACGCTGCTTTACACAAGCGATCCGTCGGTGTACTTTTCATTGCCATATAATGCGCTCAAACGAACGGTAAGTACTGCGGAAATGAAACCATATCGCCTTGTGCGATGATAACACACTGTCCACTGTTTTTTTTTTGTTGTTGTCTCCAGAGCCAAGTTTATTTGCATCAAATATTGCGACAGCTGATTCGACGCAACCTTGGGTACAATGCTTGGGAAATTGCTCGCTGCTGTACAAATCTTCCATACTTTCCCCACTCACTGGAACTGTTGCTGCACGAAGTGCTAGAAGAGGAAGCGACCAGCAAGGAACCGATCCCCGATGCTTTATTACCGAGCGTCCTTGAATTCATCCAGGAGTTTCCGGTTTACTTACAGACGGTCGTACAATGTGCTCGCAAGACAGAGATTGCCCTTTGGCCGTATCTGTTTTCCAGTGCCGGCAAACCGAAGGAATTGTTCCAGAAGTGTATGGCCGCACGACAGTTGCACACGGCTGCGAGCTATTTGATTATATTGCAAAATTTGGAACCGTCCTCGGTGAGTCGCCAGTACGCGACGGTATTACTGGACACTGCCCTGGAACAGCAGGATTGGCCGCTGGCCAAAGATTTGGTACGGTTTCTGCGCGCGATCGATCCGAACGATGTGGAATCCCCACGCTCGTCGTATGTGTTTGGCAACAAGTTCGGTGGACTGATTGCCGCTGGTCCTCCGGCGCCGAACGCTGAAGATTTGAGTCTAATCTTGGGCAGTAGCATGGCAAGAGGTCGCAGTTTCTCAACCACCGTACCATACCCGAAATCAAATGACAGTGCGGCTACGGTGGTAAATAAGGAGAAGAACATAATGTTTAACAATCCAACAGCAGCAGCAACGGTGCAGCAGAACAGTGGAGCACTAAGCTCGGGTCACGATGCCTCCACCGAGAGACAAATTTTGCGACGAAAGAAAAGTGTGCCAAATACTCAAAAGGAAGCGTAAGTTCTCATGCGCTCGGCATGCGTAAAGAATGACTGCAAACTGATGTAATGAAATAATGTCATTCAATCATTTGTGATTTCAGCGACACCTCCACGGCAGAAGAATTTTTCATCGACGTGGTACTGCAAAGACATGCTCGCCGATTTTTACAATTGCGAAAGCTGGAAGATCTTGGGTATATGAGTGCGACGCTGGATTTCCATCTAGTCGGATGGCTTAATCGAGAGAAGGATCGTGCCGCGCGCATAGAGGATTTCGTAAATGCCTTAAAGTCCTTGCACGACGAGCTCGATTGGCCAAAACCGTGCCTAGATCTAACATTGCTTCCGAATCCGTTGGCTCAAGCTCACATGCATGCAGAGTCGTCCCCCTCGCCGTCCTCGAATTTGTCCAACAAATCACCCCTGTCCGAGTTAACTACGCGCCGCACGGTCGATTCGGGGTATAACAGCCTGTCGTTCGTTCGACCGACGGGTGCCAATGGTCCTGTTATTGGGACGGCAGCGAAAGCGGACGAAAGACAGCTGGAACCAGAACAGGAGCAACCACAAGAACAACAACAGCAGCGACAAAAAAATACGCCCGCATCTCCGATCGGCGATCCGCTGCTGGGTACAACTGCGGAAGCCAATCTTATGCCACTGAACGATACAGCGAGCGTGCTGTCCGAAGCTGCTCAACCCAACTGGCCAGACGAAGTGTCGACGGTGTGCGGTGGTGCAGGTGGCCTGCTGAACATAACGCTTGGCGAGCAAAGCTTCAGCCAAGCGATGGAGAAAAACATTTCGAAGCAAAGCAAATCGAACCGGCGCAAGCAACACAAGCTAGAGATTCGCATGCGTTACCTGTTGCAGATATTCACCGAGGCAAACTGTTACGAGTTTGCGCTCCTGCTCTCCGTGCTGCTACTCGACGTGGCCTCCGTCGGGCGCATTACGAACGCGGCAATACGATCGAAATCCCTCGTAGTGTGTCGACAGTTGCGCAACGGGCTGAAGGATATGACTCGCTGGAGCTTCAACGAGTGTCTTGCGTACCGGCCGTTTATGATCGCCTTGCAGCCTCAGCTAGCGGTGCTGGATAAGTTTGTCATTCAGCAGGAATCCATTCCGTCGCTGATGCACACGACCGCCGTGACGGGGGTTTCAGCCTTTTCGCCGCTCGTGATGGGTAGTATGCACACTTTCCGCGATAGTGAGGCGCCCGCTGCAGGCGTTACTGTGGGCGGAAGCAAGGGGCTAAGCCACCAAAGCCAAGGCGAGTCGCGGAATGTAGGCAACTCCAGTGTCAATAGCACCATGCAGCGCATGAGCTCGGCTGGTACGTTGGGGGGAAGCGTTGCGCTTTCAAGTGAAAGTGGTGGCGTTGGTGGTGGTGGCACTATCACCGGCAACAATCGGATCGTCATCGACGGGGCAAGTATGCGGAGCGGTAGTGGCCAGCGCGATGGTCTGGGACAGAAGTATACCACAGCGCACCCTTTCGCCCGATCGGTGTCAGATTTGGAGGTGGCAAACATTCGAAAGATTGCGCAAGGCAAGTCCGTAACGGACAGTCGGTCAGTTGCATCGGCCGCCATCGCAGAGGAACCGCAACGGACGTGCAATGTTATGTAAGGTGTACTAAAGCCAGACGAAGGGCGGTAGAAAGGTGCTATAGCAAATTATAATATACTTTAGCAGCGGGAAGGACCGCAACGGGTTGTGGAAGTTCGGAAGAGATATTTAATATATTAGTAGTCTGAAATTAACGAGCTGTAGTTATGGCTCGATTATTAATACTAGTTCCGTCCATTGGCGGTGCAATTTGCAAGTCTCGTACTGTTCTTTTCATAACGAACTAGGGAATAAAATTGTAACACTAACGAAAAGAAAGGTCTAGCTGCGTGACCAATCCTCGTGATGGTCTCTTTATAGATGATGCAGCATAAATTGTTCTCCACTATGAACATTGATTTTTAAGAAAAATTGCCATTACATTCCTTTACTATGAAAATAAAACATTTGGCGTTAACGTGAAAAAGGTACAGTTCTCTTGTTTATACTTTACTATGCGAAACATTTTTACAGAACTCATTGTCTATGCATTATTAGCTAATTACGAAGCTTGAGACGCGTCCAGTGTATCGCGCTCGATTGCCAGTAATGGTCTTTTCAAACGGAATTGCTTGACAGCGCTCTAAAAAGGTATGGGAAAGAATATTTACATTGCAACGATGCACACTGAACTGCTGGTTGTCGTCACATTACTCACCTGCCATTTGGCAAAGTTTAAGGATAGAATTGCCTGAACGTTGTCATCGGTTCGCTTGTTTTGCTGTTTTTCGCTGCTGGAAGTGGGACGAACGGATAGCAGATCATCAACCGTTTCTAATGCTACAGCTCCATCGCGAATGAGAAAAGAAATCTGAAACGCTGTATCGACGGTATTCATGTAATCGGTTGGGTCCGTGATGAGCTCGAAGTAGGGTATCGGTTGTCTTCTTTCCTCGTATATCTAAAGTAGCCAGACAGGGAGACGAAAGAATTAGAATCACAATTTTACCGTCCCTATGCAGCATAGCTATCAATCAAATCGTACGGCTTTCAGTTGTTCCATAACACCTTGCAGCTTGCGAGCATCTGTCTCTTCTTGGTTCAATTTGACCACTGTTTCAGGTTTGCGTGGATCACCCAGCTCCTGGCGCTGGCGTCGACGACGCTCTTTGACGGGCTTTTCTACCTGTACGGGTTCCAGCTCGAACGCTCCCAGTAAGCACGGCGATTGTTTTGACATACTAAATGACTTTATGCCTAGCTCTCCTATGTGTAGCCATTGCAAGGGGTTGCCGGAATCGCCAATGATTGCTTTCTGAAAATTAAAAACAACGCAATGTGAGCCATATGCCAGGTTACAGTGCAACGAGCAGTGAACGTACTATGGCCGCTGCTAGCTCTTCGTCGCAAAATTGGGTGCTTTCGCTTTTCTGCAACGCTGCCCCCACTAAATCGTGTCCCATTTTTACGACCTGTACATTAATGCACATCTCGGAAGCATTTTCCATCTTCTCTGCAGCCATGCTCTGATGCAGTTGGTCCGTCTGAATCAGAATAGATGAAACGCCTTGGAATATACCCACCGCATCTTCCGTTTGTGTTCTGAGGGCTGGGGAAGAAATGTAAAGGTGCTGTTGAATTGAGGTGATATGCTATCGTGCATATTGCTAGGAGCTTACCCAATTCATGTCCATAATCCAATAGCTCGTTGTACTTTTTTCTGCGTTCCAGGGCGTTTAATTGGCTTTTATGCGAATCGGAAGCTGGTGGTTCCATTTTCGATTGCTTGATGTGTTTACAGAGTTTTGGTTATTGTTGTGATATTGATACTTTTCTATGTGAATCACAAGGAAGTAGTTTCGAAAAGGATTTACCAACCAAAAAAGCAATACCACGAAACAAAAATGCAGCTCACAATGCCGTAAATGCAGGAAAACGCCGCTAGTTTGTTTTGTTTGCCGCTTCCCCGAAAATGAAAAAAGAGCGTCAATCTGTCATCGGCTTGCTTATCTGTCATGCAGTTATAACTGGTATACAATGTGTTTGGGTGAATATTTGAAACTGTCCTACCGTGAGCGTTAATTAATTTTTGAATTAATTTGTGATTTTATTTTTCAATTTCAATCACATTAATTAAAATGTTTTAATCATCATTATCAATGAACAAATTGAACTAAATTTAGCTATGCTGAATTTTACGCTACACTTCTCCTGGTGAGAATGGTTCTTGGTAGTGATGTGATGTAGTAGTGCAACTGAAGCGACTCCGGTTATTGTTAATCCGATACTGACTCCGACAAAATCGGAACCACTGGTCAAGGCCTACCTGTGCCACTAGTGGGCTAGGTCATCAGCAATTTATTGATTACCCATAGCAGGATACTCAGTGCTACGTATGGGGGAACGGTCCACTGTGGGTTTGAACCCATGACGGGCATGGGTAAGTCCTAGGTTTCTTAGGCTGGAAATAGACGAACCGAGACCATCGCGGTACCGCGAAAATCGCGTATGACTTGAGCTGTCAATTATGTTATAAAATCTGACAGATAGGCGAGATAATCGCGGTTCGTGTATGGAACCATCCGAGGTCTGGTGACGATTGAATGTGCCAAGAAGAAATATTTTTCTATCAATTTGCGAATCAAATTATTTATTTCACATAGTGTATGCAAAATAAAATACAAAACTAATTTCTCGACACGAGTTTTCACACAAATCCGCCAGAAAATGTAAAAATAATCGGTTCGCGCTACCGCGAAAATCTCAGCAATACCGAAGTTGGGTATCTCTGCGAAACAGCAGGCGCGATTGGAGGCGCGGAAGATTTGACAGCTCTACTGTTATACAACTGTTATAAACAAGGCGCGAATTTCGCGGTACCGCGACGATCTCGGTTCGTCTATTTCCAGCCTTAAGTAATAACCTTTGAGACAACAGCAATGCTTTGCATCAGCACCTTTGCACCTGCCGTCTTTGCCTCCGACATTGATTGACCTCGATCGACTCCGACGCCTGTTGACGGTGGTTGATTCCGACTCCTGTCTATTCCGGAGGAATCCGACTGCGAACGACTCCGACTCCAAATGACTCCGACTTCGGGCGACTCCCATTCTGAGCTACTCCAGACGATTCCGGCTTTGGGTGGTGCTTTTCAGACCTATCTTTCGGAGTAGGTTCCGAGATTTTCTGAGTTAGATCGGTGCCGAACTTTACCCGTCAGTTTCCAGAAGCGATATGGGCACAGTATCAGTGGTGAGTTGAGGCCCCCTTGTAATGGTAAATGGTGAGCGGGGAGGGAGTGGTGGGGGGGGGGGGGGGGGGGGTTAGAGGGAAATTGAATCGCCAGCGTCAGGGCTCCAACGTTCATCCTTCCGGGGCACTTGTCGCTAGTACTCTGTCGCTCTTTCTACTTTTATACATACTGCATACTACAGACTAGCGCACTACGGGGCCCCTAGGCTACCGCCTAGTCCGCCTACCGTCTACCTAGATCCGCCGCTGGGTACAGGACTAGTTCCAAAACTGGTATGGGCTCAGGATCAGTCCCAGATTCGGTATGTGTCTAGAATTCGATTCATTTCCGGGAATAGTTCAGATTCAGTTTCTCACGATATGTCTCTTGGATTGCAGGAGCACTTTTGAACTAGTGATGGGTAAAGATGGGCAAAAATCCGGAGTCGGATCGATGAAAAATGTATGAAATAAATAAATAAATATCCATGCAAGTCGTTCGGAATCGTCCGAAAATGCCCGGAGTCGTCCGGAGTCGTCCGGAGTCGTTCGGAGTCGCCCGGAATCGGAGTCGTCTGGAGTTGTCTGAAGTCGCCCGGAATTGTTCGGAGTTGGAGTTGTTCGGATTCACCCGGAGTTGGAGTCGTCTGGAGTCGTCAAGAGTCGTTCGGAGTCGTTTGGAATCGAACGGAGTCGTCTGGAGTCATCCAGAATCGACTGCAGACGGATTCATCCGGAGTCATCTGGAGTCGGCCGAGATCGGCTTGTATAGGAAGTGCACGCGCAAAGTGAAAGACAAAACAACACAATGAAAGGAAATGTCTGATCACAAGCACATTAAAACAAACGGGTCCTGTTGACTCCGACCAACTCCGATTCCGAATGACTCCGGACGACTCTGGACGACTCCGACGACTCCGACGACTCCGACGACTCCGACGACTCCAGATGACTCCAGACGACTCCGGACGACTCCGGGCGACTCCGGGCGACTCTGGATGACTATGGACGACTCTGGACGACTCCGGGCGACTCCGGACGACTCCGGACGACTCCGGACGACTCCGGACGACTCTGACTCCGGGCGGATCTAGTGATTCCATTTTGCCGGAGTCGGAATCGGACTAACAATAGTCGGAGTTGAATTGGAGTCGTAGGTGCGGAGTCGTATCACTATTGTGAACTCGTATGAAATTAACCCCCGAAATTATTTTTCGTAGGCCTATAGTTCAGCCTCAGGCTTCAAGCATATAAATTCGGAATGGGTAGGTTAGCTCGCAGATAAAACCAAACGACAAAGAGAAGATAGTTTTTCTCACCAGGAAGGTGTTGGGAAACCAGGTGTTGGAAGATTCTTTTTTTTTCTTGCACGACGGTCATCGTTTATTCGAAGAGATTAAGTTTACATTACTTCCTTTGGCAAAAGGCTGCAGATCATGAAGACGTAACAAAGTAAGAAGGAAATAAACATAATTCTATCTAAAAATGCATTAACTAAAGTACCCCGTTGGTGATTAGCAATAACTGGCGCTGTAACCGGCGCATCATTAACGGGTGCATCGGATACTAGGTTCACAGTATCACCCTCAAAACTGTCCGTCCGCAGTTTGTTGGAATTATCAGTATCTACATTTTCTTCGTCGATCGTAGCTGATTGTTTTGCATCAACGGTATCGTCTATTTGAAGCAATACACGACCCATCGTCGTTGAAGCTACCCTGCCGGCAAGCTTATCGACTAAGCGCTCTTCGCTATCAGCTTTCGGGGCCGTTTGTCGCAGTATGATGGTAAAGGCTACCAGCAGAACGTTAATTATAAGAGAATCACGGAAGAAAAGTACTGAAAATGGAGAGTGGAATTGAATGCAATATTTTAAACGCAAAACATAATACAAAAATAATATTACGCATTCGGGGAACGTTCTCGCCGTGGTACGGTAGCCGCCAGTAGAGGTATTCCATGAAGGTAAAATGGCCCATACAAGTTGCACAGAGTATGTACAGTCGTTCGGCGCTGCCGCTGTTCATCCACAGGACAGCCAAATCAATTATTATCATCACTGAAAGGAGGTTCGAAGTGTTAGCATTTGTTTCAAAAGACTGCTTCAATGCCCGCAAGGGGCACTCCACGTACAGAATCCTGGCGTCAAAATAGCAGCATAAATAGCAACATGACGTTGCATCGTGAAGATATACTCCAACGATGGGTAGCTAGTATTGTCTGGTAGGAATATGTGGAGTTTCTTCACCGACTTGATCATCCATTCAGCATGGTGCACCTCAATGTCACGCGTGGATACGTTCGAGTTTTGGCTGATGTTGATTTGATTGACGTCTTGCAACCAGGTGCCGAGGAACATTGTGCACTTTAGGCTGTCGAATGGCCAGCTAACCGTATCGCTCACGCAAAGAGCTTCATACTGGCACGGGGTAACACAGAGGACCACTCCAGTTTGCTTTACTTCGCAGGGATGGGTTCCACAGGCGTTAGCACCATTGCCACTTTTTATACTGGGCAGAAACAAATGTGTTAGTCCAAATATTCTACTGTGTTGATACAGAGACTTACTTATGAAAGGCAACAAACGTTGGACGCCATAGATCGTCGGAATCGATCACTACCTTGTCTAGGCTATACTCTGCTCTATCCCAGTTTAGGTACTCATCCTTCCACGAAGAGCTCATCCACACATTCAGATAGAGCGTCGCCTTTCCCTCGCTCTTAGACCCGATTGCCCAATTGCAATAGAACGATAGCAATTGAACAATAGTATGATTCGATCGTGAAATGCCCGCAAAACATACAACATGTAACTTACCACATCGTAATTTTGAACGTGCATTGACATTGTAACGTTTACTGCAGTATTGTGGTTCTTGACGGGTCGTTCACTTTTGTCGTAATTGCATAGTAGCTTTTGGAGTAACTCGCTTTCCTTGTTTTCAGTATTAACAGGAGCGTCACAGTCGATTGTGGCTATAGTTTTCAACAAAACAAGTTAATATTACAAAGCAATTTATGTTTTTTTTTTAAATATATTTTTGCTATAAAATGATAGCTCATACCACCATTTTCGATTGCTTGCAATGTAAATAACACGATGGAAATTATTTTTATGGAATACATGGTAATATTTGAAACTCAAACTGTTGCTACCGTATTTGAACTAACGGACAACACGATCCGATGCGTTTCGAGCTACGGTAAATAGAATACTAAAGCTTCACTATCGGGCTGTTGACGAATAATGTGGTAAAGCTATTGCCGTGCATTTGACACACAATAATACGCCCACTCGTTACAACGGTGATAATTTCATTTGGAAAAAAATAAAGCTACGAAGAAAAATGCTGTTACTTGTGCGCTTAGTTTATTTGTTTGGTTTAAATTGATTTCCTTTAAAATTTCATTTACAACGTTAAGGTCTGAATCGTTTTGTTAAAGTATTTTACTGTTTGTAGCTACCATTAAATTATTGTTTTAAATGTTTTAAATAATTTATTTATCTACCGGTCTCGTGGTACAGTTGTCAACTGGTACGACTTAACAACATGCCCATCATGGGTTCAAGCCCCCAATATACTGTGCCGCCATACGTAGGACTAACTATCCTGCTATCGGGGGAAATCAATAAGCCACTGAAAGCCAAGCCCACAAGGGGTGCAGGCGGCAGGCTTTGACCGACAACGGTTGTTGAGCCAAAGAAGAAGAAGAAGCTTCCATGAAATTATTGGTTTAAATGTTTTAAATCATTTTTTTTTTCTTTGGCTCAACAACCGATGTCGTTCAAGGCCTGCCTGTTCCCATTTGTGGGCTTGGCTTTCAGTGACTAATTGATTCCCCCTCATAGCAGGATAGTCAGTCCTACGTATGGCGGCACGGTCTATTTGGGGATTGAACCCATGACGGGCATGTTGTTAAGTCGTACGAGTTGACGACTGTACTACGAGACCGACTATCATTTAATCATTTAAATCATTTATTTAATCAAATTAATGAGCTTCACTCTAATTGTTATTATTTAATTGTAAGCATTTCATCAATGCGTTTTTGTTGAATCAGTTGTACAATTATCATGTTTATGTTCAGTTTACTTGGATAATAACCTTGAACATTCCACAAAAAATATAATCTATTGAATTGTTCCGTTACGTTCCGTGAACTTGCTATATAAATAGTTTATTTTAATTTCTTTCAAAAAAATACATAAACGTATGCAAATGACAAAGCGCAATGTGTTGTATTTCTTATTTCCTTTACAGGCTTGTAAGTTTGTTCTGGTACGAACTTAACACCATTAATGTTTGTTTGGGTACAAATTGATAATCATGATAACGTAACTAACAAAACAGCACAAAAGCATTGATCGATCTATAAACATAATCTTTAAATCATGCTGGTATTTCTCTGTTCCCGCGTCAACGGAACCATTGCCATTTGTGCGATCAATAACTAGATTGATCGTATCGCCATTACCATTTCCTGCGTGATTGTAGTGTTCCTTGCCTTCCTCATTTTCCTCGCGTAGAAGTGTTCTCTTTGAGCCAATGAAATGTCCTCTTAGCAGCAACACACGCCCCAAACTAGTTGAAGCCACCCTGAAGGCCCATCTGTCTATTAGTCGCTCCGGGCTGTGGGGCTTAGGGTTGGTATATTTCAAAATGATGGTAAGAATTACAGTGAAAACGTTGATAAACAGCGAATCTCGGTAGAAAAGCACTGCAAATGAAGTTGAAAGAAAGTTGGGGAAATTTTCGTTAAATGGTCATGCAGCAAACGATATTAAAAGAAGGTTCGATTGATTTACGCATTTTCGGAACATCTTCGGTTTGGTGCGACTGGTGCCAGAACAGGAACTCCATAAAGGTGAAGTGACCAATACAGGTTGCGTACAGAATGTATAGGCGCTCGGAGCTACTGTAGTCCAGCCAAAGCACTAACCAACTTAAAACGACAAGCACTGAGTCGAAAACAAATTAATATAAATTGAAGGGCAGTCTGATCGTATTGATCTTCACTTACAAAATCCCGGCGTTAAAATAGCCGTATATAAACCCATATGGCGTTCGAACTTGAACACATATACCACACTGGGATAGGTGTCGTCATCGGAATGATTGGAGTTTTCCTTTTCAGCTGACAGTAATTTCCAGGAGTAATGATTATGAGTAACATAACTTGTTGATACGTTGGACGCTCCAGTCATGTTTAGTTCAGACTTATATTGCAACCAGCTGCTGAAATACAGCCTGCAGTCCATGACATCAAACGGCCAATCGATGTTCGTACTCGTGCAGTGTGCCTCATAGGTGCATGGAGATATGCAGGAAACTTCACCAGTATGTTTCAGCTCGCATTTATGATCGTTACATGATCGGTCTATCGTGTTCAGTTGCTTCCTAAACATTATACCGGCAAGCGAACGAATACATTGCAGTCCTTCATGCATACCTCATTCCACGTATACTACTTACTTGCTGTACGAAGTGATCATTGGACGCCATATCTCGCTTTCATCCACGTTTAGCATGTCTATGCCATAATCCGCTCTGTCCCAGGTTAGAAATTCGTCCTTCCAGCTAACTGATAACCAGTTGGAGATATGCAATGAAGGGTCATATTCGTACTAACGAAGCATAATAAACACAAATAATAATATTAAAATACACTGATGAGTTTTGTGAATGCTGCATCATATACTACTATCTTACCAAGGCATAATTTTTCATGTAAATCGATATAGAAACATTGGTGGCAGTTTCGTGGTGCTCTACAGGGCGTTGTGATTTGTCGTAATCCGTGCAAAATAACTGCTTCTGTAGTCTACCCTCTATGGAGGACTGTTCTGCATCGCAATTGAATGCGACTTACAAATGAGTTGAAAAATTAGACCACAAACACACTTGTATATCCTGCATAATGTACATGTACACAATGTGTCCT
Source organism: Anopheles coluzzii (assembly GCF_943734685.1). Taxonomy (NCBI): domain Eukaryota; kingdom Metazoa; phylum Arthropoda; class Insecta; order Diptera; family Culicidae; genus Anopheles; species Anopheles coluzzii. Next base: position 47,473,993 of record NC_064671.1, on the reverse strand, counting down.
GTACACATGCTTACCTGCACAATGTATTTTAAAAATCGTTAGAAAAGCGGTTAGATAAACTATGACTCTAAACATGCCTTGAAAGTTCCTTTTAACCTACGGGTACACTATTTTACTGCAAAACTAGCAACTATCTGGTTGATGAAGATACGCCGCGAATGTGTTCTTGGCAGATGCTTCGACCTATATATAATAGATATATCTCAAACGCCCACTAACAGTTTGGCCTTTGAATGTACGCAGTTTGTGATGGTCGTAAGATAAATACGTATTTATCAGTATAATTATATGCAAGTGCAAATCTCTAACTTGCTCTATTTCTTGGAAACTTTCTACGTATCTATCGGAGCTGTTCGGTCATGTCTATGGCCACGAATTCCGTGAATGTAAAATTGATTATTCCTGACTATTTAAACCATTGGATATACAAGTTTATAGAAAAATTAAGTACTTCCTTCAATTACACAATAATATACTGAAAAAAGATTGACTTTCTGACAAATGTAAGGTTAGCATGTAAAAAGCATGTAAAAATTAATTAGGAAAAATAATTTCATGCACCTTCTACATGAATTATTTATTATTTTTAGTACAATCGATTTATTTTAAGATTTTCTTACAGCAGTGCAATCAATGATGTGTTAAAAAATATGTTTAAAATTAAAAACACAGTTCGAATAATATTTCTACATTTTTTTCTTCTAAACTTAAATGATCGTTGCTGATCAGTTCTTCCCAAACTAAAGAAACAGAAGCAGCAGGAAGATCGCACTGGCGTGTGGTAATTTTCATCATCACTGGATTAATATGAATACTCTCATCGAAATGTCTCTTCTCGTTCCAACTACGTTGTGTCCGAGCCGCTCGTACTAACAGAGCAGGAGCGCAAAATTAAATCCCGATCCGGGGGATGCGTCTCGTACGTTGAGTACAGCTGCTCGTAAAAGGGATCCAGAAACTCGCCCGAAGTGAAGGACTGTGCGTCCTCGAACGGGTAGCTGAGCTGTGTCTGAGTTGTAAACTGTGACGACTGATCGTAGCACAAATCGTTGGGCAGAAAGGAATCATCATTTCCACTACCGTTCAGCTCAGCGATCGAAGTACTTTCGTTCGATTTGAGCGTATGATGAAAATTGAGGAAATTGTCAATCTCTTTACAGGGCTCAATACTGGGGGCTAATGGTTCGGGTGGCAGGTTAAAGGCAAGAGATTCCTCATGGGTGGACAGCTGCTGATTCCCGTTGAAAGCCTTCGCCGACATACATTCTTCAGATGCAGCTGAATGGTGATGAGTTGTTGGCGTGAAATTAAACATTTCAAAACTCGATCGTAGCGATGATTTAGCGCCCTGACTTTCGTTCAGCTGAAGATTTTGCGCTTCAAAATCACTGAAAGTACGCAGTTAAAGTAATTGCAGAGTTAGTTAGATACAAATATCGTAACTTTTTACGTTTCCAGCGCAATAGGAAAAAGGATTCATACCTCAGAACATAGTTGACGCTAACGATACAGTGCGGTCGCGAAGAACGCGTGTTGTGTACAATCGTGGCATGTGATTGCACCCATCGCCATCCTCCTGCTTTGGTGAGAAAGCGATAGTACATGGTAGTGGCTTGACCTTTTTGTAAAACTGCAAAAAAGAAAAGAATGGAAATGTTGTAGGTATTAAACTGCATGCGATGGGTTTACTCCAATTATAAACCCTTTCCAATACTTACGCGTCTGATGGGTTTGCCTTACTTGGACAACGTCCGAGGCGTGGATGTACTGGTATAGCGTGTTTTCGATTAGATCCTGGGGCTCGTATCCTGTGAGTTGTGAAACTCTGGAGAGGGAAAAAAAAACTATCTAATAACAACCATTCGTTGCTCTCATTGCTTTTCCTACGCTACTCACTTTGCATCCAGATAAATCAGTTTCATATCCAAACTTGCGCGGAACATGAACATGTTTTGTTGCAATTTCACTTCCGTGGCCGCTGACGGAGACAGCGAGTGACCAACGGCCTCTAGACCAAGATTTTGCACACAACAGTACCCGGGTGTGTTGAGTGATTCGTGGGGAAAGACACGCGCTTTCAAGTAGCCAGAACAGTGAATAACCTACACAAGAAATTTGAGGGAACAGCGTTGCTTTAGCGTTGTTTTTTATATTCGAATCGACGACTCACAACTCCTTACCTTATAACCGGATGAGGTGAGTCCTGCATTGCGTTTTGCCAAAACGCATCGCATTCGCAGGAAGAAGTTGCGCTCCATGTCGACAACGTACGATCGCTGGTGTTGGCTGTAGCTGTGCCGATGGTTCGGTTGATGATGATTCTGCTGGCAATGTATTTGCGTGGATTCGCACTTTACAGCTTGCGGTATAGAAGGCACATAGTACTGGTGGTTCTGTTGCTGCTGCTGCTGCTGCTGCTGATGCTGCTGCTGTTGGCAAGAGGCAAGTGTAACGGGTGCCTCGGAAGAAGCTTCATTGTAACCAGAGTCCGTGGCTGACGACCCAACTTGAAATGTCCCAGTCCAAGGAGTTCCAAGTGAGTTTGGTGAATTCAGGGACGTAGAACTTGTGGGAAGATTGTGTGGCGCACTGCACGCCAAAGGATGATGTGGTTGCTGTAGCGCTAAAATCGATGCCATTTCTTCCTGATCGTACGCATGAATGTACTCATATATCGAGTTGCCAGTAAGCTCCACCTGGCTGAGCCCAAGATGCACGGATGCTGTTTCGGAGATGTACGTGATCTTTCCGTCGGGCGCAACGACAAAAATGAAACCATCCAGTGTCTGTAGCAGATGTGAACCGAGCTCCTTGATATTCGCGGCACGGCCATTCGGCTGATGGTTGCGGTCTGTCCCCCATGCTGTCCCTAGTCCTGAGATAAACAAAAACATAGCTTTCTTCTGTCATAACATTGCTTTGGTTGATATCATGACCCCTTTCCCACTAGTCGCCCACATACCTTCAGGGAAGATTTGTCGCATTTTCAGGTACGAGGTGGTGAGTCGTATGATTGACGCTTTATCCAGCTGGGATGTGATGGCACTGGGTAGTGGTAACAGTTTGGCAAGCTCCAAAAATTCCACATTTTCTTTCTCTCGCCGCGAACGGGCCGCATTTTTGCTTTTCTCCTTCATGGCACAACGGGCGGACAGACCTGGTGGCAGGGTGGTGAAGAAGAAGGGTCCAATTAAAATGTCGTTTGGATGGAAAATGCAGCGAGACAGATGGTGATGCTTGAGACAGTTGAGACACTACACCTGAATGGATATGGTTTGGCTAGAACTCGTTACAAATGGCACCGATTAAACAACAATTATTCATTGCATTTAACCACAGTAACAAAGCAAGGCAACGAACAATGGAACCGCGAAGTGAAGCTGCTTTGTTAACGCCAACAGCCCTCCATTTTTCTTGTGAGCTTCCGTCAATTCACACTTCTCGATCGATCCTGCTCTTTGCCGTGCGTGCCGTCCTTTTTTTACACATTCCCGTCCCAATAACGCTCCGCCGTCGATCGATCGATGCGTCTATTTCTTTCTATTGCTTACCACGTACCTCGCCTATACACCTACGTTTAGCATTCTCTTTCGCTCCCTCTCCCAGCACTTCCCTGTGGTATTCTGTCAAACTAAACTATCCACACCACGCACAGACGTTACGTGCCCATGGCGGGTCTCGTTCAAATTAGAAGGGCCTCCCAAAACTTACCCAATATGTTCTGATTGGCATCCGCGCACGGCTTCCGTAGGACTTTCATCTTGCTTGGCAGCACTCGCCAGACCCGTCCGATGCAGTAAGCGCGTGTTAATGAAGAACGCAAATGCCGCTACCTACACTCTGGCTATGATGCTTCCTGTATGTCCTGATCGCGCCCGCACGATCGACTGCGCAGGAAGCGTGTGTGTTGGGAAAATACTGCAATCACTGCACCAACCGTATCGTTGCACCTTGCTCGTCCAATAGCTCAACTGTAATTGCATTTTGCGATTGTTTGACGGCGACAACAGGTCACAGGTCTCGGCGTGGCCTGGGATGGGTATTGCAGGTGAAAATGCAACACGATCGGTGTCGGTTGTAAAATATGGGCGGTGCGTACGGTACAGGAGGAAAGGAAAACAGAAAAATAGCGATGGACGAAAAGGAAATGGGAACTGTTTGCCTTCCCATCATGCACACTGTGCACATTTTGGCAGTGCATTTATGGGCGTATTTATGCAAACATGCAATACAAATGCTTCAACAATCAAATTGATCGGTGTTGAGAAAGGGCAGTGATCGGATTATAAAATACGTACAACAACTTCCCAGATAAGCCTTCCTTAGGATAGGCTGTTTGATAAAAATCAACGACTAATCTCATGGCAGTACAATAAAACACAAAACTAACGGTACTTGGCTAGTTGTGTCCAAAACCGTAAGCAGCTTGTCACCATGTGTTCACCATATTTGAAGAGGTATTAACGCTCAAACCATACCAAACAACCGCCGGGACAGGTAGTGGCGGCGTGGCACCATCTTATGCCTCGCAGGTTGCCTCCGCCAGGATGCTACTTTGCATAAAAATGTTTGTCTCTACACTGCAACCCATCGGGGAATGTGTGTGACCGAGGCTGAGGAAACGTGAGAATTTGCTGCTCCACAGCATCGAGCCGTTTCGGGAAAATCCTTACCGAAGTTCATTCATTCCCACGCTTATGCCTATCATCAACCGCCATGAACCGGGCCGGTTCCAAATTTCCCACCCTTCGAACGTGCTCGGTATCGGTGCCGTACCTGATTTTATTGCACCGCACTAAAACACTCGTTAGGGCCTTTCCACTCGGTAAACAGTGATAACCTTTGCACGAACAGCAGGCAATTTGGCCACTGCGGTGGCGTTGCAGAATTGGTAACGTTGTTTGGACCTTAATGCAAACGCAGTAGTAGATCAGACTATTTGGAAGGATTTTAGTACATCGTGTAATTTGTATAAGAAGGAACAGATTATTTAGCTAAATGCGTTTCTGGAGGTTAAAGTTATTTAGTTTATATTGAATTGTATTAACAATAAAGATAATCTTTCAACAATCACTTATGTTTACACCGTTTATGATCTTGAAAAACCGTATAAATGTTTGTATTGCAATACTCATTAACTTCTAAATTACTCATACTTGAATGAGCTTATGATTCGCAATATACAATGTTGCATTGTAGACTTAATTGAGGATACACTTTATTATTCATCATATAGCGTACAGATCAGAGCTTTCGAATCATTGTCAACCAAATAATCGATGTTAATCGTCGATCTTCCAGATGATTATGGTAATCTAGAAGACATTTCCCTTACTATAAACATTGCAGGACATAAGGATCAAAGGGTGGGATTGATACTCTCCAGAAATTAGGAATACGTTCCATTAGCATATGGGTTTACAGCTAGTTGTATTCCGTAAATGATCAATTTCTGCTGTTAAACTACATCACTACTTTATCTCCTAGATTTTAATGATAAAATTTTTGATGTTCTAATTGCCCTGATTTGTGGAATGATTGAAACGATAAACATTTGTTTAACCTACTTTAAACGCATTCGTTATTATTTTATAATATTAGTTTTATTGTGGTTCAAATTGTTGTTTTTTTTGTTGGTTAATTTTGTTGTTGTTTATTTTTATAGATACTTTGAGCCAATTAGCCTCATTCGCTTCTTTTATGGGTGATCTGATTCTCGTTTTTTGGTCTTTATTTTTTTATGTAAATTACTAGCTTCCGAGTGATTATCAAATTACTAGTTTGAACTGAAGATTATTTTTAGTACTTAATACAACATATAGAGAACGTGTGGATTGTATGTTCTTTATATTTCATAATTTTTGAAGCACATATTTTAATTTTTTTTATTTGAAACCAATTTAAAAGCCCTGAAAGATATGCTTACTATTGTAATACGTATTCTAAACAGCAACTATTTGTTACGTTATCAAAACATAATTACAAGATTGCCTAAGAGGTTACACAATTTTGAAGTTCAAAATCACTTTCTGGAAAAAATGATATGATTATATTCGAAGTTTGATTGATTAAAACTATATAGGTTTCAATTTTTTAGCTGTCATCTTTATGTTTCTGTTCGTTGTACAAAAAAACCTAATGAACACCCTTGCGTATCGTAGCATTTTTAAATTTAACAAAACTTTGTTTATTTTCTTTCGTAATTTTGAGAATGCTCCCTACACTCTTCGAACGTGGTGTTTTGCTTGCCTTCTTGCCTCGGAAAAAGATAACAAACGAAACATCCGGTAGGAGGATTTGCCTTGTTGACGCCTACCGAAACCGCTAATCCTAATCAGCTTGAACGAAAATTCGAGTGCGACCGTCGGCTGTGTCAGCCTTGGGTGCGCAAGGCATGTCAGCAGCACAGTTGTCAGTCAGTACCGCACCAACCGGCCGATCAATCGATCATACTCGTTCGCTACGATGTTTGGTCGGTGTCTCACTGGATCCAGGATCGCTTTCCTGCTGGGATGGATAACATTATTGCTAAATCACGTACTACCGGCAGGTATTACACAGCCTACTCTGTGGCATTCTTCGTTGTGCCGTGTACCTTTCACGTGCGTGTTCGTACGTGACATTTTCGCTTACTGCTAGTGTATATCCTACAGTGCTAACGATCAAAGGGTCCGTTGTTTTACTTTGCTCTCTTTCTGGCATGGATACCCTTGGAAACGGGCAGCATCGCTCGAGTGCAACAGCGAAAAGCAATTGGAAAACAGGGAAAATCAGCTTAAAGACACGCTCCTCTGCAAAGGCTACCGTACGAACGTGCGACCAAGAAAGGATCACACCCAGACAGTCAACGTAACCGTGGCCTACTACGTGCTAACGTATGAATTTGTACGCAATAGCTCTTTCGACCTCAAAAACCTCTGTTTGATGCCTTTTCTTTTTTATACCAAAATTTCCCATTCTCCATTTCTTGCAGGAGGAATCGGATAACCTACTGCAGCTGGGCGTGTGGATGGAGCTGGTAAGCAGTAGGCGGTTATCATGATCGTGCACTGTTCAAGATCACGTATTTGCAATTTGCCATCCTTTTTGCATGGTGAATGATTTATAGTTTTGATAACATTTTTTTTCATTGCCGTGGATTTCTCATTTCCCACAGCAATGGACGGACGAATATCTGCGCTGGAATAGCACCGAATGGAGTGGCATAGAAAGGCTGGCGATCGGCTCGGAGGAGATCTGGATGCCCGATTTTCGGCACTTTTCTTCGTACGTGAAGTTTATTCGTTGGGAGATATTTTGAATAGCAATGTTCCGTTTCGATCATTTTGCAGCTACTACAATCCAGAGGATCTAAACGAGTGTGCCAACCCGAAGTGCTCCGTTGCACCGAACGGTACAGTAGTTTGTCTGCCCGTTTGTGGCATGAACGCTAAATGTGATGCTGACTATTCCCGCTGGCCGTTCGATGTGCACCGGTGCAATTTGTGGTACGGGACGTGGGCTAACTCGATGGACGAGGTCGATGTGCATATATTAGATGTGTGTTTAGGCAGAAATCCAGAATTTAAAAGCCCAAAATGGAATGTCATTTCCCTTGCTACGGGCCGATCAGTCGTGCAAAGTTCCGATAACTATATGTACAACGTACTGAACGTTGAGGTGATGTTAGTGAGGCGAGCCAGCTACGAATATGTGGCCATTGTTGGTCCAATATTGGGTAGGTCCATCGGTCGGTGTTGTAACGCTCGTGCGTACTTAGAATTTTTTCTCCCAGTTCTAGCATTGTTCAACGTGTACATCGTTTGGTTACGGTCGATCAGTTTCGAGAGGAAAGTGTTGCTTGGTTTGTCTATTTTCTCTCACTTTAGCTACCTAAAGCAGCTTGAATGGGCTCTTCCCTACAATCGCGATACGCTTCCAGATTGCAGTAAGAGTTTGATATTTATTAACACATCAATAGTCTTCAACGATCAACCACATTCACATATCATACCACCTGTTGTATTTCAGTGATATTTATGGTTTGTTCAACTGTGTTTACTGTTCTGTTGCTGATCTTTACCCTGCTAAACTGTTGGATTCGTACGCGTCTCAGGCGTGAATCTACGACGGGATCGTTCATTGATCGCATTACAGGATCATTTTCTCAGAGTCGCGTGGCTGAGCTAATACTGGCTGCAGATTACCTTGAGTTGAGTTACAAGGTACGGTGTTTTTCAGCAAACATTTCAGTGTTATTTGGTGGCTATTTAATCAGCTTGCTTAATTATGTTTAACACTTTACAACATAGGTGACACAAGAAGAGAAAGAAAACTTCTGGGCAAGGCTGGGTAAGCTGATCGATCGTGCTTTGGCGATAGTTTGTGTGATTGTTTACATTTTCCTCGTATGGTTGTTCATCCCCTTCAACCATGAGCTGGATGAACTATCTGGCGTGAATTGTGTCATATCTGCATAAACAATATCTGTCTGTTCATTTGATCGTTGAGAAATAAAAGCAACAGAGGATTTACCACAGGACAATTGCTTTAACATTTCATTTGACACATTTTCATGCGTTTCATTTACTAAAAAAATAAACCTTTGAAAAAATATTAAAAATATGAAGAAAATAGATAGAGTTACTTCGATAGAGAGTACTTCTAAATAGAAACACATTCAAGCCCAAATTAAAAAAGTGGGTCACTACTGAGCTGAAGGAACAATAATTATTTAACAATTTCCAGCCTAGACTTAATATTAAAATCCCATTCAATATAAATTCTTTTTGAGCTTCAATTTTGTTGAAAAGGGAAGACCATCATTCATTGCCTTGATGGTACACTGATGAATATCTGGACAAATATGGACAACGCTTGAGGTCACTATTTAAACATTTTTTTTATGAACAAAGAGGGCCATTCGCCTTTTCAGACTGCATCTATGTAATTTCAAATTTCATTTTGTAATAATTTCATATAACTCATGCATATAATATTAAATAGAAACATAGCCGTATCGGATTGTTCATCCGTAAGTGAAGAAATACATAAATTATAGGATTACAAATATCTTGTTAAATATCGTTCTAATCCAACATCTTAACTTTTTTATTCTTCATTATCTCGATTTATTGTTGAACTCACCAAGTAAAACTTAATGAATTTTCTTCGTTGACACATAAACGCCTATTTAAAATAGAGTGAATATTTCTTTTAATTTAAATAAGCACTGGCAAAATTAAAATTTCGAAAAGAATAAGCCTGGATGAACAAATAAAAGTTTACCAATAGCACAAGTCATGTAGTAAAAATCCAATGCAGCTGTACCATCAATTTATTCAGTCCCTGTGTATTGTTTATTAGAATCACATAAGATAATTTATTAATAAAAAATACATTCATAGGAAGGAACTAGCTTCATTCACTAAATAGAATGAAATAAAAATAATAAAACATAACTCTTTGATGTCAAGGCATAACAGCAAATATGTATTATTTGTGCCTGAAATTGGGCTCTGCCCTATAGATTGTTTTTGATACGCTTTGGTGACTATTCTTGTGAAAATATGACCTGTGGACGGATAAATATCATAAGTGCATTGTTTGATTGTGTCATATGCACACTACCGGTCAATGAACTCCTGCGCCCGAATTCCCAATCATTATGGATGTGCCGCTGCTGTACCGATTTGCGACTTAATGGAAGACTCCTTACATACATTTTAGGTTTTTGAATTAATCTACCAATGAGACCATTCGGCTCAAAGTCTATAAAAATAAACAAAATAAGCCCCTCCCCCCTGGCGCAGACTTTTGATGGTAGCAAAAGGCGCTGAGAGTTTTCCATCCACCTTCACCTGGCAAGTGACGTTGGTCATAGTCATTCGAACTAGCCTTATCTGTTTTCCGGGATGCTAAAAGAGTTCATAGCGTCATACAGTTTTACCCTGGCTGTTGGCGCGATATCGACCGCGTGTGATCGGACAGGGAACAGCATATGCTGTCATATGCGGCTTTGAAGTCAATGTAGAGATGGTATGTAATGTGTCTAATTTCTCCAATATCTGCCGCATGGTGAATCATGCCTCGTTGATAAGACCGGTATGATTTATCAACAAAACATTAATTGTGATAAATATTGTGATAAAAATTTGTTTGTAAGCGGAGGGAAAGTCAGTTTCCAGTTGCCGGAAACCTTAATTTTTTATAGATTTCCAACTTTAACCAAATGGGTCTTAAAAAAGATTTTAGCTTTTTTCACGTGATAAGAAATTTAAAAAAAATCATTAATAAAAATGTTTTTAAGTTAACGACAGCTCAATTTTTTTTTATGATTTTTATAGAGACTTTGAGCCTTTTGGCTTCATTCGCCTCCAGCTCAATTGTTGTCGATACGGTTAACGACAGTTGTTAGGCTTTAAACGATCGTCATTTGAACTACTCTAAAAAATTGTTCGTATTTGACATTTCTCTGGGGACAGTCTTAATGACTGTCGTTAGCAGCATTGTCGTTTATAATTTGACGATCGTTTGTTGCTAGGAGACCCCGAGTAATTCGTACAAAAATAAACGATTGACGATAGTCGTTACGGTTCGCAATTCCACCCACTGTTTAATAGTCTAGTCAGATCTATTTTAGAATATGGATCAATTGTGTGATGTCCACATACTGACCGCTGGATCAAACACATTGAAAGAGTTCAAAGAAAAATGACTCGTTTCGCGATTAACGTTGTTAGATGCAGAATGTGTACATGTCCCATGTCATTATTAAATGTGTTACTGCAGTTGTTATCACGATCTTCATGATGATGATAAGACTTTTCTTTATATATTATAATTAAAATTACAAAAAAAATATATTGTTAAAATTAGATAAAAAAGAAAGAGTCAACATAGGTTTGCGAAACGCGCGCGTACAAGTGGATATTCGGGATCTATTTGGGGGAATTTACGGTTTGCACACGGTCTGGGAGTTCACAACAGGATTCACTCATTGATGATTGTAAGTGGCCAATTCCAGATACATTAGGTTCACCTGCTTCGGAAGGTAGTGCCCTAGAGCCAACTATTGGTACTAGTGGAGCAGGCCATATGCATGTCGCAGTTGTGTTCTGCTAAGTAGTGCGCCGGATCCATTAGTTGGTTCTTGGCGGGCTACGTAAAGGATGCTAGGGAATACCATTGTATTCGATGGACTTTTATTCTTGATGAAACTATGTTGGTCATCTTGGGTGTGTGTATTACTCGACCAGTACCTCTGAGTTCCACTTGCTCGTACAAAATATTTCAATATACCTATCAGAGTAATATTATCGTATTATCTGAAGCCTTCGGATCTGCTGTTTGTTATTGGCGATTTCAATCAGCCTAGCATAAGCTGGTCCACAGCTGATCCTTCGTCCTCGCCAGCATACTCATCAATCACGCACTATGAACCAACTGCGCGCTCACTGGCCAACAACACCTTTGTGGATGGATTTAAATTTAACGGATTAGTGCAACTTAATCACATCAATAATTCGCACGGACGCATGCTTGACCTGCTCTACGCTAACAATGCTGCAGCTAAATTGTGTTCGCCTGTCTTTCCAAGTATTGTTCCGCTTGTACCTCTCGACTCCTACCATCCGGCGTTAGACTTCAATATACGTATTAACTCGTCGACCCGACGCAATTCGACGACTCGACAAAACTCGACGACAACCGCATTTTATCGTTATAACTTTGCTAAAGCTGACTATGTGAAACTGAACGACATGATATCAATGTTTAACAATAGCTTTCATTGTTCCAATTTTATTTCACTTGACGAAGCAGTATGTTCATTCTCGTCCTTCATGCTGCAAGCCTTTGTTGTATGCGTCCCAGTTCAGCGTCCTAAACCTAACCCCCCCTGGGCGGACCGCACACTCAAACGACTCAAACGTGTAAAAAGAGCTGCTTATCGTCACTACCAAACGCGCCGCTGCCAAAGATCTCGCTCGATCTACTTTGACACGCACTCTTTATACTGCAGCTATAACAGGTTTCGATATCGCAGATAATTGAGTAAAATTCAACGTAACCTCTGCAGGTGGCCTGACTCGTTTTGGCGCTTCTACAACAGCAAAACAAAATCCACGCATACACCGAAATCCATTACTTACAAAGGAGCAACAAGTGCCAACACTAATGAAATGTGCAATCTCTTTGCGGATCGCTTCGCAGATTGCTTTTCACCGGCCATGAATGATACCGATACCATTGATGCTGCTCTCGTCAACACTCCGGCTGGAGCAATTAACATGAGCACTCCTTTCATCGACAGTGAGATCGTTTTATCTGCCCTAGCGCAACTAAAGCCTTCCTTCGCTCCTGGACCTGACGGAATTCCTTCTACCGTGCTGAAACGCTGTCAAACGACAGTAGCACCTATCCTTGCAAAATTGTTCAATGCATCGCTAGCCAATGGCTACTTTCCCAAAGCATGGAGGAAATCTTGGATGGTTCCTATTTACAAAAAGGGCGACAGGACAGATGCCATCAACTACCGGGGTATTACATCCTTGTGTGCCATTGCCAAGGTGTTCGAACTAGTGATATACAAAAATCTGCTACATGCATGCCTCAGCTACCTAAGTCCGTATCAACATGGATTCGTGCCAAAAAAGTCGACTACCACGAACCTGGTTGAATTTGTAACCTATTGCACTAGTCAAATTGATGCCGGAGCGCAAGTCGATGCAATTTATACAGATCTAAAAGCAGCATTCAACTCTCTTCCGCACGCAATTCTTCTCGCTAAACTCGATAAGCTAGTACCTAATTAATCGCACATACATCGTGAAAATTGAAAAGCACATGTCCAAAGAAATAGTCAGCAGCTCGGGTGTGCCACAAGGAAGCAACATTGGCCCGCTTTTCTTCATATTGTTTATCAACGATGTTACCCTCGCTTTACCTCCCGACAGTATCAGTCTGTTTGCCGACGACGCAAAAATTTTTGCGCCTATTAACAACACAGGTGATTGTACATTCCTGCAAGACTGCATCGAAATTTTCTGTTCGTGGTGCAAGCGTAATGGACTGACTATCTGCATCGAGAAATGCTACTGTGTGTCTTTTAGTCGATGCATTAGCCCAGTGACTGGGACCTACTTCATGGACGGCACTGCAGTTAATCGACAGAATCATGCCAAAAACCTGGGCGTTCTGCTTGACTCTAGTTTGAACTTTAAACAGCATATCGATGACGTTGTAGCCAGAGGAAATCAATTACTTGGCGTGGTTATCCGGACAACTAATGAATTCCGCAACCCCATGTGCATCAAAGCTGTGTACAACTGTATCGTTCGTTCGGTTCTGGAATATTCGTGCGTAGTCTGGAGCCCAACTACCGCTTCTTCAATTGCTCGACTTGAGGCGATTCAACGTAAGCTCACGAGATATGCCCTACGCCTACTTCCCTGGCAGGATCGCAATAATCTTCCTCCGTATGCTGCGCGGTGCCGTCTTCTAGGCCTTGAACCTCTTTCGGTTAGAAGACGCAATGCACAGTGTTCTTTCATCGCTGGATTGCTAAATGGCTCTATCGACTCATCGCCTTTGTTGTATCGAGTCGATATCTATGCACCATCCCGAACACTTAGGTCTAGAGAAACTCTACGGCTCGCTCAACCCCGTTCCAGTGCTGGTCGGTCAGACCTTATGTTCCGCATGTCGGCTGTATTCAACACTGTCTCGGATTGCTTCGACTTCGACATCTCAACTCAGTGCTTCAAGGAACGTCTCCGGCTTTTGCCGTGGCCGCAGTGAATTGCGATGCAAATCTTGTTTTTGCTATGTATTTTTTTTATTGAACTGTTACATCTTAATTAGGCCATACGGCCCGTTGAAGATTAATAAAAATAATAATAATAATAATACTTCCGTCCTTCTCAAACCTGTGTTGGGGTAAGAGGTGGGATTTGTCATCATCATCATCATCATCAATAGCGACACGTTGCCCCATAGAACAAGATGCTTACTGTTAGGTGAAGAAACGTCGTAAAAAAGGCTAAAACAATACTTATGGTCAAACTGCTATAAGGAGAAATTGACGCACTCTTAAGCAAAGTTAACACACACTTTCCTCGCTCTAGTCCTCATTCATCGTCCCTTTTGTATGTAGATAGGTATAACACGAATTATGCGGCAAATGAGCCAATATCAGCAATGGCACGCAGGTTTAATTTATTCTATGCAGAAGTTGATTTCCCCTATTCCATTTTTACTATTATTGAAGGTCTGCGCTACATTAATATAGAAGAGTTTACGATATGTTGTGGGGCCATCATTGGCAGACAAGAATTATATAAACAAATAAAAAATATTCGCCGTGAAACTGATTGTTTTTGTATGGATCTATCATTGAATATCATCGAATGTCATCGAATTTGACTTCACGCTTCTCGGCGCGACGCTATTGGGCGGGATGTCTGGCTGCACGGTGACAACATATGAGTTAGGCGGCTCTCTGGCACCATTTGAACTCCGACTTCCAATCGACTTCTATATAAATCTGTACGTTTGTTCGTACGTTTGTAAAAACGTAAATAATACTATTACCTATGTTCCTAACCTAACAAAAAATAAGGGGGGAGGACAATCAACCCTGGATTTTGCATATAGCAAACCTGGTGAACGATCGCTGCACCCGCTTGATATGTTCATCGTGGATCCGAGCTGTAGGGGACCAGATTACTGAGCGCCAAAATCCAAAATCGATCTGACCAGAAAGCAAAACAGAGTGTTCCGGCCCAGCGGGTCGGAAAAATCGCTAGCAATTCTCTTTAGGAGACTCAATATTTTCCGCGCTTTATTCACAATTGAGTCAATGTGGTGGCTGAAGGTGAGAGCATTGTCAAGCCAGACACCGAGGTCTTTTACGATCACAGTACAGAAAGTAGATTCAGGCCTTTTACACACACACGATTGACATGCACAGAATTCATAGTAAACGATTAGACACATTGCGAACGACTAAACGAAATGACGTTACACTTATCAGGGCATAAAGTGAGGAAATTACGAGCATACCAACAGGAAATATGGTCCAGAAAGCACACTCACTAGGAAAGGATACAGCGAGAAAGAATTTGAATTCGTGTGCGTGACAGAGGAAACACTCAGGATGGAAGACAGGTTTAACACCATTATTAAAAAATATATAAATATAACAAATAAATATGACACGTTAAAAGGTGGTCTCTTCTGTCCGGACGGTCAACGATCTCTCTCGATTCCTAGAACGATCAGTCGATCGTGTCCTACACCGTGTCCTAGTTACACACACCTCTACAAGCACAGTACAAACTGTCAATGCAAGCTGTCTTGGTACAGCGGTGCAGGCACAGGATGGCTGCTAACACGATCAAATGCAGATTTAAAGACAGTATAAATGGTACCAACGAAGTAACTGGCTTTAAGAAGGATGAGACGAAAGAAGTGAAGGACATATGTGTTAAGTTCCTGTCTTTCTGTTATAGACACTGAGGTACACGCTCTTTACTTTTTAACATAAGGATACATAATCAAACATATATTCTAACATAGGGTTACAATTACATAAAACGATCTTCTCGCCATTACCTATCCTGTGTGCTCTCTAATCTTGCTGATTACCACGTGACGGCGTGTTCGCCGGTCAACCCCGCTGATCGCGCAAACGATGACCCCAGACGGATGGCAAGAATTTGGGGCAACTGTGCCATCTTAAGCATTTCATGTTGTAACTCAATATAACTTGTTTATCAAAAGCCAATTTAAATCTCATAACCTTTTCACATATATTTCCTCACTAAAAATGAGTTTCGCTTGAAATAAGTGCAAAAAAAACTATTTTAGAAGCGTTTTATGGACGACGATATCTATGAGCCTGGAATGACGATAACAGAACTGACCTCAATTTTAAGTGTTCGAAATTGCGAAATGCGTTTTAAAAAGGGTCTAAAAAGACGTTTTTTAAGGGCTATGGGGCAAGAGTGCTACTCGTATGGGGCAAGACGGTCACCTGGTTAAAACAAACGTATTTCTTAGATTATTGGAGTTTTTTACGTGTATGGCACTAGTGTATGTATTCCTACATGTCTTGAGTCACCAATGAACCCTTTTTGACCACAAACTGTACCGCAATATGGAAATTACTGGTCTGTTTATCCGAGGCGGAATCTGCTCATAATTGTGCACCGCTGCACGCTACAACGATTTTTGACTGCTCGTGCCTATGAAATGTGATGACACACTTGCGCCAAATAGAGGTGGCTCTTTTGCCCCAAAAGATGTTACAGGGCATTGTACTTTGCGGCGTTTTTTCTGCGTTAATTTAAGGTCTAGCTTACTTTTGAAAATTGTTTGCTACGCTATCTGTTGGATTTGTAACAAATATCCGCCTGCAGATATGCAACCTGCAGGACTACCAATCGATGCGAAAATCAACATCATGGCAGATTACCACTGTTCCTTCGATAAGGAGCCATGATGTAATTTGTAACCTTGTAATCAAATGTAACAATCGCTAGAGGCGCATGACTGTGTTTAGTTCATAGGATGCGCAGAAATAAATCCAAGAGATTAGAGAGAAAAGGCAAATTGTTCGGAGTCGTAATTTATTTCATATCCTCAACTCGACACAGCCCTAGAATCCTTCGGTAGTCCTTGGCGGGTAGCTACAGCTGGACACTCTTGGGCGCTCTCTGGCGCAGTTGGTCAATTTGCTCACTCCCCCCTTGGCCCCTCCTCACCCTCTCACCTTGACTCGATCAGTTCGGCATAGTCCAACGATCAGTCGCTTCCTCTCCTCCCTCGACCTGATCAGTTCGGCTCAGTCCAACGATCAGTCGCTTCCTCCCCCTCCCTCGACCTGGTTAGTTCGGCACGTCCAACAACCAGTCAGGTTCTATTCCTTCCCTTTCCTGTGGCAATTTCCGGTCGAATTTTTCACCGGTTTGTTCCTCCTTCCCCTTCCTCCATCCTTGGCCAAGTCGCGGTGGCAGTTGCACCCTCTGCCGCCCCCTCCCCCACCACTATCTGATAAAGGAAAATGCTTACTTATAATCTACGCTTAGTCTATCCTAACGTAAGTTAACCCTAAATTGTCCTATTTCCTAGATTTGATTGGGCAATTAGCCGGATAGTTCTATGTTCAGAAGTGGAACATTTGTTCAGGAAGTTTGATGTTAATTTAAGGATTTCTTCCTCAACTGGAATTGTCCTGCAGAGTTTGTACAATGTCCTATTGCTAGTGTACCTGTACCTCTCCACTTGTCCGTGAGAGAGAATCCTACGATCCAGTATAAGACCCAGATATCTCACCTTTTCAGTCCAATCAATCGGAAAATCATTGATAATCAGTCTGGTTTGCCATGTTGGGATCAAGGGTTGTTTTAGTCGATGTGGCACAACCATGGCTGGAGTCTTAGCCACATTAACACGAATCTTCCAGTTAGCAGCATACTGCACAAAGATGTCCAAGCAGGACTGTACTTGTCTTCTCATTTCCACCAGAGACCTACCTTTTGCCGCGATAGCAATATCATCAGCAAACAAGAACATCCGGCTACCTTCAGGAAGCATCGAAATATCCGCAGTGTACAATATGTACAATAGCGGTCCCAATAAACTACCCTGAGGCACACCAGCCGAGACTAAACGGGAGTCCGATAATGTCGAGCAAAGCGCTACCCTGAAAGTTCTCTGCTGCAGATAGCTCAAAATAAATTTTACCAGATACATAGGAATGCCAAAGGTGACGAGTTTATGAACAAGTCCATCATGCCAAACATTGTCAAATGCCTTTTCAACATCCAACATTGCGACCATGGTGGACTTGCTCACCCTCTTTTTCCGTTCAAAATATTGTTTTAACCTAAGCAATTGATGTACAGTAGAGTGATCAGATCGAAAACCAAATTGATCCGAAGGGAAATGCTCTCGACCTTCAACAGAAGCCTGTAAAAGCGCCACATACAATCCCCTCGAAAATTTTTCCCAGCGAAGGATGCAGGCTGATTGGGCAATAGCTCACGGGGTTTGTCGGATCTTTTCCAGGTTTGAGAATGGGCATCACCTTTGCACACTTCCATGCACTCGGGAAGTAACCCAGCTTAAGACATCTCTGGAAGATGTTTCTTAGTAGGCAAATGGCCTTATCCTGTAGATGCTTTAGGAGTATGTTAAAGATCCCATCAAACCCCGGGGCCCTCATGTTTTTCAGCCGCTTCAACGCTCAATGGATCTTCCCAGTCGTGACTCTATTATCTCGAGGAGTCGATGATTGTGCCTCATCAACAAAGGACAAGCTGTCATCTACATCAGCCTCAAAGGGGCTTGGCATATTTAAGCCCAGCATGTGTGCACTGGCGAACTGCTCTGCACGAGCATTTGCTTTCGCTTCGAGTGTGATCAAGATCAGGTTATCAGAGGGACGAACCAAAGGAGGAACGGGCTTGTGCCTGTTCTTCAAAACCTTGGCCACTTTCCAAAAGGCTGGGGTCCTTGTATCTAGTCTCGCCATTCCGTGAAAGAAATTTTCATTCCGTGCCACCTCAAGACGGGCAGATATTTGCAATACTTGCAGCTTGCAATAATTGCAGCTAAGCTCTTGAAGGACACATCGCCAGTACACTGATAGGGGAAGGTAGGTAAAGACGGACACTGCGAGTAAGATGGACACTTCTCATAAATGCATCAAAATGGTAATTTTCGAAAAAACCAACAATGCAGCATCCTAACTTAAAGTTGAACAACACATTTGAGAACATTTTTGGCATAACATATATAAAATTGGTTAAATCCATGAACAAAATAAATGTTCAATCATGTGCACCCTTGTGGATCTAATTTGACTACTGCGGATCTTAAGCTCTACAACTTGTATTGTTTATATTTCCGGAAGTTTTATTTCATGAATGGGTTGTCGTGATCATTAATGAAAAAAATGGCGAAAGAACGAGAATAAAAGCAATACAAAATATTGTTTTCTGGTGGTTTAAACATTCTGACATCAAAGCGGGAAAGATGGACACTTTGTTTTAGGGAAAGATGGACACCAAATTTATTGATTTATTTTACTTCTTGTATCAATTGGTGATGAATGGATTTCTTCAAATACCTTAAATATGGGTATTCCGAAGCTGTAAACCAATCAGCAACTAGAGAAAGTATTGAAATAAGCGAGAAATGAAACATCAGTCAAAATAGTAGCCATTCGTTATACTATTACTCGCTCGACGCTGATGAGGCGCTTCACAAAATCCAATATCTTGTCACGACTTGGACAACTTTAAGCAATTAAAATATGAGGCATTGATACGACATCGTTTAGGAATAGATGAGAAATTCTATGGGATTACAAATATCAAATGTTGAATTTTGACATGGTGGAAAATGGATTAAACTATTAACAAGTCCCTCAAAAAATACTGGGGTCGTGGTCTTTTCGCGTAGTAATTTCCTTAAAGGTAGTTTTCTAGACTGTTGTTCTGTAAGCTGAAGCAACGTCAGCTGTAAGTGCGCGATATTTCAATACATTTTAGATGCTGCATTCTACGATATATTAAAAGCGGTGCTTCCTTCTTCTTCTTTGGCTCAACAACCGATGTCGGTCAAGCCCTGCCTTGTACCCACTTGTGGGCTTGGCTTTCAGTGACTAATTGATTCCCTCCCATAGCAGGATAGTCAGTCCTACATATGGCGGCGCGGTCTATTTGGGGTTAGAACCCATGACGGGCATGTTGTTAAGTCATACGAGTTGACGACTGTACTACGAGACCGGCTCAAAAACAAGCGGTGCTTACAACTCCTAAAACCACGGCTGAATGAATCGTCGTTGCAATAGGCCAAGAATTGGTTTATAAACGTACCAGGACATGGAAAGCGATAGAATTTGTTAAAATACTGTAAAACTCTTCACTTTCCAACGTTTTCTGCAGGTTTCCATCTTACCCTTCATGGTGTCCATCTTTCCCATACCAGGTGTCTTACCCGAACATTTCAAAACCGCACGAAAAAAATCATGTTTTTCTTTCGTAAAAAAACGCAAAAATCGATGGAAACTTAAAAGCTTTAACACATTTTCTGATAAAACATGAGTGTAAGATAATGTATGCACATTTTCATGGTCGTTGCGCTTATATATCCCTAGATTTTTACCATTTCCCTTAACGTGTCCGTCTTTACCTACCTTCCCCTACTGGCGCCTAAGACGGTTTCTCTCTACAATTAGTATTCGTGTATGGGGATCAAGGCTGCCTCTCAAAAACGTAGGGGTGTCGGGGAAATGAACAGCATAGTGCTCCTCCTGTGAATGCTCGAAAAGTGTGATGCTATTTGTGTTCCGCCTCATGTTGTTCCAAGCAGGATGTTTTGCATTCAGGTCTCCACCGATCACGAAACGCGAGGACGCGATCGCGATCGTGATGGAGATGAGGTCATGCTTGAATGTAGCGGCAAAACCACTGTTTAAAGTACACTGAACTGCACAGTACACTGCAATGAGAGAGATGTTGCCACTCGCAGTCCGCAGTTCCACTCCAATCGCCTCGATAACACTCGTCCGGTAGTGAGGTAGATGTCGAAATGCAATCCCTCGACGAATGATAATGATCACATGCCATGGCTGCCAGGACGATCCAGTCGAACCAGCTGGAAGTCAGGAAGGGAGAAGTTCTCGTCGGGCCGAAGGTACGTCTCCGACACCAACATCACGTCGATATTCTGACGCCGAAGAAAATCTATCTGTTGTGATATCGCCACCCTTCTATCGAATACAGTACACTTTCGTCTTTCTGCTGATATGGAATATGCCTTTATCTATTTCCTCTTGTTGCCCGTGCGGTAGCCTACAGTATAATAATGCACTTTGCCGCTCGGCTCTCTCTCTGGCCCGACCTGCTACACTCACACATCACCCGAAGACCATTGCCTGTCTTCGGTGAGTGCCCTTAGCCGTTAGGCAGGTTGGGCCATAACACTATCAGTGGAATTTTCTTCAGTTTTACCGAATTTGCGTTCCAAGTTGCAATGCGTAGGTTAGCATCCATATCGAAGTATTAACTCTCCGATGACGGTGACTTGTTGACGACGAGAGCGACAGACACTGTGCCGTTCAACCATCTGCGAAAAGATCTGCATTAAAGTTGCAGCATCATAGAGGCCGGCACCGTCTCCCTGAGTGTCCGATGGTAAGGCAGCTATCTCCGGAGCTGCTACTCTTTCTTTCGGAGCGGCTGGAGCGACATTTAGTCCGTTTCGACGGATCGGAGGATATGAGGAGAGCGGTGGTGGCGGTGCCATTTTCCTTCCTTGGTGTGTTGAGCGACGCTGCTCTCCTGGTGTTAGAGCTTCTGGTAGAGTGCTTTTTTGTGCATTCAGGATGATTGGCTTTGTGGTCTTCACCACAATTAGCGCACTTTGGCGTCGTGGTGCCCTTCTTTATGTGAAGGAGATAGAGACAACTGCCGCTGTCCCCGCTTCCTTCGTGGCGACGTTTAATGCGGTACACCGCCTCAACATGAATTTCCTCGTCGGTCACCGCCTGCTGGATCTCCTTTTCGTCGAGCAATGGTAGTCCTCGAACAACCACCTTGAACGGCCGATTTCGAGCCAGATCGTGAGTGTAGAATTCACAATCTGCCGCTTGTAAGAACGTGAGTACGGCTGCATAATCCTCCTCGCTGCGCGTCAACACCTTTGTTCCCACACCGACAATCAGGAACTCGACCTTTGCCACCTTTTTTTTGCAACTCCTGGAACCTAGGGTTGCTAACTGTGATGGGCGGAAGCCGTGACTGCTTAGGTGGTACAGCTGTTGATGTTGTTGCTGCTTTTGATGTTGATGCAGCAGCTGATGATGTTGGTCGCACATATGACATATGTTAGCGCGGTCGCATCGGAATCTCAACCCGCTTAATTCGGCCACGATGAATCCCACATAACCCAAAGCCCTTACATTCGACTCCTTAAGTTGCATGCCTTTTCAAGGTTCCTCCCCGTTTACAAAAACAAATTAGGGGACGGACTGCGCCAGGGGGACGGACTAGCCTGTCTCCTGTTCAACTTGGTGCTAGAGAGTTCCATCCAGAACGCGAGGGTGGATACTTCGGGAACTATCTTCTATTATTCAACCCAGATTCTGGAATACGCTGATGATATCGTTACCATTGGACTGTGAGTGTCCTATGTAGCTGAAGTCTACTAAGGGATCGAGCACCAACGGCTAACCAATTCATACTTACATAGGGGTGACGTACGGATAGGTGAACGCGCTTTTCAAGCCGTCCTCAAGTCGTTTCAAGGCTCATCTATTTGGGGTAAAGGGTCTGCATCAGCAACTGCATGGAAGCTGAGTGGCACGCAAGGGTGCTGGCTGCCAAACGGTCTTTCTATAGCCTGAGAAAGCAATTAGTTTCAAGGAACTTGATAGACGAAACAGGGATTATATCGTTCCTTTATAGTACCAGTACTCACATACACCTTAGAGACATGGACACAGTCCAATAATAACGAAAACCTTTTAACTGCGTTCGAGAGGAAGATGCTCAGAAGGATTTAACAACTTACATATTAATAGTTTAATTTATGTAGTAAATTTAATTTATTTTGTTAAATTTAACCAGTCAATCTGCATCTTTATTGTAATTCAGTTTCGGATAAACTCACCGTAATTCCTTATCCTGTTTTGCATAGCATGTAATACCGTTGATAGGTTACATCAAATACAGAACCCTGGCCCATTGGGTGGCTGTGCAGGTATGCCGCGATGATTCATCCGGCACGTCTGCTCCTCCAGTCGGCGGGCCGCTTCATCCGCATTGTTAACACTTGCCGGTGACCAAAGCTTTTCAGCCGTCGCAGAAACACGGGGAAAAATGCGGGGCAGTATGTTGTGCCCATTTACCACCTCGGACCACATGCAAGCTTCACCACCTAGTACGAGCGATTTCTGCTGGCCCGTTCCGATAAAATCGTGTGGATCGCAGTTGTAGAACTTGCGCCAATCACCACCGGTGCTGAGATGATCCAGATACCAGCAGGAGGACAGCAGTGCAGGTAAACCATCGCGAGTGATCTGAAAGGAACCGAAAACAAACATTCTCAACACCGAAATGACCCACGGGAGCATGCAGTATGTATCAGTACCTTGTTCAGCAGTTCCTGCCGATTGCCCGTCCAAACGTGAACCACCGTACCTTTCGGTAGTCGAACACCGTTTACGTAAACCTCCTGCCACACTAGCGAGCTTCGGTTGAGCACATCGATCTGATCGACAATGCGCTGGATAAACTTTTCTTCCAGCATCTCGAACGAATACAACCGGTTCTGTTTCATGTACTCCAGTATGTTGGGATTGCTAGCCCAGCACTCGAACCCAACCTCGTCCCCGCCAAGGTGGACGTACTGATCAGGGAACACCTCGATCACCTCGCGGAACAGATTCGACAGAAAGGTGTAGGTAGATTCACGCGTTGGATCCATCGGTCCTAGCTTTCCACGATACTGATCCTGGCATTCGGTCAACAGTTCCGGATGCGAAACACCCCACGATCGTGTATGTCCGGGCGTATCGAACTCCGACATCACGCGGATGCCTCGCAGCCTTGCCTCCTCAATGATCATTTGAATGTCGCGCTGGGTGTACACCATCGATGGGTGGTACGCACCCTTCTCACTTAGCTCGGGGAACGCTTTACTTTCGTACGGGAAGCTGTGATCGTCAACGATGTGCCAATGGAATACATTCAGCTTGTTGTAGGCCATTCCATCGAGGATTTTCACCAACGTGCAGGTGTCGATAAAGTGGCGCGAAGTGTCGACCAGTAAGCCACGGTGGGAAAAACGAGGACCATCATCGATTGTCGTGGAGTTTATGCGCAGCTAGAACAGATGGAGAGAGTGGAAAATGAAGGATGCAAATGATTTTCAACATCGCTTAAGCCATACCATGCTGCCATCGTCAGATAGCACGACCATTTGGGAGAACGATTCCAGTGCACGGAGCATCCCCCAGATGGAGAAGGAAGATAAACGCGCTTGAAAGTCATCAATGTTGATCGTATCTGTAAGTAATGCAGGATAAAATCTTGAGGTTATTCTTTTCAAATGGCTCCAAACGGTGCAAATAGCACACCATATCACTTACATTCTTCATCCATGGAAAGATGGGGCAGTTCCTCGCACGGTGCCTTCAAGTCCACCTGCACCTGCTCTAGATAGCCCTGTGAGAATAGCAAGAAACATGTTTAGAGAAGCTGGAGGCCAAACACATACATCTACATTACACTTACGGCCCAGTTTGTATCCGAGCGCCACGAACGGTTGGCGTGACTAGCGGAGCTCAGTTCATTGCGCGATTGGAAAGCATAGCCTCTGTTGTGCATCGCGCGTCGGGTAGTGTTACCGATGGATAAAACCAATTTTTGATACCGATCAAGAGCTTTTTCCAACAAATCACAGCTGTAGTTCATAGACTGGTGGAATAAATTGGATGCAAACAGATACGGTAAATTCAGTGAAATCTCTCTAAAGGTCGGGGGACATTGTCCGTACTCGCTAGTGTAATTTCAATTTTCGCTAGTGTAATTTCAAAGATGCGCTAGTGAAAAATTAAATTACACAAAACTACTAAGAATTGTGCCTCACAAAATAAGGTTTATTTCGCCCTGTGAACAACTTACAGTTTACAGTCAGTATTTAAAAAAGTATTCGTCTTGCTGAATATTTTGCAGAAAAAGGCGAATTATGGCCGCAATCGGCATGGGGCGGTAAAAGTAATGATGGGGTTTGATGAATACACACGTATTGCTAAAAAATAAGCATTAAAGCAGTGCAATAACAACTAAATTATTTAAAAACTAAAAAAGTCGTTTGATTGACGCGCAAAAAGTATTCGTCTATCAGATTTTTGGCGTAATATGCGTAAGAAAATAAAGGTTATGGAATTAAAAAATTGTCTTGATCTTATTTTTTATTGCATTTATGACTATTATTGACTACTTGACCATAACGCCATAACTCATTTGAACCTCAAAAACGGGCGTATTTTGACCCACTCATCCTACAAGACTTATTCTAATTAATCTCTGGTAGAAATATTGCATTAACAACCCACGTGGGCAAGATCCATTGAAAAAATAGCAACTGATATCATATTGAGATTCTACTAAATCATTTTCATCAGTTTCAGTTTGGTTTCAGCTGGTTTCGTGTTTTGGGCAAATGACAATGTCAATTTGAATTATTTTTCTAGCTCACCTTTCCTCAATGAAAGGGAGCTTAATGACACCATAGTCCTACCGTTGCAAGAGATTTTGCTGCTGCATTTTAGTAGACTGTTTTCGCTAAACTAGACGGCGTCCGTGACGTTATTCAAACAAAACAGTTTTCTAACAATTCACTCATTCAAGCCATAACGTGATCAGCCACAATGAAATGCAGTATGACCCATCAACCACATATGACATATCTCTTTTCCCGATCTTATTGGCCATCATAAAATTCACTGATTCCTGAGTAATATTGGATTTTTTGGTCATTAAACCGCTTCTTTTGTTAGATTAACCATCAAGGATTATTGTCAGAAAAATGGCCAAACGCTGAAGGAAATGAAGGAATAAGGCCTCCCATACATTTAGTAACCTTCAAAAATGGGTTGGATAGGTTATGCATAGGATAAAGATACGATTTTCGCCATCATGCTCCATTCATATAACTCCCCCGGCGTGCGGCTGCAGGTGCAAGTTTGCTGCTTATTTTGCGGAATTCCGGCATGAACCAAGGACTAACGTGTAATATAACAGCGTTTCGTACTGTCCTAAACACTATTCGATAGACAAAACATCCATTTAAGCGCTCATTTTTGTCTATTTCAGTGTATTGGAAAGTGTGCAGTAATTTGATATAAAGTGTGCAATAATAGAAATTATTTTTTTTGTAAGTGTGCAACAATTGAATTTTTGAATAGAAACCATTATATTATGCTATTAATTATCATTTTTATCCCTAAAATAAAAAAAAATACATGCTGTTTTTGAAGCAATGATGTATGCTAGACGTAACTAACCAGAATATTGTGATTTTATCTATCTCAAACATATGAAAATTACCCTACTTGACAATGAATTAAATTTCAATGTCCACTACTTAGCTGCGATCGACAAGGCCAGTAGAATGTTAGGTTTTATCATGTCATGAAATCATGAAATGTGTCAGATTTTAAGGATCCAGTGTACATGAAAACTATCTTTTCTGTTGTAGGGTGCCTTCTAGAGCTGTTTGGATCGATAGACTAGAGTCGATCCAGCGTAGGTTTACTAGATTAGCTCTCCTTAACATTAGAGAAAATTTTTATTGCCAAATATCAATAAATTGTCCATCTTAAAGAAACAATTCATCATGAAGAGACTACATGTTAGAGAGATTTCACACTGTAGTTGGTATTAGTTTACTCTCAAGACGGATCACATAATTTTTCTATCGCTTCCCCTCTTGATAACAAAAACCACCCAAAACAAAGAATATAGTCCGTTGGAAAATCCCGCTGCAATTGTTTTCAATCAACAAGGTACAATGAAGTGCATTTGCTACCTTTATCTCGTTGTCAAGCTTAGTCCGCCTCTAAACTACCACTTGAAATCATCCCGTTGTTGAGAGATTATGCCGAAGCTGCCGGTATTTGTAAAGCACAATTAATTCTAGCCCACCACCACCACAGGGAATCAGCGCACGAGTACAGTCGGTACACAAGGATCTATTCGCTGTTGGGGTCAGCAGCATAAGCAACAAACCCTCTAGATTCCTCTCCCTCCCCCGTCACCTCCCTCTATCAGACCTCTTATTTAAGCATTGTAATCGGCACTTCACACGAAGCCGTTTGGAATCATTCTTATCACCTTTCAGACTCTAGGTGCAAGTACGACACAACTATTCGGTGATTTACCGAAGCATTCTCATACGAGATTAATGCTTATGAGTTATTCTTACGTTTCCTACCTCAAAATCTCTTTGCTTCACATTACATTCACATTGTTAGTTGAAACAAATTATTGTAACGTTCCTTACCTGAAATGCAAATGATCCCGTTTTGATGGTGTAGTATTGTTGTGACGTAGTTTGGTTCCGCGGTTTGGGCCATATTTCACCTGCAACGATAACGAAATTATTACACAGTCAAGGCAGAGGGTGCAGTACACAAACGAAAGGGGGGTAAGCGATTCATCCATCACGAATCATTGCTACGTGCACAGTAGAACAGGTCATTGGCTCTTCCATCACCCGGAAGGGCATCCAGTAGGGCATCCAGTAGGGCATCAAGACGAATAGCGAGAGAGAGAGAACTAGAGACACACCAGCATACCTTTGGTAGCCTTCACGACTGGGCCGGGATCGACGATGTAGCCCCCTGTCCAAGGGATCGTAAGCAATGTGATGCACAGGGCAAGCGAAACACGAACCCAGCGTACAGCTTTCATTTTCACCGAGAACACACCACGACCGCGACGGACGACGAACTGGACACGCTGAACACCGTAAAACCACTGGCACAACTGAATGGCTGTGGAGATGTTTGAAGCTGCGGACCAATTTTGCCGGATCGTATCGCTCATCGCCTCATCGCCGAGAGAAGATGTTGTACCTTTTTCTTACAACACCATCGCCGATCCGATCGCTGTATGCTTTTGTGTACTACTGGTGGTCTCACACACGCTCACACGCTGATCGGATGAGAAACGGAAGCGGCATGTTGTTCTTACGGTGCTGTTCTTTAATCGTTCCCGTCTCTGCCGTTCATTTGATTGTGTAGTGACACGGCATTATCACATAACACCCGGCGAATGTGTGTGTTTGGTAGCTCCTCTTCGCGCCTCTGCCGGCGAGCATAGAACGTTGGCAATTCATCGATTGAGACACTAGTATTACCGTTTGCATGAGGGTTTTAAAATCAGTCATAATTGTTAGAAACTGAACCATTTTATGATATAAAAAGTTGCTAATTTACTACACGAATGTAGCTACCACATGCAACTGAACGAAACATCAATAAGCATGAAGTGACAATTTCAAACAAGAGAAGACCTAAACCCGCCCATGTTACCTGGTCATTTTATGACTGTGTTAAAATAACCGTTAATATGCATCTACTTTGTAACTATTTTTAGCTTTATTGACTCATCAATACAATCATAACTTTCGAAAGGAATTTTTAAACAATGCGATTTTTTTATCGCTGTAAAGAATTTTAACAAGAACATTCTTTTTATGAAAAGTATAATATGTTTAGGAAATACTTTATTTGATATAATCGAAAACTGTAGCTTAAATCTGTAGCAGGAGACTGAAAGAATTTCTCATTCAAATAAAACCTGAACATAGAATATACTGTGGTAATGTTTCTTGGCCACCCTGTGATTTTATGTACAAATACGGTGGCGCCATCTCTGGTTGAATGTTGTTTGATACAATTCGTTCGTTGCGGTTTATGTACATGCTAGAATGTTTTCGTTAAGCACAGTAAGGATGATAGGCGAATAAATTATTAACGAATACAGAATTTAATATTCACAAAAAAGCGCTTTGCTAAATTAATTTTTGAAAACATCTTATAAGCTTATATTTTTATACTAAATACTTCGGATATTTGATGAATAATTTTCAACACCATGTGTTTAGCTTTAAAATAAAAAAGTATTACTTCGTCATTGTTTATCGGCATCTTTTCCGCTAAATTGAAATCTAAGTTAAATAAAACTATCACCAACATACAGCTGCGTATCAGCTGAGATAGCCTGAGCCAGACCGTTGTCGGGTGGATAAAGCCTAGTCGTGACTGAAGCGATGAGCATGATTTTGAATATCAAAGGTCTGTAATATCTCTTGCAATATCGGATAACATCTCCAAAAACATTTCCGATTGCGAGTCGTCGATGTTGTGACCGTGCCGTCCGGAAGGTCCGCTTTTCTGCAGCACTCGCTTGATGACGGTTGAAACGCGGTCAAGGGTGGACTATACCATAAAGGAGCAGCAAATGAATGAAAGTTTGTTGTGCAATTTCACTTAACAATAAAACAAAAGTACGATTAATTACCTGTGGCCAGTCTTCGTGAAATATTGTAACGAATTGATCGTTTAGCAAATCTTTCGTTACGATACCTGCCTCCAGCAGGATGGTGATAAATTCGGCATAGTTGTCATAGTGTGGTTTGGGCATCGCGTTTACCTCAAGCATACGTATAAATCGTTTGCTAACCACATGGGAGAAGATGTAATTTGCATCTGCAGAAGAGAAATAACAATTAACAATTGAGTACAGTATGTCGCCGTAAAATGAACCAAACCTCGTTGCATTCGCTTGCGGCGATACTGCTCAATTTGTGCGGGATACAGTAAGGACCGTTCGTGTGACGTAGGCGATGCAGGTAATTCGTCCGATTCCGATGGTGGTGGCACACAGAATTGGGCCAACTTGTTATGCTTCCAAATCTTAACCGCACGTTGGAAAAGCTCCGGTAAGCTAAGATCACAGCGTGATTTTACTGTAAAAGAAGTTGTTGTAGCGAATGTTTTTTGTTACGCGCGTCCCTTTTTCCAGCTGCTGTGTAATATTGCGATACGTACTTAAAAGTAAAATCAGTTGAAGAATCATCAACCCCAACACCCGGTCCATCATCGGTGTCGTGGTGAGCCCGGGCTGGTCAAGGAAAGCATTCGTTAGTTCGAGAAATTCATTCAGCTCGTTTGCGGTAATTTTGTCCGGGCTGGACGCAGCATGGTGTACAATCATTTGAAGTTTTACGTAGAAACCGGATGGCATGATAGCGCAATTTTCCGAAACGCTGAATTCCATTGGATTGTTATTCGTTGGAACTGTTTTATTCAACTGTTGCTGCTGCTGCTGTTGCTGCTGATGATTTCTGTACGTTAAGCTTTGTGCTTCACTTGCAACGTCCTTACAAAATAAACCTAAAGAAGGCACAGCGTGAATAAAACTGCCTGCGTTACGCACTCTTACAAAATCAGTAGGAAAAAAAAACTTACCCGTGTTAGAAATGTATGACTGTCGCCATTCATTACATTTGTGAAGGCATCTTTCTAATGTAATATTTCTACACAGCTTGCGTACCGGGTCTACAGTTTCCGCCGGGAGCAATGCATCAAACGATTTCTATGGAGTATAAATAAAAACAACCAATATCAAAACCACGCAATGAAGAAAAGAAACCAAGTACTGCTTTTGTGTGTGTGTGCGTGTAACTGAGCCGCGAAAGCACTTACCGTGATTCGTTTGTTTAGCATTTTTGGCACGTTGCTCTCCCAGGTATTGTTAATGCGGTCCAGTGCTTCGTCGCAGATGCTTTGGATGCGCCGCTTTGTGTCCTCCAATGTGTTCGCGTCCACACCGGCAAAAAGCTCGTTCACGCTCTTTTTCTCTGGCAGAATGTACAGCATTTGGAAGTCCTTTATCACAGCCGAGGTGGAACGGTCTATGATGAGCTCCACGGTGCGCCGCATCGATTGGCTTTGCGACTGCAGGAACCCTTCGACCAAGCGTTGCTGAACGTTACCATGTGACAATTTCGAAAGATTATGACCTCCGCTCGCAGCGGAAATGTCCAACGACGTTTCTAGCGCATCCGGAAGCTCACTCGCTGCACCAGGCTGGTGTGATGTTGGTGCTCCCGAGTAGCGTGTAGTGATGTGCCGATACCGGCCCGTTCTGGAAAGTGTTTTCTCCACCTTGGAAGGCATCACGGACACACGAAAATCGGCCAAAAAAGGACAAGCAGCGCTAAGGATGTGCTCCAGTATGGCGTTAAAAACTAAGGGCTTTTCGATGCTACGTTTACTTTCCCTTGCTGTAAGCGACTGGTTAGCAACAGCAGCCGGTGCTTGAACGTGCGTGGACGGTTCCTTAGCAACGCTGCCGAACATATCCGATGAATAGTGGTAGTACTCCTCTGGTACGTTGGACTGATCGTACAACCAGTCCAAACAGGATCGCACGATAAACTTTGAGGTGGGTATGGCAAATAAGTCGTAGCTCGTCGCCATTCTGCACATAGCCGTCGCCTTGTAGATGTCGTGCAGCATCCGGAAAAGCTCTTCGTAGTAGCGCAAGCGGAGTGTCACCACGTCCAACATGCTGAGATACTGAACGAGCCACGGGACGGTTATCAAGAGCTTGCGATCGGTCACTGCTCTTATGAGTGCCGGTTTCACGTCAAACGGAGGTAGTAACTGAAGTGGAGGAAGTAGAAAAAAGGATAAAGTGTTTAGTCGGAGCGAAAACCCAGTCAATCAACATGGTGTTGTCGGTGTTGAATAGAAGTAGATGAGAAAGAAATAATAACAATATTCTCATACAACTGCTCTAAGAAACTGTCAAGGAACTGTAAATAGGTGAGAATATATGGTATCAAGGACTTTAGGTGACCGCCACTGTGCATACCTATGTGGTTTGAAGCATACGGGAAATTACCATATGCATTTATGTCACCCGTATCCAGACACTGACAATTGCATTAGATTTGTATTTAAAATATATTTAAATTATTTGTTTGATAAATTTCGTTCAGGAAAACAAGGAAACCGGAATTTAATGTCCCATTGTGAAATGACTTATGAAATACAGTCTGCTCCCGAGTTACGCGGTTTGTGCGTTCCCGACGAATCCGCGTGACTCGAATAACAGCGTAAGTCGAATTTTGTGGTTTTCGGCCAAATTACAATTGATAACTCGGTAATTTTTATTTAATTTAGTTCTTTTACACACTTTATCACTCATTTGATATGATTCGTGCCGAAGATTCTGATAATTATGGTTTTTAGGTCGATTAAATTTATTAACAAAAACGCAATTTATACTGCTTTGGACAGTTCTTGAAGTAAATTATATTGATTTGACGTTTGATCTGTCAAATTTAGAACAGACTGTAGTATGGAAAATTACTTCGAATTATTATACACCTTTTGTTTATTTGCATAGTTCGTTAGGTGTGAGAAAAGGCAACAATTGTATATTTGGTCCATACAAGAATAGATGGAATTAGAATTCAATAACACGTACTATTAACTTCAATAAATCCCAATACAACGAATTTGAATCAGATCAACAATCATTACATCAGATTTCGCTTTTAGCTACAATTCCATGCTTTCTCACGCTGTGCAGAATGTTTTGCCATTAATCGATATCGGTATTGATTATCCGATGTTTAAAAAAAGAAATCTCAGCTAAAAACACAGCCTAACAAGTAAACAGGAAGTTAAAAAGTATGAAAATTAGAATAACAATTGCACCAACAATAAAAGCACCTGAAGAAGAGAGTGAAGGAACTTTCTCGCCAATGAACCACCGCCGACGCGAGCTACCCCCGCGATGATCTCCTGAATCCTAGCAAGCGCATCCGGTGAGGTCCTTCCTACACAAAGAATGATAAGCCTTCGGGCAAAGGATGCCCGATGCCATCACTTCCCTTTCCCTCTCCATCCCTCCCAGCACGATGGGATGGGTACCGTTGTCCCCGGAAAAATTACCGTAATGGTATCTTCTTACGATAATGGTGCTCGTAAGACATGCAACAGCTTTCATACTCTCCACCTCCCCGCATTCTCCCCCTCGTCCCCGCTGGTTCCCTTCCGACCGCTGACACACTGACGCCGATAAACAAACACAAACACCATGTCTTCCTCTCTCTCTCTTTCTCTCTCTATCTCGCTCCCTATCGGTGGAGATGATGGAAGCGCCTAGAACGAACGAATTAGCAATGAAGGGGGGAAAAGGACGCTTTATACGCTATTCTATCCCATCCCGTCGATAGCGACCACTTTTTCCGTCCTTTTCTTATTTCCTCCTGCGTGGGATGTTGGTGTATCCTGCTTGCCGCTTACTCTACCCCTGTTCCATTCCGTTTTTATCACTATCCGATAGGGGGGAGTATTCGTGCGTTCAATCAAACAACGCACGCAGAATATTCTACACCTCTCCGTCTCGTACGAGATGGGGGTTTTTATGGGTTCAATCGAACGAGGGGGTTGTGCTGCGGTGGTTAAGACAAATGATGTAAGGATTGCGGACCGAACGCCCGTTTTCCGATTTCAATTTTCCAAAGGGATCAGATGCAAATACGCGCTGGAATCTTCTGGGAAAGGTAATAAGGAAGAAATAAGCACGGTCGAGGAGCACACCGTGCCATACCACCACCAGCTGCCAGAAAATCTACCACAAAGAGTTCGGAAACGCGTAAAACTGTGTGTTTGCTGAACCATTAAGGTGGGCTAAGGTGACTAAATTTCCAATTTGTTAGTGGCGATAAAAGAGCTTGCTGGCCGCCTTCCGTCTCAACCATCATTCTTTAAAATCCCCCACCTTGTATTTGACTGACGAAAGGGAAACGCGATGGAAAGAGCCGCGCTTTTGAGACATATTTTGCAGTACCGTACCACGCAGCGCACCACAAAATGGCGCAACATTTGCAAACAATGAAAATAAGTCTTATTAAATCTATTCCAAGAAGGGTTCGTTTTTCGGTTCTTCGGTACCGCAGTATACTGCTGAGATGGTTCGAGTGAAGCGTTGGTCCGTAAAATTGGCAGGATGTAAGTTTTTTTTTTAGCTATTTAAAAGCTCTACTTTTGATGTAAAACCACAAATATGATGAAAAAAAGACTAATGGTGGATTAAAAGTTTATTAAATGTTCCTCTTCTTCTTCTTTTTTTCTCGCGTAAGCGGAAACACTCTTATTTGACATATTTTTGCAATGTTTCAATCAGTTCTTACTAAGAGGGACGATTCGCAGTTGGAGATTGAATTCGCCCGGGTGTAGTACGAGTCGGCCCCGATGTAGTAATCCAATAGAATATTGGTCCGTCCCCAGCATCTTTGTAATTAATAAAAGGAGTTCTGATAATTTTGAGGTACTTTCTTCACTCTTTTGAACAAAAGGTGGTAATTTTTGCTCATTGCTGATAAATCTTTATTGGATTTTGTGTGATGGGAAGTTGATTCTACGACAACCTTATTGGAAAGGCTTATTTGGAATCCAATAGTGAATTTCCAAAGTTATACCTCGTTTCTAATTGGAAAAGCAACAATCGGAGGCTTTGTGTTTAAACCACATGCGGTGAAATAAAAACCGGCAAAACGAAAACCATCTTCGAAGGACTCTCCACACAAAGAGAAAGAGAGAGAGAGAGAGCGAGACCAGCGCCAGAGCAGGGAGCGGCCATTCTGCAACCGGCATTACCAATACAAGCGTAAAAGCGCAGAGTATGATAATAAAACAACACGCAACACGAGAGGCTGCAACAGAGTTCAAGCCTGCCGGAAAGGGCAGCGCGAAAAGGGCGCGCTCAAAACAAACGAAAGAAGGGCAATTCGAAAGGAACTGGGAAGGAATGAGGCCTCCATTTTTTTTAAGGGGCCCAAACCTTCGCGCTGTTCTGTGCTGTTCAGTGCCACGCGATTATGCGCAACAAGCAGCGAGGGAAGTAGCGTCCCGGCAAGTGCTGTGGCATTGTTGAGTGTCTGCCACGGCGCTTCAACCCATTCCACCGAGAGTGGGTGTTTTTTCTCTGTTTCTCACTCTCTCTCTCTCTCTCGCAGCCAGCCGCCGGGGAAAATCTATACCCCCGGAAAAAGGTAGCAGAACAATCGAGAGAGATATTGGATACGAGAGTGTGCGTCGATACTGCGGTGTGGGGGAATTACTTTCTCACGCCTTAATTTCTCGTCTAGTGCTAACAGTATCCAAGGCAGGACACGCCGCCACGGACACACACACACATATTCGCATGTACGGAATGTTCGGATGGCATTTTCTGCGCATGGTAGCTCGGAACGCAATTTCTTTGTTTTCCCGTATGCCCGGATCGTGCAAGGCCGCAATCACTATCACCACGCGATGAATCGCTCACTCTCTCTCTCTGTCTCTCTCTCTCTCTTTCGCTCGCACTGTCTGGTGGCATTATCGCAATGAGTTTCGCTTCGCCTCTGCAACAAAGGGAGGAAATTGTGAAAATTCCATTACCAGACAGTGCCAGACAAAAGATACCTCATCACCCTATGGCAGCCAGGCAGTCCAGCAGTGAATCCTGCGGTGCAAACTAAGCACAGCACCACCAGCCACTCAACCCAGCCAACGATGTCGCAGCACTGTGGTGGTGCTGAGTGGCACGATCGGTGCCGGTGCCGTGTCCCTGGGCTAGTGTGTGTGTGTGTTTGGAGAGTGAGTTTGCACGATGGGCCGAGCAGCATGGGTTTTATCGCACCAATCCATGAATGGAGCAGCAAGCAGTTAAGCAGCACGAATCAAAGACCTATTGCCGCTGGCTGCCCATTCCCACGGAAGGACAGCAAACGCAACGCAGCCGGCCACCTGTGGTTGTGGGCATGCGGCGGCACACAAATAAACCACGAGCACATACACACCCAGACACACACGCGCGCGGGCCCGGCTTCCCATGGCGATGCTGGGCCGTATACATAATTTAACACCAACAAAACTCTGCTCACCATATTACGCAGCTCGATTTGACGATTTTCCACCAGCGTGTTGCGGCATCCTTCATACTGGTATGGGCGGGCGACGATGAAACCGATAAATTTGGCCAGCACACGCATCGTGGCGATTGTTTCCGGGCGGACCTGATGAGAGTATGAGAGTAGGAAAAAAATGGAATCAGACGCAAGAATAAAATACATGTTACAGGCGCAATTAGCGATACACGTTCGCGTGGTTTCTGCACGTCTAGTAATGGAAATCAAGCCCTAAACCAATGCCCTGCTAAAGGTGCCGGTGAGGTCGCAGGCAAATAACTCAGTTATAAAGTAATTAAAAGTTTAGCTACTACATTATGGAGGCGCATGGTCTTTTATTCACTGAGAGAGTGAGAGTAACCGGTTAAGGGATGCACAGCATTCAGCCACTGTGGGCTGTGGAGGGTGTGGGATCATTTGCAGGTCGATGAACGATTTAAAATACAATAAAAGAACAAAAGCACAGCGGATCCGTTTAAGGGACAAAAAGCATGCTTCATCAAAATTGTTCTTTTTTATTTGCAAACGCTTTTCAACATTGAGGCATCGTCAGTTATCATTTTGCATCATTTGCACACCCTTCCCCCAAGGCTGATACAATCAGAGTTCACTGAACTTGTGCCAACGGTGCCATTTTCCCAAGAGGCCACCGGGGGGAAGGGGGGAAAATGTGAAGCTGTAATCGGAGACAGCCAAATGGAACTCTACCGGTGGGGTTGTTGGTGTCGTTCGCAGAGCTGGTGTCTATGCGGGTAAAATCGAGGATGAGGGTGCCCGTTCTATTTCCGCCCTTTCAATGCAAGAGAGAGAAAGAGAAGTTTACAAAGTACGCGCTAACTACCGATGTGTCTCGGCCGAAAGGTGAATCGAGTTGAGTGCGAGAACCAACAGGCGGATGATTATCGATCCGTTTTTGATGCGACGATAAACACACATACACATATACAATCTACAAACACATACACGTACGTACGCATATAAAATACGGATACGTAGGGGCTGGTTTCCATGATTTGATAATATTGCTCCACTCGTTGTCAGCGAATACGGCGAATACGGATTGGTGCGCCATTGAGCAGTTGAAAGCAAATAGGATTGGCACAATATTTATAGCATGAATGTACGAATCAAGCAATAAATGAAACGCATACACCCAATCCAGATTTGCTTTGCTTTCGTGTTAACGCATACTCATACTCACTAGTAAATTTTGTACCATTTTTTTTATTATGTCGAATTTTAACAAAAAACAAAGTGTTACTATTTGCGTACTCGGTTGAAATTCTTTTAAATTGTTTGCACACCAAGAGTGCTCATCACTTCGACAGCAATCGACACGCCAACAGTGCACACAGACACACACCCACACAGGTTCATCTGCGCGATGATAACGAAGTTTTATCAATATTTACCAACAAACCTCCCTCCGATTCGCTGCAGCTCTGTTGAATACTTGTATCCCTGTGTTCCGTACGATTCAAACGGTTTGATTTCCCCACACGTAAAAAGGGAATGCGGAGTGAGTGCGGGTTTTCCAGAACCGAAGAACCGGTTTTTCATACGTACCACGTATTCCGAGCGGTTCGAATTTTCTGCATCGGATATGTTGAAAACATCGTACGTTGAGCTGTCCATCTGGATCAGCTCGTGGATGAGGACCGCTTTTAGCTGCTCGATGAATATCTGATGGTTTTCGCTAGCCACAATAAAATCGCGGAAAAACATCTGACTGCCGGGGAAGAGATATTGGGTGGAGAAAATGCTCGGCGCAACCAGTCGCTGCCGCAGTTTGGATAGCTTCGTCAGGTCTATGTTGGGTAGCGCCATTTGCAGTTCGCTGGCGGAGTTCTGAAACGCAAACAGAGACAAGAGACAGAGAAAGTTAAGCAGCAGAAGTCATTTGATACCGTGTAGGGTGGACACGGGGCCGGGTAAAACCTCTCAAATAGAAGCCCTCTGGCTCAATCACTTACATCAAAGTTAAACGATATGATCAGCTGTGCACTAAACAGTTTAGCCAAGTGGGACATATTGATTGGGTGGTGTAAAATGTCCAACATGGCTCGCACTTTTGTGCCAAGCTTCGTCTCGAACTCCCACGCTGGGTTGAGGTGTTCGGTTTCCCATGTTCTGAAAAATGATAAAAAAAAAAAAAAACAGAATAAGCAGGATAAAACCCACACGGATTAATATGTGTCGGGTATGGGCGGTGGCTTAATCCGATATTAAGATTATGGTGTATAGCTGGTGTTAAGGAATTATTGTGTATGGGAAACTCGGGACAATTACCTCAGCGTAGCGTAGAACAGATCCCGCTGCTTGTTGAACGCATTAAATTCCTTTGACGAAGGAAAGTGATCCTTCGTATCGTTTTCCTGCTGGTAGAACACGTTCGTGATGCTGCTATTCGGCACGAGATCGCCACCGCCCGTACCCTGCTGGCTGCTGAAGGCGTTCTCAAGTTTCATCTTCTGCCCCAGCATGTCCCGCAGGAAACCATTCAACGTCGGATGCAGCACCCCCAGCTGTTCGTTCTCAACCACCACCCGCAGTGAGGTGCTGTCGAGCAGTGCGAGCTGCGTCCGCTGGCTGTGGAGCACTTCCGCCGCAAAGTAGACACAGTTGTGCGGGCTGCGCAGGACGTTGCTAAGTTCCGCCCGGCCGGTTCCATTATCTGTCCCGGCGGATGTGGTTGCTTCGAGGAGCTTTTGTGCGTCCTGGGCGATGTACCGTTCCGTGCTAACCAGGTTGATCAGATAGGCCAGCTCGTTCAGCATGTTCGGCACAAGGTTGAGATCCATCAGCAGCGCATATATCGCTACCAGCCGATCGATGGTCGATTTTTGAGTAACTTTGTCAAATTCTATGATTAGTATCGTGCTGGGTGCACTCGTACCACCTTCCGTGACGCTTTCTAGTTGCGTAAGCTCGTCCGGCATAGTTGAAGCGAGTTCAGGTGCGGGAGTTGCATTATCTACGTGATTAAAAGATGTCTGCAATGATTGCTTTGCACGGACGGGGCGTTGATTTTGTGCCGCCTCGGCCTGGAAATCGTTTCGTATCTCCTCCCTTCGGTGGCGCAACATTCCCCGAGGATCGTGGCTAGCGTCCTCTTGGCTTTCGATTGATATGAGATTGTTTTCCGCGAGAAATGATGATGAGTTGAAGTCATGGCGCCCCGATACCGACCGGCTGACGGTGGTTGGAGCGATGCGTCTCCGCTGCGTTCCTGACCTCTTCCCACTGCCACCACCGTCCGGCAGTTCGCCAAAGCCGGATGCTTTGGAATTGTTTGGAGTCATGTTTAGCTGCGGAAAGTCATTATCCTGAAACAACGGGCCTTTCTGTACGCTGGGCGAATTTAGGCCACCGGGATCATTGCTGGTCGTGCTAGCATTGCCCGCAAATGGCAAGCGCCGGTTTCTATGGGGCCGAGTGCTCGTATGTGCTGTGATAAAGTCACCGAAACAAGGTAAGCTTGTCTTGCTTCGTCGACCCGTCCCATCGCTTAATCCACTCGCCTCCTGGCGGTGCGACCCATAGCTGAACGTGCTGCTGTTGGCCGATGGATTCGAGACCTCCAGACTTCCGTTGCGTAGCGATGATCCATGGTGTGACGTTGTCTTTCCACGGCTGCCGCCGGCAATCGGGGTGCTGCTAAAGGACAGGAGCATATTACCCCCACCGGCGCTGCGCGAAGCATTATTGCTGCTCCGGGGAGGCGTCGAGAAGACGGGCTCGTTCGCGTTTCTGCAGCGTGATAGGGTTTGATTTTCGTTGCTGCCGGGCGTAGCAGGATGACCACCGTTGGCCGCATTATGTTGCGGTGGCAAGTGTTTCGGAGTGGAACACCCAATCACTCCTTTCAGTTCGATGTCTTCGGTAGCCAAATTATCGAATGTCCGAGCACTGCCGACTGCCGATTTTGCACCCGTCTCGCCGATCTCCAGTGGACCACCGCCGGGAGGGTCGAAAAGCTGGCGCGCTATCAAATGTACCGGTGTTCCGGTGGTGTCAAGTTCGCTGGCCCGATTGGTGGGGCGACCTTCAGCAGTCGGCGTTGCGGTCCCCGGGGGGATACCGGACGTTGGGTAACAAGAGCCGTCGCTGATTGACAGTTTCCGCAGCTGGGTGGCCGGATTAGTCTCGAATGCGGTACCGGTTGATACCTTTCTCGGCGTGTCACATCTTGGTCGAGCGGTTCTCGATGAACTGGAATGAGAGTGTGGAACACGCACACACAAAATTAATGGGTCAAGAAACGCAATATGGAAACGTGAAACAATAATCGTATAGTTTGATTGATAAAGTGACGAAAATAAACAGTGATTTAAAGTTGAGGTCAGTCCACAGTATTCAAATTATTACATTGAATTAAATGTAGGTGATAACAACGGATAACGTAACTATTTATGTTTGTCAATTATACATTTAATCTAAAGAGGAGATAAATTTAAATATATGAAACATACTAAACTAAATACGTCTTGTAAGTTTTCATACACCAACCAAGCCACGTTGCAACTCCAGCCAAAAAAGAATAAAAATAGACAAAAAATCTTATAAAAATACACTTGTTTTTAAGCGCTATTATGAAGAAAATACGCTCCAAACTACTAATATAGATAGCTCAAAACCAAAAAAAAAGTCTAATAGATTGATTGTTTTAGACAAAGTAAAGCTGTTTATTTCTCAACACTCTTAAATATGTAACTACAATTCTCTAGTTGAATTCACGAACCGAGGGTTTAAGGTTAAAGTAAAACGTCTCCAGTAAATGTTAAAAGTTCTCATCCATAGTGTCATCCGTAGCCACGATTGATAAAATTGCTTGGCATTCCGGATACGTCTAGTAAGTCTACATAAAGTAGAGGTTACTAACAAAAAGATCAAAACTAACAAAAAGAAACTTTAAAATTAAAGGGCAAGATTATTTTATAAATATTTATATGCACTGTTACCAGGAACCTTTATACCTGCTGAGGATCGCTACCATGACACTTGCTCAAGTAGTTTTTTGATCATATTTCGCAATTTCATGTGTTTCTTGCTTATGCCAAATAAATCATTTAACATAAAATTTTAATTTTAATAATAATTACTAAATATTATCGAACGAGATGTTTTATTTTTATTTAACATTTTTTAAACCCTACCAAGACTTTTTGAAACAACAGTACACGGCAAGAATGGGCTTTAGCATTTGAATACCATTCGTAGCGCATCATAAAGTATGTTGATTAGTGCGTTCGTTCTCACCGCAACACGAACCCGCAACATAAACGTACGCAACAAAGAATAAAATTTAAAACAGCAACAAGCAAACATAACGAACTCATTAAGATTAGGTCAAAGATAATGACATCAAGCAACGCGCGCAGAGAAGCCGATTGTGCAATTAAACTCACTAGACGCTGGCGGTTAGGCGCACTGGCCGCGTAAAGACTTCCGCAACCGATGATCAACGCGTCAACCAACAAACACATCATCGCCGCCGAGAGTATGTTGCCGACACACAGGTGGAAAAGTTATTGCTGTTTTGCTACGCGTGTGTGTGAGAGTGTTTTTTGTTTCAGTTTCGTTTGCTACTATAGCCTCACTTGTTTCAACATGTTTTGTAGAAAACGCTGCTGCTGCTGCTGTTGTTCTTCTTACTCTTTGGTTCGGTTAATCATGCAGCTTAAAATAGAAATGGTTCGCGCACCAGTGCGCTCAAGAAAGTTCAAGGTCGAGCAAAAAGCTCTTCAGCATACATGACAGGGTGGCCGGGTCCCCTCCCGTCCATTCGCCATGCTCCCGTGATGGCCGCCCCCCACTCTTTGTCAACTTCCGCAACCGCCCGTGCTTGGACCGACGTTCGGAGCACGCATTCTCTCATCGGTGCTGCCTTCATTATCTTCTCTTTCGTTGGTGGAAGCTTTTTTTTTATTCACACCGTCGACTCATCGTTGGCGGTTTGGCCAACAAACGCGCACAGCATGCAGAAGTCGATGAACGGTGGACGTAAAGAACGATGGCCCGCATTATAACTGAGATGTTTTTTTTTCTTCTTCTTCGTTTCATCCACAATCATCCTGTCGAACGATCGTGATGGGGTAGTGTGCTTTTGCTCTACTTGTGCCAGGGTGGGAGAAGCTTTCTCGCTCTTAGTAGCAGAGCGAACGATTTGGCAAATGAAATCGAATGTTACAAGCCCGCTTGAGGAGTTTTAGCTGCTTTAAGATTAGATATATTTTTCAATCTAGAATCTTAATAAGTGGTTTTAATGAACGTTAATATACTTTCTTATTAGTTAAATTTAAATTTAATTTTTAAATAGACTAACAACAACAATGTTTGCGCAGGCCATTACCAATTAAACCAACAACCCCAAAACAACGAAAATCTAGACAAAACATTGAAAGCTTCAAGAGCATCACCGAGCACTGCGCCCAGATGAACCAAGCGTGAAACCCCGCTCTAACGTGTATGTATGGATGCAGAACAAAAGACTTCGCTGCGCGAACCGTAACCGCGACGAAACGTTAGGAGCAGTTAAAAAGTCAACGTTCTGCTGGCCGCTTAGCCCAGGCAACAACAACAACAACAACAGCAAAATGAACGCGGGTTAACGAATGGTACTAAACAGCATCAGAGTTCGGTGGAATATGTAACGGGCAAAGACCTAACCTCAACCGAAGGGAGAATGACCTCTTCCCACTGTATGGCTGATGCTGCCCCCATGGTCAGGGTCACTGCAAAAGGCTGGCGAATGGCAACGAACGAACGAACGAACGAGTTTAGCGCTCGGATACTATCGTCGGCCTCTCAAGCCCCACGACACGCCACGCCACGCCATGGCGATGGTAGGCAATGCTGTAAGCATCGGAGCGACTAATGCTATTGCATTGTAATGGCTGTGCTTATGTGTGTGGTTGTGTGTAGTTTCCACCTGCGACAAAGGAGAGCGTGAATTTTGTGAAGCTATTTTGTCGCTCCCCTCCCGCCACGGCTGCATGCGCCACATGGAGCTTCGCGGTTCATTGTGAATTCTATCCTGTGATCAGTCAAGTTCAAGTGCGAACTACTTCAGCACAAGGAGAAGGCGGTAGCTAAAGCAGAAATAAAAGAACGTAAACCAAACAGAGGCCAAAGAACTTTCCATTTTATACGTGCTTAATGCTACCCTGCTCCTCCCTCCCAGTGGCATTGATGCATTCGGGCAGGTTGGGGCGCTGAGGGCACTCATGAATGAAAATGACTAATTTACATATTACGTTTTCCTGTGTGTCTGTTTTAGCACATTCCAATGCGGGTTTTTTGGCTGTTATTTGATAGGCAGGTATTTGAATAACTTCTATTATTCTAAATCTACAATAAAACATATTTAAAAAAAAAACCGCCTGACGGTTTACTCACTCTTCCGTTTGCGCACGGATGAAACTGGTGAAGTAGCTGGCAAATGCCTCCAGAGAGCGTTGCTGATGAGCTTCATGTTTCTGTACATTCCCCCGGAAAGGATCCACAAACCATCCAAACCATCACCACCGATCACGATCAGGCGAATAGAATCCGAAACGAAAGAAAGAAGAATAAGAAATAGAAACATTAGATACTATGTAAATGACTGCCTGTAAAGAGTATTAAACACCGCTTGTTAAAAGATCATAAGTATGTAGCGCAAAAAAAAAAACACGAACGTTCCCACCAGCACTTTGCGGCAAAATCTGCTGCCTCACCCTTGACGATCGCCCCGGCGAGCGCACAGCCGAGTTTATTGGCGTGTGCGTATGCCTCATTTCGATCACGATTACCTTCGGTCCAGCATCGAATTCGCGCGAAAGGTGCGTTCATTGACATACGGCTGAAGATCAAGATCAACCATCAAAAGAGCCATCACCCCACTGGCCCCCATCGTCATCGCGGCGATGACGGAAACTGGACCCGGTTTGGTTGGTCCGCGTGCCGATCATGGCGAGAATTGGCTGACCGGACGAATGGTGCCGCCACTTGCCGCTCGCGATCGAACTCGCGCGGGGAGAGGACTTAGCAATAATTTAGCTTTGTATTACTTTTCCGCCATTTGGTCAAGCAGGGGTATGTGTGTTTTTGCTTTGCCACATGTGTGTGTGTATGGTTTTCTACTTTAATTTCATGGACTTCCCTTTCCTAGAAACGACCCGCCGCCGGTCGTGCCTTGATGCGATGGAATGCGCGCGCACACACTATTGACCGAAAGCCGGTAACTAACCGGACGACCTCCCTTTCTCAGGATATTGGTGGCGGTGAGGGATTCGCAAAAATTGCTTGTCGCGGAACACGATCCTCGATGACACACGCAGGCGCGCGCAGACGAGACGCGAACAGCGACCTTCGGTTCGCCAAAGGTTGGACGGTAGTTGGCGAATTGCGCGAAACTAAATGTTCCGAATTTGTCCTTGTGTCGATTAGATTTGGCGCATTCATGGACAAATAATGAGACTCCGTTTTGGACTCCGTAAGCGATTGTCAGGCGTTCGTCAAATGACCTTTAGAATCTTTTTTAAATATCAATGACCCATTGATTTCATTGAGTGCGTCTCTGTTTTAAAGCGCAGTCGGTTTCCCGAGTTACCCGACACGTGTATTTGCACGTTTGAAAGTAATTGAAGTAATTGATTTTAAAACTTTTACAATACACAATAATAGAATCCTTTCTAAAACGTATTATATGCATATTTCAGCCTGTAAACACACATACCATTTAGTTATTTACCATTTATTGGCAATTCTCACTAGCAACAACTCAATATCCAAATCCTTTCAGGTTAAATAATACACCAGCATGGCAGCATGACCAGCATGAAACCGAAAGCAAACACTCATATCCAACACCTCGTGTGATGAGACTGCGATCATGATAACGCCACGGCAAGTGGCTAGCAACGGGCGTCATGAATAGTAATAAACGAGGTACGGCCGCATACTAAACATCTGCGTTCGATAGAGTTTACCACCTTTCCGTGCCGTCCTGCCTAGCCACCATAATTGTGGCTTCTAACGTCAAGCCTCCACAACCGACCCACCGACACACCGGCCCCCATTCTCTGTAAGACCCATCCCCCCAGAATTGGATGATACAACGCGCGAAACGAACGAACCTTGAACTGACATTAACCT
Organism: Anopheles coluzzii; assembly: GCF_943734685.1. NCBI lineage: Eukaryota > Metazoa > Arthropoda > Insecta > Diptera > Culicidae > Anopheles > Anopheles coluzzii. The sequence continues at coordinate 47,429,320 of NC_064671.1, read as the reverse complement.
CCAAAATTCGTTCTTGAAGAAGTCGATCGTCAGTGAAATAGTGGTGGCGGTATCCCCGGGGCGGCTAAATATGGTTTCCTGTCGGACAGGTATCCTGTTTGTCTTGCTGAAGATATTTTAATGGTCCGCGATTGTTAAGCGCTGCAGAAAGCAAGGCAGGCTCGATCTTCACCACGAACACTATATGCCGAGAACGGTATGGCCGAGTGAGGCTATGTGAATAGCATCCGTATATACATGATAATGTTCTCTCTGTCTCACAGATCATGCTTTCCCTCCTCTACCGTTTTTAAGGACACTAGGCACATCTTCATATTCGCATTAATCAATTTCAACGATCCTCGACGGTGTTCCAATGCGATCGCACGATTCCTATTGGATGGCATCTGCCTATGATCGAATTCTTAAACGGCTTGGTTCGATGCCCCCTCCTCATTCGTCTCGCGAAACGGAAATCCGTGACTCACCTTGCCCTCTTGGTCGTCCACCTTTTTTCATGCCGTCCATAACACTCTGCTCATGCTCCCTTCCCTTGCTCGTGCTTTCTACCGGTACGTGCTTTGAGCGTTTTGTTCAGACTCAGACAACTTCCGCTCGGACATATATATACACACACACATACATCTACAGATACGAATACGTCAGGAGCCATCACTATGCCTTGACTTAACTCTCGTTTAGTTCCCAGCCATGTTAATCCATGCGCAGCACTTGTCCATTTTCGCTTCTCCGCGTTCTATGCGATGTTTTTTTCCTGCTTCGTTTAATGGTTGCTACCTTTACCGCGACGTCTCTTTTGTACGTTCCATGGTTCATTGCCCTTCCTCTGAGGTGCCCCAACAACAGCGTGTGATGAACTGGCGAATCTTGGCAAAAGTATTTTTCCCTTTTTCTCAAGCTCGCGAGAGACCTGCCTCGGCTGAAGATCAAGGTCTCAAGGTGGCGGCACTCCACTTACGTTTCATTTACGTACGATCTGCTTCGCGCCTATTCCTCCATCCGTCGTACATCTCTGTTATTCGCTCGCTGAAGCATAAAGTTCCTTCCCTTTTTACTGTACCTGGCAATATTATGCTCGGGTAGCACCGCATGGCGCCCATACCCCAATGCTGCGTATGCTACGTGCCGTGGAAAGGAGGCTTTCGTGTAACAAAGGGAATTTAATTACTTTCGCTATTTCTTCGAAACTGCCATAACACTCGGGTGAATTCTGGTGGCCGATCATATTACGTCTGGCAGCGGAATGGGTGGAATTGGGTGTGAGCTATTTGTTGAATGTTTGCACTAATGTGACACAATAGGGGTGAAAATGATTTTGTGATTTCATAACAATGTTTGTCGGTATAAAGTATCGTGGTCAGCGATTAACAATCAAAGATAATGAAACGCGTTCATACATCGATGATTCGAGTTGGAAAAACATGTAACATACATACAGATAGAAAAAAAATGTTTGTGTTGTTTATTCGGTTATATTGCATTATTTTTTACAACTCTGTCAAATACTCACAGCACGCAATTTTTCTTCAAAAATATGATGTTATGGTAAACAGAAAGCACACATAACCTTAAATAATTCACTAAATTTATTTTAAAATCTTCAATCACTTCATAAAAAAATTATAATTACAATATTCTTCTATTTTAGGAATGTACTGTTTCTTCTATTGCCTTTTGATCGCCACAGATCGATCAATCGAAGGGCGTGCCCTCCAATAGGCTTAGTTGACACTGATTTCGACGCTACGAGAGTTTACAGTCTAGTAGTTTTACAGTTCGGTCTCGTAGTACAGTCGTCAACTCGTACGACTTAACAACATGCCCGTCATGGGTTCAATCCCCAAATAGACCGTGCCGCCATACGTAGGACTGACTATCCTGCCTTGGGGAGAAATCAATTAGTCACTGAAAGCCAAGCCCATAAGTGGTACAGGCAGGCCTTGACCGACAACGGTTGTTGAGCCAAAGAAGAAAGTTTTACAGTTCAAAATATTAGCAAAGAAATAAGTCTAAAAAATATATTTTAAATCGTTTAGGATAATTAATAATAATAATTATAATTTTCATCGGATCTGTATCGTCAGTTTAATATCAAGGACAATTTAAGAGCCACATGCAGGAGACACGCTCAGAAAAGTTTCTCCTTATTTATTTAATCATGTCCTTCCCTTCTCATACTCAGCTTCTTCAGACAACGAGTAGCAAGGTGATATATTACGAGAATAAACATTGATAAGACAATGTGTGTTATAGAACATTTATGTAACGCATATAATTAATTTAACACTCCCAGAACACACCCAAAGCACGTAAACACACTTCATACGAATCATGGCAGCATTACGTAGCACGTGTACTGTTTTAAAACATTTATTGCTCTCCCCTACACAGGCGAACAATCCGCACATACCACCTTCGCCTGCACGGTGCATGTTAAAGCGCAAGAAAAATAAGTTTCTTATCGCTGCGCAGTGTGTAAACAGATACACAACAATTGCAACCCGCAGTATACTTGCTTCGTTAACGAAAAAAAAACATACCAGCTGCGTGACGACCGTCGGCGAACGACAAACGGACACAGTAGTATCACCCCCTTCGCCACCCCCCCCCCCCCCCCCCCCCCTTCCCACCGTTCGACAACGCGCTCTCGTTCAAAAAGGCCGGTCAGGAAACGCAACATGAAGCCAGCAACTGTGCTGCATTCGGTGGGACATAGGGCAGTGAATTACCCAATAGTAGAAACCCAACCAGAGTGCGGACTATTCAACAACTTCTCGAAAAGCGATAGCGAAAAACTTGCTTAAGAATGCATAAAAAATGATCACAACAGAGAAACTATAAGGCTATCTATTAGGTTGTGGCTAGAAATTACGATCGCCTGTCGTGTGCAGTTGACCTAGATTAGTTTTCCATGCTTCCTCGTACGTTTTTGGGGAGGGGCACGTTTAGGCTTTCGGTTAGAGATGGTGAGAAAAGGTAAGAAAATAGCCAAACAAATGAACGTAACCAACCGCAAAATGGAACCGTACGTTATCAATGATCAATGAATGAAAGGTGTCGATGAAGCACCCCAAAATGCGAAAAATTCCAAAGCTAAGTTTCTCGAGGTATTCATTAAAAAAATTAATATAAAAATGTTTTCTATATCACAAAACATAAAAAACGGTGTCACTATGTTACCTGCGTGTATCGTGAACAACCTCTGGGGTTCGATTGATTAGTTCATATTGCGTGCACGTTCGATTGAAAAGGGCGCTGTCAAAAAATCGGCACTGAAACTTCCGCTAAGCGAATTCGTTTCGTCTCTAACGTGTGCACACACATTCCACGTACTTCAAGGTCCACGGCGTTTTTGGAAAGCGACCGGACCGCCGGGCCACAAAAGGGAACGTGTTCCGAAAAAATTAATAACCCCCAAAGTACGTATTAACGGCACGATCGTCACGTGTGGTCTCGTCCGCCGCTAAGACTACCGATAGACCCAAACGTAGCCAAGTCTCAACACGCCAAAAACCTTCACAGAATCGATCGTTCGACCGCGCCACACTGTTGCCCACGGTGTGGGTGTGCGCAACAGTGTGTGCCTCAACAGTGGGCCTCCACTGTGGTTCAGCCCGATTCAGCTCGCACTCCGCATGGCACCGCAGTATCGGAAAATTGTTTCAATGACCAACACTGCACCCGTCACTCCTTTTTTCCAGCACACCTTACCCCCTCGCCTCGCCCCTTGCTTTTGTCCCCCCACACCTTTGGCTGGCCCGTCTTCAGAAACCGGTAATTCATTTCGGTGCAAATTTCGTAACGCAGGCGTAATCAACCAACCAACACGGCCTCCGGTAACCACCCACACTCGATCGTACTTGGCGTATGCACACACGGACATGAGTTTTGAACCGGGGGAACACATACGCAACATTAAGCATTAGCAGCAGCAGCAGCGGTGGCAGCAGCCCACTACCACCACATTACCCGCAGTAACAACACACAAACAATCGGCAGTGTTTTGTTTTACCATTGATTTCGATGTTCGATTTCAACTACCTTTCATTCTGTTGTTCTCCCTTTCGATTTACTTCACATTTGCTGCGCAAAAAACAACATTTCCACGCCTCGGTAGTAAGTAGTACCTGCGAATTGTGTACGATTGTTGCCTGCCCAAATTTCCCTAAATGCTGGGCACGTGAGTCGGCGAGTAAAGCGGCCACCGAGAAATGGCCCTGTCCAGGTTTTTATCAAAAATATTAATACTCCATATTCCTTATTGGTACAAACTTTAGTGTTTTGTCTTATATGTGATCAATTGGTTATATTTGTCCCGATAGTGAAACGTTAGCCGGTCTCGTAGCACAGTCGTCAACTCGTACGACTTAACAACATGCCCGTCATGGGTTCAATCCCCAAATAGACCGCGCCGCCATACGTAGGACTGACTATCCTGCTATGGGGGGAATCAATTAGTCACTGAAAGCCAAGCCCACAAGTGGGTACAGGCAGGCCTTGACCGACATCGGTTGTTGAGCCAAAGAAGAAGAAGAAGAAGTGAAACGTACGACGATGGAAGGACTAAATATTAAATTAATAACAGGCATCACGTGAGCGTGAACAGCTTCCACATAAGAGCATACAAAAACGATATCTTTAATAGAAAGAAAACATTTTTTTTTCAGGAATAATTCTTATTGAAATTTTTCATTTTGTAAGGGTTTTTAGGGATACTCATAATTTTAGGACACTTTCTTGACTCTTTTTTACGGAGAGAGAACTTTATGTGATGGGAAGTGGACTCCACAGCACGCTTTTTGGATCGGCTCATTTGGAATTTCCAACGTGGACTGAACAAAAGGCTCCAGCGTGTAAATGTCGAGATAGTCGTAAATAGTTGAAAAATATCCCATTATGCATCTTTTATAACCGTAGAAGAAGAGTCGATGGCTAGAATACAGTGTATTTTAACGTAAATATTTGTCGATTGTATGAACTTTATTATCATCATCGTTCACACGATATATACACTACATCGTCGTATTTCCACGGTTTCCTGTATTTTAATGTTTAAAAATTTAAACAATTTAGTTAAAAAGTAAAGAACTTTTCATTTAAAATGCATGATTCAAATAGGATTCACAACAAGATAAATATGGCAACATAAAAAACCAACAAGTATTTTTAAAACTACATTAAGATATATTAGATGCGGCAGGAACATATTCGACAATGTTAAGCAGGATATGCATGTCGATTGTTCTCATCCACAACTAACAACAGTGAGCTTATTCTTACCTATTTTTAGCTTTGCCAAACGATACCAAAAGGGCCAAACATAAGCATTGTCATTGAAATTTCGGATTTCCGCAGCGTTGTGATGAAACAGGGATAATAAACAACATCAAATGCACACCATTTTAAGAATAAATTATTTATTTCGGAAATTGTCATACAGGATAATACAAATAATGCAATACGTTTCTATGTAAAAAAGGAGTATCCTTTCATCCCATTCAGTAGGTAGATAGTAGTTGCAGTACAAAAATGAATCGATTTTCCTCTCCTATCTTTGCCTACAGCAGCCCAACCTGCTGCCGTTCCACTCCAACTTTCTCTCTTTCTCTCTCTCTCTCTCTCTCTCTCTCTCTCTCTCTCTCTCTCTCTCTCTCTCTCGTTCTATCTCTTAATCTTAACCCAACGGAATACCTTTCTTGAGAATTATCCTTGATCACCGGTGGCGATTTCGCAATCGTCGATCAAGCTACTTCTATCCTTTTTGCGTTCTTCTTCAATCACGATTCATTTCTGTAGGATGGTTACATTCATTTCAGCCCCTTCTTCGCGCATTCTCTCACACACAGCATGACTTGCAGGTCCGATACTTTATTTTCGAAGAAATTCTTTAAACGTAACAATAATAAGAATAATAATAATGGTCGAAGTGAATGAAAATTAAATAGGTGCAATTACTACCATTTTCTTAGCCGAGTCCAGTGCGAGTTATAATTGCTACTCGAGATTTGCGCTTCTGTTTCGTAACACGTCATTCTTTGGTTACTTACTTGTTATTTAAGTACTATACTGTTTAACAAAACGATAGATTTTCCTTTTTCAAAAGAACATGACTAGCTCGGGTAAGGGGTAAATCGTGTTTTTAATTCTTCTTAGTCTTCTTTTAATGAATGATCTTCAGACTGTTGTGGTGGTTTGATTGATACCAGCGAGTTGGATTGTGTAATAACTAGTATCATAAGTATTTAAAATCTTACCCCTCGTTGCTTATAACCACCATTTTTGTTATGTCACGATTCATTTGGTATTATTGATCAATCCCCCGAAATATGACTCTTATAGGAATCATAAATAGAAACAGTTTGCATGAGAACGATACAAAATAAAGATAAATAAAACAGTACCTTGCATGAGTCGAGAGTATAGAGTAGATAGTAAAACGTATCTTATAAAGGTATTTCAATAATCAGTCACAAATATTAATAGTAAGCCTTGTGTTATTTATCATGCTGAAACAGATCGAGCCGACGAACCCGAACAACCGGGGTCGCTCGGTACAATCTTAACTAATCTTACAAACGATTAAAGAACAATTCGAAAGGATTTCATCAGTTGCTTACGCCCTCCTCTCCTCGGTCCCTGCCATGCCCCCGGACATCCAAAAAGGGCGTAAGCAGCTGGAATGAAGCCCTCACTGTACACACTAACACGCATTAAATCTATGCCATTACACGCCAGTTGTCGAAAAGGAAGAAAGAGTGACGTTCACCACCTTCACGCCAATTCTTCTTTTATCCTTTGATCGAATCGAAGCCTTTCCCTGCTACCGCACACCTTCATAATCATAATGGCGGGCCCGCCGATGGCTGTTCATTTTCCCGCGCAATACCTTACTCTCCATTTTAACAATACTCAAAAGACGGATTCACACATTTAAAGATAGTACACACTAAATTGTGGTTAAACACCAGCTAATATTCGTCCTTCTGCGACTCACCCGCTTCCAGCCCCTTCATCCTGTGAAGCCATTCTTCTTTCGAGCAAGCCCGGACTGCATTGCTGCAAATATGTTTGTTTTCCTCCTTTGCCTTGCTTCTTATCTTTACAATTCATAATATGGCTTTTTTCAGTACACAACCATTCGTCTTACATTGTTTCATTTGTTTGTGTTTTGCTTTCTTTGTGCAGTACCGTAGGACAAAGATAGACAGAGAGAGTCAGAGAGCAATCTAGCTAAAGACGATTGAAACCATTTCCGTATAAATATGTCTCACTGTTGATGTGAGTGAGGGAGATCTAGTAATGGTAGCTAACGGAACGTGTTATTTGAAGATCAACGTTAAGAAAGCTGTTTGCTAGTCATAATCGAACGTAATATAGCAACAGGAAGGAGTGTTTGTGATGTATCAAATTATAACAGACAATAATGTAATGTGTTGCTACTTTTGCAACAAAAACGAGAATATTCACACAACACTTATTGTGGAGATTGCTTTTTTTTCCTTGATAAAACGCGAAAACCAAACAAAAAGTATTGTAGGTCCTGGAAAGCGTTTCATGATTATAGGCAACGTAAAGAAACAGCACAATTTGAAAATGCTTACTAGCTGGACCATGTTTCCTGCTGTACTGCCGTTCCCAGGTCCGTTTCTCCCCACCAGAAATGGACTGTTGTGCGTTAAAGTGTTTAACAAATGTATGTGTAGGTGTGTTTTTTTTAGTTGATAAGTATTTTTTTGTTTAGTTTAGTAAACAGGTGCATTTTATAAAAGACAAAACGATGACAAAAAGGACATTGTTTAGTAACGACATGCCGCCAGAATGCGAACCAATCGCCGGTGCTGGGATGTACTTTCGAGCCGGCACTCTCTTACAGCAATATTCATCACATTGTCTGGCATTACAATTTCACTCGTACACGTGCTCGTTTTTTCTTCTCTCTCTCTGGGTTTTAGGTTTTTAGTAACTTTCATTGCATCATCCTACTTGTATGTTTCACCCCCCTCTCTCTCTCTCTTTACCTGCTGCTGATTGTATAGCGATTGCGAAAGTCCACTGAAAATAGTCAACAGTATAAAAAGATTTATAACATTTTTTTTTGCTCGTTTTTCCCTTTTTTTGTTGCTTTCGATTGCATTCTTAGTCAGTTTTAGTAGTGCATTCGCTGCACAGTTCGCGCACACCGTAAGTGCGTTACGGCGTCAAACTGCGCTTCTCCGCCATCCTCTTCATCCGCTCAACACACAACCTTTAATCCTTTACAGTTTGCGGCATGCGATAAATAATTGATTCCCATAGTTTTTAGCACATTCAGTTTGCAAATTCACCGTTTACGTTGCCTTCCCTTCTTGCTCCCCTCCTGCACACCTCCCGTCTTCCCTTCTTCGTCGGTATTGTTTTAGAATGCAATATCCTCTCCCACAACTCTGCCCACCAATCCTTACAATAATCATCACCTTCATTCGTAATCATCATGATCATCATCATCATCATCACCATCTTTTGCAGACCCATTACGGGGAACCTTTTCTCGTTAACATCAGCAATCAAGTTTGGCTTACATTTATCGTCTATGCACACACACACACACTCTCACTACGATATTACTAAGAGCTTTTGTAACCACTAAAAACCTTCAAACATTTCGAGATGGTGTAAAAAGATCAAGTAACAGTGTTAATATACGATATTTTTGTTTATTGATTTAGTTTATCGTTATAGTTTACTTATTATTGTTGCAGTTGATGATTATTCTTGATTTCAAATAGTTGTTGATTTTCCCATTGCCGTCGATTCTGTTGCCATGTGTGCGTGTTTTGTGTCGGTAGTTTTAAGAGTGTGAGTGTTTTATTACTATGTTTAAGAGCCCATTATTAAATGGACTATCTTCCTCCCGCTACACTAGAGCAGGTTGTTCCTGTGTCAAATAAGTGTTATGTGTTGTTTTATTCTCTACGACAACATTTTATTTCACTACGTAAATTCAATTCAACACTCTAGGCACACCTCCGTTACATCCCGTTTGGTGCCACTGTCCGTCATCTTTTTTTCTTCTTCTTCTTCGGTTTTCACAATTCTAAAACAATATCAATCCGAAAGAATCCCTTCCACTTGTACCACCATCTTGGATTGTTTAAGTTGTGGTACACCTACAGTGGGGACAGAGTAGAAAAGTGATTTGGTCCTTTTTGTTTTCTCATCGTCCGAGAAAAAAGAGAGATAGAGAACGTTTGTGCAAGCTATATATGAAACGGGCAAGCAACTTATACGCCTAATAAATAGTCATAATGATATTATTGTTAGCAGCCATTGTGTTGTAAGCGCAGTAAAAATTCAAGCTATCATATTTATGTTATTCCATTACGTATTATCTGCGTCCCTCACTCTCTCTCTCTCGCTTTCTACGTTAAACGTTGCTGGTATGCTTCGTACAAATATGTCAAACCTTGGCGAGGGGACAGCAGCGGCGTGGAACTCCTTTGGCAGGCTCTGTATATTAGGATGTCACGTGTTTGCGCAGGATGAAGTAAATGACGGCACGTACGTTATCTGTTTCTGTTCCATTTGTGCCGCGTACTGTGCGTCTTTCATCTGAACAGCACGTCATGTTTAGTTTATTGCAATATTAAGTTTGCGTATGTGTGTTAAGTTCTCAGCAGCAGAGCTGTGCTAAGCAATTCGATAAAAAAAACACACACATTTGTGCATATAAGCTGAAGTAAAACCCAAGCATCCGTTCTTTCAAAGAACATCCCATTCTGAATGGGATTTCATGATTGATTGATTGATCCACTCAATACCAGAAGCGGTATTTGGGAAAAAATACAGCAAAAATAAAGCCGTTTGTGTTTGCCCATTTTGCCTATTCGCCGGTTTACTACTAGTTCTAAACGCGTTGCTAAAGTCCAAACACACTATCGAAAGTCTTGTTCTCTTATCCTGGCAACGATTTGATTTGGTGTACAATAACATGGCTTGTAGAATGGGTGTGTTTGAATGGATAGATACTGTATGTTGCTGTGTATATGTATGTTAAATATTAGGACCTATATTTATTCCCTACACCAATTTCAAGACATTTATACATGTCTAGCATTGTGTTTTAGTAATTGACAGTTTATTTTTTTTTATCTTCGCAACACAGTTACTGGGAAAGTTCAAGAAAAGAGAGAGAGAGCTGTACTGTTTGTTGCTATGCTTAATCATATCACCACCGTTAAACTACGAAAGGACATTAATTTGGTAAGTATCCTTTCTTGCTCCAAAAGACACATAACTTAACAGAGTTTGATTGCAGCGATTGCATAGATTATGCACTGCCTTGATCGGTATACAACAGCAACATTGTATTGTATTTTGCTGTTCCTACACACCTTGTTCTTATGCTGGAAAGAACATAAGAACAACTCTTAAAAAGTATCAAACAATTGTTCAAATAAGTGCTGTCCTTAGCTGCAGGGCAACAGGGAAACTATTGCAAAAAACGGCACATCTTCCCATCTCCCAGAATATATATGGACACAGACATACCACACACATACACATACGTAGCTAAACCCTGAACAGAAAACTGTAAGACTTAACTGTTACTTATCTGTGTGCATTTTATGACACTATTATCCGGCCTCACACTACAGCAGAATGTCTAGTTCGAATGAGTTTGTCGGTATCGGTCTAGATTTTTCCTTCTTGTATTGCATTGTGCTGCTGTGCGAGAATCAAAAATGTGTGTTCATCCCATTCCGTATGCCGCAGCAGTCCTTCAATTTCTTCGCCCTCTCTCTCTCTCTCTGATTCGACGAATGGTGACGACTTCATTAGTATCAGCTGCCAGAATAAGCAAATCGTAAATGACTTTTTTAACGCTCCTCGCTCCTCGTCTCTAACCGTCTCTAAAAACATTGATCAACGTATGGAAAGATCTACAAAATTCCCTAACTTCGTGATTATGGTTGGGTTTTGTCTAATCCCCAAGGAGAGAATATTTAAAATTAGCCGAACAATCCAAAGCCGCACCACTATATCATTTTCACACACCTTGGATAATTCAGAGTGCATTCGTCTGTTTAAGTTCCTCTCTCTCTCTCGGCCAATATTCCCTCCAGTATAGATAATAACACTTTGAAATGATTCTTTGTTATTTTTTTGTGTGTTTTTCTCTTTCTTTTTCATTGTTTACTTCAATAGGACTTTTTTTGGTTTTCTATTTCTTTTTTTTCAATAATTTTGCTGGCATGATTAAAAAATTGTTCCCGGACGAGAAATGCTAGTCAATAATTTCCAATCGTATTAGGTAAATACATTTTGTAACAATTCATTCATAGTCAATATCATTTCAAACACCCATTTCCGTGTATGCACGTGTGTATAACAGTGTGAATGTATGTGGCTGCATGTTCGTGGTATGTGTGTGTTAATGTGTTGCTGACAAAAACCACACAGAACTGCAAGTTATATAGATCCTACACACCCTGTGTTACACTAATACTGCACCACCTTGCTAGCAAATGGTATCGGAAGGTGTAGTAATATTGATTTGTTCGCATGTAATGCTATTAAATTCATAGCACGAATTGCGAATTGTGGATCAGTATGTCGTTCGATCGAACTCTGGCGCTACCTTTTTCACAACACCTTGCTTGTTTCGCGCCGAGGCGGTTCGAGTTCATATTGCCGATTATCATCTTTTTGTGGTTCAAGAAAGGATCGCTGTAGATCTGTTATCATTCGCCACTCGTTTTGGAAGAATAGAAAACGGAAGTAACATGGTTCATTTGCAATGAATCTTGTATAACATCGTGTTTTGGGTAATGCATTAGATATCCTGTTGTTTGTGTTCGCTATGTACACTCTTCTACATACTCCCCGGGGAGTGTAATAAGTCGTCGTTCATTGGCGGGGTAAGTTTTCCATATCTTTAGAAAGGTGGTTATCTGTTTCCATCTCCCGCTCCGCGGCAAATGGAGCTTCATGTTGTGAGTGTGTTGTTTAAATCATGTGTAGCATGCACTCCAAAATATTCGGCTTGATGCCAAAATTCCACAATAAACTTCAGTGAGGTAATAAATACAACAAAAAAATCACCGAGATGAAACTCAAACGAACACTCCCAGCCACTGTCCCTGTGGATGCAAAGTAGATGGATCAATTTACGCTTTTGTGCAAAGTTTCGGTGGTAAACATTGGGATTGATCGACTCTAGCGAGAACCGAGCCACATTATATCTGTGTAAGTAACTGTGGCGACGAATTTCGATCAAGCTGCGATAAACTGAGTTTTAAATGTTGTGTTTGCCTTCCAAGCCTATTGCATTCCAACAAACTATATCAAATTCGGGTTTGTAAACAAAAGCAATACCATCATGTCCTTCTATTTTTTCGCCACAGTTTGCACACTAATGACACAGCTAATATTAGCGTTCGGTTTTACAACGTGTACAGTCGGGAGACCAACAACACTGCTCTGTACACCATTACACTGGCCATTTATACCGTACATATGCGCTTCATATTTTTTGCCTCCAACTTGATTTTCATTCGTTTTTGTTTTTTATTTTTATCCTCATCTCCCGTTAGTAACAACATGAATGTAAATGTTCAACAAGTGATCCACAAGATATGTATTTTACTTTACCAGCTTGAAGTTTTCGAGTTTTCCTTTTTGGTTTCAAAATTTAACAATACTATTTTACACGGAATTGTTGATTGATTGATTGATGTTAGAATGCAGAGAAGTCCCATACTGATGCGGGGACAGATTCATGCTCTTTTGCTTCTTGTATTAAAGTTTCGTTTAAAATGTTTGAGCCGATCTTCACTACCCATTTAGTGTGACTTTAATCGTCAGTGCTTTGGTTTATGAGTGTGTGTGTGTGTCCGTGTGTGACTTGTTATGTTCATTGATTCATTGAGTTTCCTGTTATTTCTTTCGACCACCGTCAACACGTGCTAAACAAGAACCTGGCTCATGCTTAACCACACACTAAATATGTCAAGCAGAAGTATGGTTGCGCTCCTTCTGTCTTCGGCGAGGGACTAACTACGAGCACACGGTTCGGTAAGCTACAGTTGAATCATGCAGATTTTAATAATGAGAATTTTAACATTACTGGCTACCCCTTTAAAAGATGAATCTGCTAGTCAAGATTCATGTAACGAACATGGCAATCGCGTTATATGTGCACACACACACACACGACAATGGTTGCACAACGTTTCTAATAGTGTGCGATCGCCCTACGATCAATGCGCGCGTCTGCAATAACATACCTTACTCGTGTACCTGTGTGTCTTGCTAAACGATGAGTTTGCTACGTTTGTTTCGTTTGATGAATTGATCTCCTGTTTTACCATCGTAAATGCTGTTTACGGATTGTTTGGATATTTTTTGTTTTAAAACGTCACTAGAGTAAATATAATTGACCATCGGAATTACATGTTGATTTATTTCAGTGTTTTGCAATTTCCTTTGCGATTTGCTCCCTCGTGTTTCTGGCCCACCGGCCAACCGGAACCGCCGGCGACCGATGCGCCAGATTCCCTAATAGTTATGCGGCTACATCCCTTCCTGCGTCATCATCTTCCGCACAGACATCGTCGTGAATGGTGTTGTTGTTTTTTTTTGTAGAGTTTTTAATATTCTCAAAATGTTTTCCAACTACGCTAAGTTCACCTGATAAAAGCAACGCGAGAAAAATACCGTTTTACTCATCGAGATGATGTGCGCGCGCGATGGTGGTGGTGGTGGTGTTGTTGGTGTTGTGAGTTTCATTTGATTTCCTTTTCCTTCGTGTAGCATGCTAGTGTGTGTGTTTTGATTTGAAATTTGTGCAATACAATGCGCGTCAGTGTGTGTATTTATGCTGTCCGTGTAGTGTACGGTATCGGGTTGTTATGTTCTGAATTATGCTTTCGCTTATTGTGTTATCGAAAGTGAAGTGCATTCAATTAACATACTTATGCTGTGGAAACAATCTTTACGGAGATATGTAATTGAATCGCTGCGTAATTAATAATCCCTTCGTAGTAGTGCATTCTTAAACAAAACATACCCAAACAGAGCAGTGCAGCAGAGCATGGGGGTATGCTGCGCTTCCTGCGTATTCAGCATCGCACCAGCCTCGACTATGTCGCACAGTATGTCGCTCCAAGATATGGCCAAAAATAGAAAATATTTCTTCTCACCCTCCGCCCATGTGGGAAGTCGTGTTTTAGAAGACGTGTTTTTTTTTTTTAATTTATGCTGTCTCGCTCGTACATAGTTATGTGTATTTATCACCCCGTTTCATCCGTCGTTCTGAGGGTTAGTTATGGCACAGTCCCACACTCACAACGGCGCTGCGTTAGGTCTTTACTCAACAGCAACCAAGTGAGGAAGTAAGTACGACGATTAAAACATTAGTGAAAGGGAAATTTGATTCCAAACTGGGGGAGGAATGGGAACGATAAAATGTTCTTGCTTTCATGAAATTGAGCTACGATGGGGGGGCCAACATAAGGCCAGGCATTCTGCACAGGCAAGAAAGAGTTGCCAAACCAAGAAGAGATACTCCCTCCCGCTCGCTCGATGTTAGTATAAACGTTCTAAAATTTCGAACCCATGTTATGGTCTGTTCTTTGCTTCCAGTCACACGCGGCGGTGCTGGTGCATGTGAGCGCTGCGAGCGCATCTTCATTCCTTTCACCACGATCATATACGCCCCAAAATGGAGGATCGAGGGAAAGCAACATACAACAAAAAAAAAACTAACACCAACTCTACTGGAGCAACCGAGGCCAAGTGAGAACCGGGCCTCGAAGGAATGTATTCCATCAAATTTTACACTCGATCATTCTCGCGCCCCATCACGATCATCCAATGCACATCAGGTTCTCGGGTGGCGGTGATGGTGCTCGCGGGGCCAAGTGTGCTGGTAAAGTCGTTAGCCACATAAAAAGGAAATATGCGAAGCGACGCTCAGGCAGCGAAGGGTGAATCGAATCAACACGCTGGAACGAAAGCGTATTGGAAGCCACCACACACTGGGGCAGTGCGCAGCACACAATATATATAGCTGGAGCAGCATGTAAACCAATAAACTCACACACCAACGAACGTGCCAACGTTTTCTCTACCGAGCGTGTGTGTGTTTGGTGTTGGTTGAAAATGTGCGCGCGGTCCACGAGAACGCGTGGAAGTGCGAGGATAAAACGCGCTGCTTCCTTTCATTTCGATTTCACACAGTACGATGATCTCTGTTATGGATTATATATTCTGGTTTGGACCATTCTGCCTTCCATTCCCTGGGGTTTATCCGTATCGTAAGCAGCCTGCCGTATAGCTAGCGAGCGAAGGAGAGATAGAGAGAGAGAGAGAGAGAGAGAGAGAGAGAGAGAGAGAGAAACGGAAAGCAAAAGGGAGAAAATACACGGCGATCTTAGAAGCCGCGATCACTCACTCCTCTGCCCAATCGGTGGCGCGATAGCGATGGGAAAATGATTCCAAACATGTACACTTAACCGAGCTTCCTTCCACCTGAACCTCCTCTTCGCTCTGCTCTCGCATATGTATACCAACTGCGCGCGCCACTCTTCCGCATCGGATGAGACGCGAACTTGGGGTTGAAATAAAATCACGAAGAATTACACCAAGTAATCCCCCCCACCGCGAGAACCAGAATTAACTTCGCGCACGCGGTTCTCCGGTCCATCCGGTCCCGCGGCTCGGCGACAGACAGTGGATTAGCGGGAGCGCGCGCGAGCGCAAGCAAGACAAAAAGCGTGCGTAGCTTGTCGCGCTCTGTACGTACATGGGACGCGCGTCCCAGCAGACTTGATGCAGGTCAGCGACACGCGCGCGCACGCCAGCAATCGAAGGTGAATGATTCCGTATGCTACGACGGACCGGCCGGTGCGCGCTTGTATGCGTGCTTTGGTGCACACTCACCCTTACACACATACGCAAGATGATGGGGTGGTTAATGCTTGTCAGCGAGAAATGCTGGACAGTAAACCACGCTGCAGTAAAGCAACAACAACACCAAAAAATGCACACAGATTCCCTTCGAAGCAGCGACTTTGAATCGGGTGCCGCCTTCAACTGTCGCCGAACCGGTAGCGGATTTGAAACAAAGCGCAAAACCCCGCGCGAGTGTGTGACCAGGGACGATTCCGGTCAATCGCATTGCGAGATGATGCGATGGGTGTATAACAAGGCGACAAACAAACGAAACCGGATGACCATGGGGTGCTGCTGCTGCTGCCGCCCTGCCGACGGTGGTCCATCGTGGATCGCAGGGGCTACACCATACCACACACAGGGTCACCCCACCACACGCGTCGTCGCTCATGGCAGGCGTTCTCGTCCGCACGCAGAGAGTGGTGCTCGTTACACATGAGCACTCCCGCTCTCGCTTTACTACACCCCCCCCCCCCTCCCTCCCGCTAAATAGGAAAGGAAAAAAAGCATCTCGTGCCACCCCGCATTAGCAGCAGCGTGTGCTCTAAACGCACGCACACAGTGTTGTGACACAACGTGGAGCAGCTCTCGAGAGCGGCGTGAAAAAAAAGACACACAAATGCGCGCGAAAAAACCTCGCGCGAAGCGGAAATATCGTGCTCGCGCGGTCAGGGTGCGCGCGTGCAAAATGTGCGCACCACCGCACCACGCGGTTTTTCGCAACAAACGAATGTAAACCGCTAGTTCAAGTTCACGTAACGTAGATGACATAGTTTGGCGTTTGCTTGCCTTTTCAATGCGTGAATGTAATGAAGTGGAGGAGCTCGGGGAGAGAGAGGGGGGGGGGAGGTTACTTTTTAACAATCGATGAGTTTGGCAAACGTGTTTAAAACAGCTTTACTGTATCCAATGGCATGAGTGAATTTTCTTCCGTTTATGGATGTTTGGTGCCACTCTTCAATGGAGTACGGATATGCTTTTGGCATGTGCTATCAAAGAGTGGAACATCTCCCAAAAACTATTTTGAAGAAGCTTCAATAAATTAAAGCCAGTTAAACGCAGCTGCCGGAAACGCCAGCCAACATACACGTCCCCACACACACACACACATATACACACATTTCTATAAACATGTTTCTACGTGTTGGAAACCGGTTTGCATTGGATATTCCATAAGTTCTTTTTTTTCGTAGCGCTGGTCGAAAAAACCTGATCGCATCACAGCTGATCGTCCACCGAAGTAGTAACAGCATGTTTCATCATGCTTATTCTTTTATCAATGAAAACTTGCAAGAACGGGTTTGGGGGGGAGGGAGCAACATATTAATGCTAGCCGTAAGTGGCGTTTTTGGGATGCAATATTTTGCGAGAAAGTATCGTTTGCCTATTGTACCCTCTCACCAGCTGATAAAAAGATGCAACTTTTCAAGGCCAAATTTCATTGCAGACCAACAAAATCCACCATGATCGGGGGCATTATCAGAAAACGATCTTCAATAGTAAAATAAGGCCCAATAAAAACACTCAACCGCGTGCCATTTGGTTTCCATTTCGCTCCCTTCAAATGTATACCCCAAAAGCATGGACACACAGTGCTCAACAGGAGTGCAGCAAACAGCCCGCCCCAGGCCTGAGCTTATGCCGTTCGCACACACGCCCGTTCAAACCGCTTAAGAACGTGAGGTTCGAGCCGCCAGTCGCCAGCCGACACACGAAAGACGCGAGTGCAAATAATAATCCAACTCCAGCGACAGTCACACACGTAGCCCGACTTTTGCCGTTTGGCAACGCGTACGTAATACGTACGTTTCTTTTCCGAGGCACCACCGGGAGGCACCAGGCAAGAAAAGAAAGAAAAAAAAACACCCCAAGACCTACACTGCACATTGCACATTTAACATGCACAAAAAAAAGACACACAAATTCGCGCCATACCCACATGGCCTGGTAACAGATTTCGGTTTCATCAACAAACGGCAACGCCATGCATTCGAAAGGTGGCGCGAGCGGCGGTGGCGCACTGTTTGAAAATGGTACCACCAACACGCAAAAGCCAGTCTATCACTGGAAGAAGAAAAAAAAACATTCGTTCGGGGCATTTGCTGGATGGCTGGCAATGGGGCTCACTTGTGTGACAACGCATAGTGTTCGAACGAGGGGATAAACAAGAATAGACGAACGGCAAAGAAAACGCCCAAGAAGGTTGCTAACCGGCGCGACACGCTACCACCTATGCACGGCTCTTTTGCTGATGCGGAAATTTATCCTCTGTCAGGCATGGAGCTGTTTCGGTGGTGGGCGACCACGGTGCCTTAAATAACTCTGTTTTTTGTTGTTGGTGCAAACGTGTTGTGTGGTTTATGGAGGATAATGTTTTTTTTTGCGAAACAATTATCACGTTATCATCATTGTATAATTTTACATATCTGCCAAGTAATCGAAAACTATCAACAATTGGATTTACCGGAATCGACGCATTTACCTCTTGGGCTGTGAGTGTCTTTCACTGGAAAACATGATAAAATCTCGGCCATGCTTTTCAATATTGGGCAAGATGATTGAGGCAATAGAGAAATAACAGAAAAAGGTAGTAAACATTGGACAATAAAGTAAACAAACACTATCCGAAGCAGCACCCACCAAACACGGCTGAAAGAAACCCGGGAAGAAAGTGAAATGTGGCCAACAGGATTAGAATGTGAGCAAGAGTGAAATGGAAAAGGGAAGATGAGAAAAACAAAATGAACAGCCTACTCCCATTTCTTTCTTGCTGTATCTCATCTCTCTTCCGTGTTGTACTCTCGTTTAGCTCACGCATACGCATTCAGCCTTAGGTCTCTCGCCTTTGGGCTGGACACGATGATGATGACGATGAGCAGAGACCCGTGGGTGTGTTGGGTCATGATAGGGGAGGAAACGTAAAGTAGTTTAACTTGTTGCAGCAGTACCACCACTCTCGTTTGGCCCCAATATCTTTGCCATGCAGCGCTCACCCCCCCTCTGTATCTCCTCTACTTCTTCCCCTTCTTCTCAGTGGCCTGTTGGCGATGAGCCGGAAAAAAGTGTTACGTTCTGCTCCGTATATCAATGAACCTCATAGGCAACACGGTACGAAGAAAGCGAAAAAAGTTATCAAAGAGAAGATATAAGAACCTCTTCAACGAACCTCTTAGGCAAAGGGTGAGGAGGCAAACCTGCACAGATAGGAACGCTCACAAGGACGGTTGGGAGGATTGATTGATAAGTAAGGCAACGGTGTTTGAATCAGCCCCATTTAGCCTGTGTTGTGGGGGACCAGCTATCGGACAGTGCCAAATAGACAAACGTTGTTCGCTTTTTTGTAGACAAACATCAAATATTCACATGTCAGATATAAATGTAAACAAAACTCGGACACCATCGATTATCGCGCGTGTTCCACAAACTTATCATTCCACAAGGAGACTCTTGCTGCCGATGGTTGAGAGGTATACCAAAGGCAAAGCAGCACCAGCCTACCACTGCTCGCCCCGATTCATTTTCGTTCCATTTGCTTCCTCCCATCCTCCCGCCAATGGTGCAAGGAAACCGGGAGAAAGGCGAGACGAGAAAATTGGTGAAAGAGGAAAGTGATATCATGACACATATATCGAAGAAATGTGTGCTTTCTTTCGTCTGGGTCGGGGTCTCAGTTATGTGCAAAAGCACAGCGCGGCGCGGCTCATGCAATTCATGCATTACATAACGTTACGAGAGCAAGTCTGGGCCAATCTTGAAAGCGAGCCAGCCAGCCAGTCAGCCAGCTTACCAGCCACCCTGCTACCCTGCTTGGTCTGCCATGCCTGCTTGGTCGGTCACCTTACACCGCCCCGCTGTTAAACTGGGGCTAGATGAAACCGAAAGCTCGCGCACACTCACGCATCTCAGAGTGCGCGGATGGATATCTGGTAACGGTCTGGAGAGACGCCGGGAGCATATTAAATGCAATTAAATAATTGCATAGATGATACGATGCTTGCTCCTACATGCACCTGGCCTTTTTTTGTGCGGTCAAAACAGCACAAGTACTTTTGATATCACACAAACAAACATTTCATTTTAATTAAGGTGAAACAAAAAAGTCAGCACTTCTTGTCGTGTTTGTGTTTGTCTTTGTATGTAAATGTGTGTGTGTATGTGATTTCAGCGGTTAGAATTAAATTTGCATGTAAGATTGTTTGTCTGCTACATTTCACATTACTACCCGAGCTTTTGCCGAGTATTATCCTTTGCGTTGTACAACGGGTCTGGCTGAATTCATTTCCCCTTAGAGTAAAGTAGATAAATTCCCTAAACAAGTTATCAGAGCTATCATGTGTTTCCCCCCTTTCCTCCGCGTTCTGATCTGATTCCAATATGATGAAAAAAAAAAGCAGCTGAAGACACAATCGATGTATCACCATCCCGCGTAAAAATGTGTAGAAACCCAATAAAATGCGCTGTTTTGCTGTTCGTTTTGCTGCCCAAAGAATCGGATTACATTCAATACATTATTTGCATTTGCTTGTCTCTCTGTGTCACAACAATCTAACATCGGTAGCACAACGTGAACATCCTTCCAGGTTAGTTTCCCTTTAAAATTGCATCCGTGCGTACAAATGGAGTAATTTATAACTAGTAGAAATTATCGTTCCAACTGCCCTTCTCCATTTCACGCGATGCTTTTCCTTCCAAATATATTCGTAGAGCGCTGATCTTTACGCTGACACTCTAGTTGCACCATACATGCGCGCATCCTCTTTCCTGCGCTCGACTTATGCTTCCTTTCAAGATTGCGAGTGTTTTTATTGTTTTCCTGTGTTTGGTTCTCTGTGAATGGAAAATCGATTTGGCTTACATTCATGTACAGAGATGAGGAGTAGACCAGGGTGGGGCGGAGAATGTTGTTAAGTAGAGTTTTGCGTAAAGTTTGCATTGCTACATTTTTTCACTCCATTTGTTTGTTTGTTTGTTTGTTTGAAATCGTGAATACAAAAATATATGTATGTTGTATATATAATGTTATTTATGTTGTATGTTTCTTTAGTATAATGTTTCACATTCCCACAGCGTTCGCTCACAATCCCGCCAATTGTTGTCTTCCTAGGAACAGTTACTTGTGCCTGGAGTTTTTTTTTCCTCCCAAAATGTGCCTTCTTCCTTCCAGCTGATTATACGTCCCTCAGCTCACAACTACGCGATAGTAATAATAAAATCAGAAAATGGTAAATTAACCACCTCACCCATCGGCAAAACGATCTATCAACGAACATTGGCTTGTATTGTTTGCACGTGTATTATTGAGTATGCTTTCGTTATATTTCTTTAACCTTCTCATACACACACATATACCCCAAAAAAGAACATATCATTTCATTTTCCCGTCTTGCCCAGCTTCAGTTATGTTGTGTATACTGTATATAATGCAGTTTTTTTTATAATATGATTGTTTCGTGTGCCTAATTTCATTATCGGTATAACGTTTGGAACTACTTCTACGAGACAAACGCTTTACAACACATGCTTCACTGTTCTGCCAAACATTTGATACATGATAGCAGCAACAAAATATGCTTACGACATTCCTCGGTCTGTCCGACAGATTGACCCCATCATATCAAGCGTATAACATTTCATTTCTTATAGTGGCTGGATGGAGACGTTTCACAAAACCAACGTTTTAGCTGCATGCCAAAAAACAAAAAAAAAACAAAACAAAACCCTCTACATACTCCATACACGCAAACGATGGGGGCGGCACGTTTACCGATCAATGAATGGCGTACACATCCTTTTTAAAGTGATTCCCCCCTCGCTTTCATGCGTAGCAAAAGTTGGCTTGTAATTTGTTCTTTCGATTTTCATTCGATGTACTCGATCGGAAGATCTCAGAAAACGATCAAATGTAATATGTAATATAAAACTGTTCCCCTATAGGACCCCGCGGCGTCCAGAGTGGAAAATGAAACGTCGCATATCGCTGACGAAGTATCACAGGCCTTTGGCTTAAGGTCCTGGTATTGGATAAATTAAAAAGACTACCGGCAGATAATGTAAATGAACAATCCGAATCTCACCATAAAGATCATCGAAAGAAACCTAACTACAATAACAATTCATTTTAATGACTTCATTACTCTTACTTCCAAATGATCCTAGCACCTTGGTTCGAATGAATGCGATCATTCGCCGAATGTGTGTTTTTTTTTCTTCTTCTAAGTGCAATTTTCAACAGGATAGTCTTTGGTTACAACGTCCGCCATCTTTCCGACATCGGCCATTGGAAGTTGTCGATCTTCCGTAACAAGTATTCGTTCAAAAACGCGTGCAACGATAACGTGGTCTGAAAACGGATCTTACGATGACGATCGAGATAATACGTATGAGCTTGATCAGTGGAAAACATAGAAACACGCATACGCACCACCATAACAGAAAGAAATGAATCAAACGCGTGATGGATGTGTGAAGGAATGAAGAGTTGGCAAATGTTAAAGGTACAAACTACAACGAACGCAAAAAGCATGGAAAAACAAACATGTGATGTATATGAGACAGCCAGTAGTGTGTAGTGTGTGCGATTTTATTGGTGAAATGACTCTGAGATGATGATGATCATGATGACGATGATGATGACGATGATGATGATGATTATCATTAGAGTACGATGGAGATGATAGGGATGGTTATGTTAATGATAATGACAACTACTACACTAAAGCCATATTGGCAATATTCATGTGGATGGCGATAAGACTAGAATTGGTTAATGTTTTACATTCGGAAACAAACTTTACGCCGCACACAGACCGACAGCAGCGACGGCGGCGTCAGTTCAAAAGCAAGACTTTCACTTCAGTCTTTCTATTTCCTCTTCTTTTCCCCTTTCCGAACACTATTTCCTGACGGATAAAACAGCAAACACCGGAAAATAGTTCTACTCAATGTGCTTTCTCAAACAAACAGCCCCCGCACTTAGTTGGTTGGATTCATTGCTGTTTTTCTTTTCTTCTTCTTCATATCTTCTTCTAATTGTTCTGTTGGCTTGAAGAAGTCACATTGGGTTTGCTTTGGGTTTTTAACAGTAACGCTACCCCATCTATCTCGCACGAGTTGCGTGGGTTTTCTATTGTTTCGCAAAAAGACGACGAACAAACACACTTTGACATTGTTTTCTTCCGAAATATGCATTATCAATAATGAGTATAATTCTAATAGCAATAGGAGTAATGATAATAATAATAGTAATAATAATATAATAATGATAATATTAATCATAATATTCGTAATACCGTTCATCCAAAAAACCGAGAAATGTTTAATGATTGTGATTATGTTTAGTTTGTTGCTCCACTTTCCATCTTTCTCTAGTAACTAATAGAGAAGTGTTATGGTTATTTGGCATTTTTAGCATTCTAACATACAATTCGATCATATTTGCAAATAGTTTTTTCTCGTTCCTTGCGCTCATATCAATGTCGACACATCGCCGATCGCACACTCGTGTACCACCGCAACTATACATCATGCGCACGCCTGCTAGCGCCCATTCTAACAGACAGTAGTGTATCTATGTATGTGTGTGTGTGCATGTATGTGTGTAGATTGTTGTTTTATATTGTTGTTCCCCGCCTAAGGACGCAAAATGTTTACGAATATTTGCGCTCAAGTAATGCTGAACTAACTGCACTTTGCCTTCGTCGGAAACCATCACTGCTGCACGTATTTAGTTAGGTAGCAGGATGCAAACTCACTCTGGTGCAAACAGCTGAAATCTCATTTCCTTACAACTAGTCTCTTTCCAGTGCTGTTGGCTCTAGCATTACACTATCCTTTGCCATGCAGTTACACAGCACGATACCGTGTGAAAGCTATGGTAGTAGCACGATCAATATTCTTATCACTCTATTCACTGATGCATCAGAACCACATTCATAATAATTTCCTTATCATCATTCACTTTACCACACCACGCAATTGCGTCCACGTGCGTGATTTGCGTAAACTCAATTGCATAGTGCGAGTGCGGTTGGTGTGCGCGTATAGAAATTGATGTCTTTTTCGTTTTTCGTTTGCAAAAGGATTTCCCACTAGTTTACTTCGTTCGCCACTCTCCACAGGATGTCCTTGTACTGTTATCCATCTGAAAGCACGATCAATACTATGTCGTCCCGGCAATATCCATTCTCCAATCGTTCATATTCCGATTCTGATGCTGTATGATAGTATTTAAGATTCCCTATGTTATTAAGTGTATATGCTTCCAAAATATTACATCTTGGAACAGCACAGTGTATTCTAGCCCTCCTGCGGATATTTCTCATATATCCCCGTAGAACAAGTGTTTATGTTTATCCCACCCAAAAATAAGTAAGTTTCCAACTCGTACTTTCTAATTGCTAAATTCTTCAAACATACAAAGAATGACAGTCTTTTAGTAGAGTATTTGCATCCCTTGGTTCTTCTTGTTTTAATGTCTTCTTTAAAGTACCGTTATTTGGTTTTCTCTTCTTCTTCTTTTGGTAAATAATGTTAAAACGTAGCAGCGCGTAAGCATTCAATTGCTTTTACTATATCATATAAAGTTAGATTCAAGTCTCTAGGAGATAATAAGAGAATTCATTCTAAACGTTCAGCAAAAAAAAAATAGCATAATAGAACAAATAAGATTTATTATTATTTAAACATGGACAAGAGTAAGCACAGCGCAATACACATATGGTAAAGTAAATAATGACCAAAAAGAATATTATAATACTATTTAATTTAGCTCCGGAAAATTCACGAACAGTGTGCAACCCCATCTTTATTATTAGCGAACGTCGCGTATTGCCGTTTTGACCGTTTTGCTGGGCAATAGCAAAAAAGGCTTCTCAAAACGCACCAAAGAGTTTCTTTCATGTCATCTTTTCCTTCTGTATGGTACATGCAAATTATCCTTGTAGTTATATGCTTCATTTTTTTAGAGGAATGTTACATTGCTCAAACCCATTCTGATGTTTAATACCAAATGTTCTACCATGGAATACATGCAAGTAGCTAATGATCGGTTGTAACACTAAACAAATCTACAAATAAAGCATACACAAAAGAGAGAAGAGAATTGGCAAACCAAAAGCGTATTCGTTGGTAAGTTATTGATCTTTATGAAGGTTCAATTTTCCATGGAATCTTCACTGAACAGCGAAAGGTTCATCGACAATCTGGACATATTCGTCGAATTAAAGTGTTGATTTGATGTAGGTTAGTTTGGTGGTTTAGTTTTTGAGGATGAGTTAGTAAGTGTGTGAGGTTAGTTGATGCTAGTGAGAGCATGAATGTTAGTATTTGTTTAGTAGTGTGTAAATCAAAAATTTCAGCAGAAAATATAAGAATAAATATAAGGAAAAAAATAAACAAATTATGAAATTTGACTAAACAACACTTTTATTTACCTTTTAAATTA
Organism: Anopheles coluzzii; assembly: GCF_943734685.1. Lineage (NCBI taxonomy): Eukaryota > Metazoa > Arthropoda > Insecta > Diptera > Culicidae > Anopheles > Anopheles coluzzii. Next base: position 47,403,945 of record NC_064671.1, on the reverse strand, counting down.
TCTTAATAAATCATCAAAAAAAGATATACTTAAAAAAATAATAATAATCCGTATAAACTCCTAACAATAGCTTTTCGCTTTTCGGTCGATATGAACGAAGAAAGTCATTGCGAGATACGAGTAATGAACGAGAAAACTAAATAAGTTCGAGAGAAACGCATTAGCGCTTTCTTTATCTCCGTTTCTGTGCAACCGCCTTGCAACTAGAATTGATGTTCTTTATATCATTTCAGTTTTAATAGCATTATCAGTCAATTGCACGTCAAATGTGAGTGCATGGAGTGAATGTTTGCCGTATGCAATAACGATGCTTCGCGCCACGAACGGTTATGTGGGCCTGCTGTACTGGTTGACTTTTGATTACGTAGTTACACCATTGCTTGTTCAACATGTAGTTTGTTTGTTTTTTTCTTCTGTTTTTTTTTACTATTTATCTGGCAAGCGTGATCTATTGCTGTCTTGCAAGACATTATACGTTGCTGACAATCGAGCCTGGGATATTTAATCGTTTATCGAGAATTGTTTCTAGATCTGTTCACACTAAATAAGCAAACTCATCAAACTCAAAAACTTAAGCATTATAATTTAACAACACAAAGATCAACATAACCAACAAACATCGGTAATATAACTAAATACTATTAGCTTAAAAAGGAAGGGCTTGCGATTTGGGCATCGAGCCGTCCTGGGTTTAAATGCAGTAAGTAGACGTCTGGTTTCGCTAAAACCTAATACAAATGAAATGCTAACATAAACTATGACAAATACTCTACGGCTCTACATCAGAGAGACACATTACGAACAGCATCAAGCTCAGACCTGTATGGACACTTACAAACGTAAATTACAAGAATAATAATAATAATAATAAAACACGGTCCTGGGATATGGATATCGAACATCTTAGGCTAAATAACTAGATGTGTAATGTGTATAAAATACTGAACTCTTACGTTAAGCACACGACAGGGGATTTAAAAATAGTGTAACAAACGATCATCGACAAGCGTATGTGGTCCTATTCTTTGTTCTAATACACAAAAAAAACAACAGAAAATTTATTACACAAAAACTCATCAAACGACAAGATAAAACATTTCTTAATACTGCACTGTATATATGAGGAGTGGTCAAATTTCTGTTTTACGCCATTGATCGAGTTCCATGTGTATGGCAATCGCGGTCGATAAAAAAACAATCAGTTGCGATATCCATCTGTCCATCTCCATCAAAACTCAAACGCATTTCTTGAAACTATTTTACATTACTGTTTAAGGAAATGTGCTCAATGCAGGCAAGTTTTCTCTCTAAAACTGCCGTTGGCTTTTGTTCGTTGCAGGTTTAATAGATTGGATTTAAATTCTTTGTCACGATTTCAAATAACACAAAATAAATCTAAGCTCATTCTATTTTACGTACTGTGTGTGTGTGTTATTGATGATGGAAAATGGAAACAGTATTTCGTAAATAAAATTGAATTATGCGAAAAGAAGTTTACATAATTTACAGATAGCACACACATGAAAAAAGTGGAAAAAACGCACTCAGACTGGAACAGAACAATAGAAGAGAGCAAAGTGTGAGCAAACATTATATAAATAAGAGACTTAGAATGGGGTAAAACAATGCAACATCGTACAGAACTAAAATATGAAAACTACAAACAAATAGGAATTTGAACGAATTCGACGCACCATTTGTCACTTACAGTTTCATTGATCACTGTTGATCGCGTAATAATTCTTTTTTTTTTTTTCTTTTTTCGTTTAACAGCAATCTGAGGCTGTTCGTCGCGACAGATGATCAGCTTGGAGCAATTGTTCGTTGCAATTAGGAAAAGATAACAAAGAAACTCAATTCGCCACATTACGCCTTTCAAGAAAAAAAAAATGCATGCAAATTCCAGTGTAATCACCATCATCGCACAGTTTTGCTCATCCGTTGCTTCTTGAAAGGGTACACTGATTTAACAATTTATCTAAATATTTCCTTTTAAATATACCTACTAACGTTTAGTTATGATTTTTATGTTGATCCACCGTTTTCAGCTAGTTTTTTTTTATCCTAGTGTATTTCATAAGCAACCAATTTTTTTTAGTTCAGAATTGTGCTTGGATTGGCAAAGGAAGTGACTTAAAGTGCAAATACCTTTCAAACCAAGTTCTGTGTTGAAGAAGTTTTTTTTGTAAAAAAAAGAGCTTGATTTTGCCGTTAATAAGTCATGAACCAATAAAAGGGTACGGCATTCAACAAAAAGATTATAACTTTCGCCTTACGCTGTACGAGGTAAGATTAACTTGTAGGAATAATAGTTTTTACATGCAATTTTGGTAATTTGTTGTCTTTGTTTAAGTAGTTCCCGACGGCTTCGAGAGAGCAATATCTGCTTCGGATTTTAACCGCACACAAAAGCTTCAAATAGTCTATTACAATTCCGCTTAAACCAATATACGAAAGCAGAGTTTTAATTATTACGTACTCGTATCAATATTACATTGACTCTTTTGATGCAGTTGCTGAACGTCATCATTATCATTATTCCTAGAACGTGCTGCTGCTGGGCACAAAAGATCAAATCAGTTTCTCTCCTACTGTTTGAGTACCATTCGGGAATGGTGTCTTATTGAAAACGATCGCTTGGATCCACATTTCGTAAAGTTTGTAGGGCTCTTTTATGAGAATCGAGTCATTTGTAAAGGTTTCGCAGTTAAAAAAAGTATACAGAACACGATGCATTAAAGACTAGTTATTACAATATATTAAGCAAGGACTAAAACATGTCAACAATAGTCTTCTGCGCAGAGCAACTCAGTCAAATTGAAAGTACCTTATTTGCGACTACCGCTCAACGAACTGTAATCAAAGTTGCCCTTAGTACGAACTTGATTCAGTCATTCTCTCATTTCGATAACCTTTTTGGGATGCGAACGTTTGCGCTATCCTTGCAATGTTAAACAAAATCACACCCCATAATGTGGTTGCAGTCGCCAAAATGGGGCATTCCGGCTCGTTTGCGTTCTATTTTTGTTGGGGTGTTGCAGGCGCACCAGCCAACGCTGCATTATACACAACATAAAAGTTATTGTTCAAACAGTTTTTGTCGCACAGATAACACAATATAATAATAATAATAATAAACGTAAAAATAATTATAAAAACAAACAAAAACATAGTTGTACAACGCGCAATTTAAATAAAACACGTTATCTGCTACAGTTGAGAACCTGGGTGGGATCTAATCAACAGGTCAAACAAACACATCTTACTTGACACGGATGCTTCTTATGACCGTATCCGCCTTCTATTTTGTTGATCGTATCTCCTCAGCTGATCGGCACGTTGAGCGAAGATCCTAGTAAAAGGCTGCCTGTGCTAAGGACGCACACTAGACGTTTATGCTCCGACGTTTGCGGATAACGTAGAAGCGTTGAGCGTTGTTGGCTGTCTATGTTTTGGCGTTATCGTGAATAGTTTCTGTTGTTGCTACTCAAACGTGTTAAGCGCACCTCTTTTGACAGTGAACGTCTTGCCAGGGTGTGTGTGGTATGCGTGTCTGTAGGTGTTAGTGTGGTATTCTCTAGCAGTTACAGTAGCAGCACAGCTGGCACACACATTTTGTGCTAAATTCGATATGTCAACAACAATCTCGCAATTTAGGAAGCGCATGATGACAATTCTATCTCATCCTTTATCCTTTTCTCTTTCTGTCTATTTGCTTTCTTGTCTTCCTAGCGCTCTTCCGTTCTTTTAACGCCTTTGTTCATCATGTAATTGCGCCACGTTATTATTACCGTCGCCTAACTTTCACTATACTTGACAAAGATGCTTAAATTTAACGATGCTAAAACAATCTTTTCGTTTTCAGTTGACTGTTTTGTTTTTGGAGATCTGAAATACAAACGAAAATGGGAATGGAAAAGGGAAAAATACAATTATTAGCTCGTTTTGATAAGTATAATTAGTATTGCTCAATACACTTTCTTCTAACTTTGAGAAGATTATGAGGATCATGTCTACCCTATCTAAACCCTAAGCATACATTTTAAGATCAGAAAAAGGAATATAGATTCACTTATGCATTGTTATCCTCAAACTCTACTTAAAAATGTTATCGAAAACTATGATTCCGTAAGATTTATTATAAAACTATTATTCTAACTAGAGCAGGCAATTAAGTCTGTATTATGTAGAAACTAGTGATACAAAAAGCATTGCTGATATTTGTGCTTACCTGTTTGATTCAGTACAAGTCTGATTGTTCGATGCATATCCTTCTGAGCATTGTGTTGAACTCGTTAGTTGCTAAATACACAAGCACGCGCACACAGTTTAACATACATTCATACGCACATATATATAAACTAGCATATATATATATATACATGTATGAAAATATTTTCAGTTCTTTACACAATCCTGATAGCCGTAAAATGTTAGACCACTGCAGATTCATTTCACTTCTGATCGTTTGCCTGTTCGTCCTATGCATGTTGATGTTGGCATTTCACACACCACGCTCTGGAGAATTATGTGGTATGCTTGAATTCTTCGCTTCCGGTCGGTGCTGGCGATACATATATCTTTTATGCTAGCACCCAACACAATTCAATGGGGTAAAGAACTATCACAAATCTCGTCGATGCACTTTCAATTCGAATTTCGTTCCGTTTGCACAATAAAAGCGGATAGCGTCCTACAGATGTTCCACGAATAAGATACAGCAGCATAGAGATAGGTGTCGTCAGTAGAGGAGGGTATGTGTGCATGTTTGTTTGTTTGTTTGTTTGCTTTTTAAAATGTCAAACTATTCTTACGGCTAGTACAAAATAACACATAGGGACATTCATGTACATTCACCAACTGTGTTGAGACGACCCTTCTCGCTCTGCCACATCATTTGCCTTCGGTACTGTCTGTCTGTAGGATGCCTACCTCTTTTGGCGGTTGTCATGGAAGATGTCAGACTTTGGGTTGAAAAGGTGCAGGCGAATGTATTTACAGACCGATCGGAGGCACCTGCACGTACCGGTAGATGTACAACCGGTAGTCCTTGCTCGCTAGCACCACGCTGCCGTCGTCCATGAGGGCCACATCGAAGCACTGGGCGTGCTTCACCTTACTCTCCATGGCCGATACTAGCTGCCCGTCTTGTGTGAAGATGGTCAGGTTGAAGTTGTTGTGATTGTCCGCGATAAGGATTTCGCCACTGGCATTAATGCCTACGCCAATCGGGTAGTTGGTGACACCCTCGCCACCGATCTGCCGCAGGAACTGACCCTCGTAGTTGAACACCTTCACGCAATGTGCTCGATTGTCGCTGATGAAGATCTCCTGCTTGTCGTTGACTACAACCCCGTTCGGGAACTCGAGATGCTTGCTGCAACCAAACTTCTGCAGCACGTTGCCGGACTGGTCGAAGATGATGACACGCATCACCTTGCACTCCACGACAACGATACGGCCCTTGCTGTCCACGGTAACGCCGCGCGGATGCTGCAGGATGTTAGCGCCGAACTTGCGCACAAACTGGCCATACTGGTTGTAGATCTGAATTTGGTGCGTCGGCGAGCGCTCCGTCACGATGATGTCACCGGACGTACGCACAACGGCTACACGGTTCGGATAGAGCAGCTGACCGTCGCGCTTGCCGCATTCGCCAAACTGGAACTTGAAGCGACCCTCCTTATCAAAGATCTGTATCCGATGGTTGTTGGTGTCGGCGACGATGATGTCGTTCTGCGCATTTACCGCCACACCGCTCGGCTCGGTGAATTGGCCTTCCATCACGCCGAACTCGCCGAACTTGCAGTGATAGATCATCTTCTGACGCTTGATTTGGCTCTTGGGCGGGAACATTGAACTTGACATCAGCTTCGCCGTAAGGTCGATCATCGCTGCCGATGTGTCTTGCTGTCCACCGGCACCCGAACTACCGCCTCCACTGCCTCCACCACCACCGCCGCCTCCACCGCCAATAGAATTCAGTGGAATAGTGTACTGATCAGAGAGGTTGTTGAACAGATCAGTTCCACCTCCATTGCTCCACTTTTCGTACGCATTACCAATAGGCTGCCCAATCGATGGCTCTCCAACGAATGGACCGAGACTGTTAGCACTGTTGAACCGCTTGGAGATCAGGTTCGTTGTATCGAAAGCTGCCGACAGTCCGTTGACCATGCTGGATCCTGTACCGCACCCGCTCAGCGGAGACGTCGATAAACCACCACCGTTCACACCGTGGCCACCACCGTTCACCAAAGAACCGCCGAAGGATCGCTGCTGATGCTGATGTTGCTGATGCTGCTGATGGCGCTGGTGCGAGTGATGGTCGAGTAGGTGTGCTCCACCACTGCCACCGTTCATGAGACCATCGCCGTTTCTCATATGATGGTGAGACATCAAATTCATGCTGCCGGTACTGCTGTTGGATGGGCTGGCACTGCGATTGCCTCCGAGCAAAGAACCTCCATTCGTAGTTGAGGTGGGACGTGCAATGGGTGGCTGTTTCGTCGTGACGCTGGACAGGTCTGCATTCGAGCGAATGTAGCCGTAGGTGTTGCGGACACCGATCTGGATCGCCTGATAGTTGGAAACAAACTCCAGCTCGTACGAAGCCTGCAGGTCGTGTGTGATCGCGGGGAAGAGCATCAGCTTGTTTTCCATGAACTTGCGCAGCATGATCGTCTCGGAGGGGCCGGCACATTTCGTTAGACGCTCGACAAATTCGCAACTCTGCAGCATCTTGTCCACATGGTCCTGGCTGCGATTGAGCAGCTCCGACTGGGAGACCGTCTTTGCGTTGTAGAAATTTTCCAGCTCCTTCTGCAGCTCCGCCTTACGCTCATCCACCATCGAGCGGTAGAACTGGTGCGTATCTTCGATCTCATTCTGCGCCTTGTGATACTGCAGCTGGATACGCTGGCCGCTGTGCTCGACGTTCTTGATCAGCGATCGAAGGTCCTGTGCCTTGGCGCGCACTTCCGACACGGTGTGCAGCAAGCTTTCAATCTGCTTCGGCGTAGTGTCACTGTTGTGTTCGCAATCGTGCAGCCCATTCGGATGGTCCAGCAGCATACAGTCCTTGCACACCGGAACGCTGCACGTGCGGCAATAGAACTTGAGCAGCTCGCTGGGATGGCGCTTGCAGAAGTAGTTCGGTTTATTGTTTCCGCCCAGCAGACCACCGCCCAACCCGGATCCAATGCTGCCGTTGCTCAACAACCCGCCAAGTATCCCACCACCACCACCACTGCCAAGGCCGTTCGAGAGCAGCAAATCCGTTCCCAAGCCGGTTGATTGCTGCATCACGGCCGAAAGCTGACTGTTGACCTGGTTCATCAAGCTGTTGCCATTGCCACCGCTGCTGCTGCTTGTGCTGCTGCTGCTACTGCTGCTGCTGCTACTGCTACTGCTGCTATTGCTGCTGTTGTTGTTGTTGCCGTTGTTGTTGCCAGTACCGTTGCCATTGTTGATGTTGCTGCCACTACCAGGGGCCCCGTTAGAAGTCGGGGGCGTTATCACGTTGTTCATGATAGATTTTACCAGGCTGCTAGCATCGTCCTTGATGGTCAGATTGAGCGTGCTGAGCCGCGGATGGGCCGAATCGAAGCCTCCCATCTGGAGCATTTTGCCGCCCGTGCCGCCGCCCAGAATGCTGCCGGCAAGTAGACCGGACCCATCGAGGCAGCCTCCCAGCAATCCGCCCAGCGTTGGCGTGGTCGGAGCAGTCGTGGTGACCGTGTTGGCCGCCATCGTCCCGTTGGCGAGCGATCCAATAGAGCCGAACGTGTTGACACCACCGCCGCCGCCAACAACACTACCCAAACCGCCGCCCGTAATGCGGTAAACTGAGTGGCCGTCGAAACAGTGCATAAACTGGTGTGCGGTAACGCAGTTAGCGCACAGAAAGTTGTCGCAGTCCATACATTTGGCTACCGCATCCGATTGCTTACTTTTGCAGCCGGTGCAGCGCGGAAACAGCGATTCCGACGAGCCGTTGTTCGACTGGGCGGACTCAAGGCTGGAGGAAGTCGCAAAATCGTCGCAGATGGCCGAATCGCTGGCCGGCGGGGAGGAACCGGTCGTGCCAGAGCCACCGCTCAGCGTTGTTAGCGGAGAGTCCGACAGGTAGTCGGCGGGTTCACCGAACGAACCGATGGAATTGGATGCACCCGGTAGCGAATCTAAGGATGGTGTGGGTGATGTGGCCATTGTGCATCCAACATTAGAGCCTTACACTCCCGTTTTCGTCAACCGTGCTTGCTGCTTCACCACCAAAAAAGGAGTGTGTTTTCTGATGGCGCTTTTTTGCTTGATTTTCACTTTGCACTATAAACCATCCAGCACCGTAATCAGCACACGTGTGTACGCACTAAAGCTGTGTATCCTTCTTGCAACATTCACACATCCATTCTCAATATCATGGGCGTTTGATTTTTCGTTCGCTGTACCACACCAAGCTTATCATTAATGACGCTCCAATTTGTATGCTCACACGTGCACTCCAAACACTAATGCATTCAGAACTGCTTCACATTCAAGGAAACAATAGACGGAACAAACGCCAAACCCATTCAATTCGGGGGGCTGACTTTCAACAAAACTGTTCCTTTCAAGCAGGAAACTAATAGACCACGAACACAGCACGCATACACACGCACATGTAATGCACACACACACACACACACAGGTTAAAAAAAAACACCGTCTCCTTGACAACGATCGGGGGTGTTGTTTTCGTTTCGTTAGGGGGGTTTTGGAGCACTGCAAACTGCGTGTGGATATGTGTGTGTGGAATTGTGTTTCCGTTTTTCCCGTTCTGACTTGAGACGCGATGTCGTGATGATTTCTTCTTCCGCTGCGGTTCTTCTCTCACTTTCTTACGGAAGGAGTATGGTTTCTTCTCGTCGTCACGTTAACTTGTTTCTTTTCGTTCTCTACACCACACTTGCGACAGCGATGCGAGAGCACTATTCATATCACTTTATCACAATTTATCGCACTTTTAAACCACTACTACTGCGCCTTGCTTGCCACCACACCAAGAGCAATTGTTTTAAGCTGTATTTTGTTTTTTTTTGTTTCTCTGTCGTCTATTTCTACTAATTAATCTATGTAAAAGCAAACAAAAACACATTAGTAAAATATGCAACGCATGTGGTTCCACAGCTCCCATTCGTTTAGTTTAGCACGCATCAACAAAGAAAGGCATTTGCACTCATGATAATAACGAGTTAAGTACTTAAGCTTATTACACAACTCTGAAGGACACGATAAATGAACGAAAAATATTATTGTGAAAATATCTATTTTCTTCATTTGCTAGAATCACTCACAAAATGCGCCATCGGAATCCTGTCCCACAAATACCACAAACAGTCCAATCAATTTTAATGGGACAATTTTTTTTTAATTTCATCATACTCCTTCGCACTAAAAACGTGTTGTATCTATTATTGACATCATTATAATCACCCCTGAATCACATTATTGTATCAGAATTTATCAAACACAAAAACCATTTGAACAAAAAACCTCACCAAACATCTTCTTCGTAAAGGGCAAAGAATTTTATTGCTTTTTTTTAGCAAAATCATTCAAAAAAAAACTATTGCGTTCTGCATTGATCACCACAAAGAGATAAGACGGAAATTGATACGCGACACACCTCTCTTGCTCTGGTATCACATCAGGGGGCTTTCAGCAACAAATGCTACCCGAATGAAGCGGCTGCGCTTAAAATGCCCACTCTATTTGCTTCCTGTTGCGCTCTTTTTTTTCAAGGATATACCCAGAGTAACAGCAGACGATGCGGCAAACTTCGCACACACAACGAAAGCGAGTATACCACGTCTCTTTGTTTCACCTCTGACGTCGTGCGTACGTACAGTCTCGGTGGTCACGACGGTGGTGTGCTGCTGAAACCCTCTTTTGTACCCGAGGAATGAAAAATGGTGCACACACAAACATATGGCTACACAATCGCGGTTGTTGCAATAAGAAAAAGTCCTTATCACTTGTTAGATAGGTTGATATCGTTCATAGGTTTTGATTTTTTTAAACAACACAGCAAAATGCCTTTCTTTGAAGAATGTAGTAAGATGAGCTAGAATTTTAGTCAGCCTTTGCACGATTTTTGACTGTGATTGATAGAGTTCACGAAGGCCACGGGAACTAACATTGACCCCAGCTATCACACATGCACTGGATGTATCCATTCAATGCCTTCACTGATTCGCACATTGTCCTTGTCTGAAGCTCCTTTGTGCACCACAAACGCATCACCACTGTTCTATAGCAAGCCGGGACGAAATACCTTCCCCAAAAAAGCAATATCCTAAGCTAACATCCCACGAAAGCACGGGGAACGTTAATTTCGTCTCAAATCTTCGCCTTTGCACTGAGAATATCCTTAAAAAAAACGACAGTCGCAAAACCATTTGCAAAATCAAGCCCAAAAAACACACACACACACAAACACACCGAACAAGGCGCTTCCTTGCTGGGCTTGTTTCCTTGAACCGCAACGCACGCAGCGAAAACTCACGCTTGCTCTTAGCTCGACGGGCTCTCAAAACTGAGTGACGGTGTAGCAAAGTGCGCTGCCGTTTGGAACCGGAGTTTCTGAGAAAAGCGTCCCACCATTGCTCACCAACAGAGACAAACACACACACACTCATGTGCATGCAGAGGTACGCGAATGCGCACATAAAGTTAGAGCGCCCTCATCATAGTGTGCGCGCTCTCCCGCACAGCTGAAGGCGCGTTTACATGTTGCAGGGGACGTGAACGCTGCTCACAAAATAAATACACAACATTGAACCGAGGTAAATAGCGTCCGGTACAGCAGCAGTTTTGTTCAATTTAAATGCAACCTATTTTGAAACGCCTATTTCACAAACCTTCGCTAGAACAAAATCGTACTCTCTGTTTATTTATCCGTGTCTGTTGAAAAAGTGTAAAAGGGCCGGCAGCGGCTTTGAGAAGCGTTTGCCGTTTGCACGCACACTACCACGCCCGAGTGCGCACATCTACCGCACACATTCGAACAGGCTAGCCGCACCGCTTCGAGCCTTGCCGCTCCGCGTGCGGTTTCACTACGATTTTTTTTTAATTTTCTTGCGAGAATATCGAGATTAAAACATATTTAATCCAGTTTGGTAGCGTCCAAGAGATCGAATTAAATGTTTTCTTTTACAATCTTACAATCAATCTACAAACGGCACTACAATTCACCGCGCTGCGTGTTGCTGTTTCCTTCTTTCGCTACTATTTTGTCTCTTTCCATCTAACACGTCCGCACATCCCAAGCCGGCATCGCTTTAACAACGCAACGCGACGACGGCAAAGGGGCAGCTGTATTTGTTAGCGCCATCGTTCTTTCGCTAGGTTCGTTCGTTGGACATGCGCGGTAGAGCTGCTGTTGGTGTTTGTGCGGATTTTGTTTGTTTATAGCCCGCACTGTTTACTGAGCAAGGCAAGGTTTCAGGTGTGTGCGTGCGTGTCTCTAAGCGAGCGCGCGCGTTTGTTTGTGTGTGTGTATTACCAACACTGAGATGCCTTTGTATTACCAACACTACGATGCGCTCGTCCATGCGCTAGGGTTCAAAAACATTTCCAGCAGACGCAGTTAAACAAAGAATTTCCGAAATACTTCTGACTCGTCGTCTGGTTCTTCACTTCCCCGGCCGGAGAACCTTTCCGACCCGCGCACCGTTCCCTTGCATGAACGCACACATGCAGCGGGATGAAAAAGTGCAACGGTTTGAATAGTGGACATTTGTATCTTTTTGAAAGCAAGCTATTTGTTAGGTACAAAAGAGTTTGCAAAAATAAACTATTTCTTGAATGGTTTAAGGTTTAAAGTAGCTGGGAAGTTTTAATGGCTTGTTTTTTAACATTATTAAAAACAGCTAAAAGCAAAACATAACCCTCCACTCTCTTTGTACAGGCACACCCTACCCAGTATGCCGTACATCCGACGTCCACCCCCGATGATTCTTCATTCATTCTCTTCCGGAGAGGGGGAGAGGACACTGTTCATTTATTTTTCTTTCATTCTTTTGCGACCCCACCAACCATATATACGTAAAACAAAAAAAAAAACAACATCGTTCGTCGGCATCAAACCGTCGCTTATTGGTGTTTCTCTTTCTTCGCACATGCCGTCCTGCATTGGCATACTGTATCACACCGGCCCAATGAAACGGAACTGTATTCTAGTATTTGGAAACATAAGTACATCTCTTCACCTGCATATTTGGGTGGCTGAGAGAAAGTCAAATGTAATAAGGGATCAATGAGCCCTAGCTAAAGAAAAGAAAAGCAAGCAAAACATTCAACAAACCGGCAAAACTGAAAATCACAGAAACAAAACACACACACACACACACACACACACACACACACACACACACACACACACACACACACACACACACACACACACACACACACACACACACACATTTGCGAAGGCCTCCCATGACAACAACTACCAGCAACAACGGTCCATCCATGCTCAACCCGCGTCCCGGGGCATGTAGTTTGGGGGGGAATACATTATTCATTCCGAATGGATTATGGCGCTACCCTTGTCGTTCGTCGGCGTCGTTCACAGTTCAGGACCGAAGGCAAGTAGGACCACCCTACGTAAAAGCCAGGATCACAGGGCTACGGGGCTAAGCTACTGCGTCCCCTCTTCAATACGCTCTGGTCAATTCCTATGTCGGAGTTTTCCGAACCGGGAGAATCTGCACCCCTTTTTCCATACCTTGACGCCTATATAGGTTTTCGTGACGACGGGGCGAGCGTTTCAAAGTATGCTGATTGCATTTTTTTACAATTCTATAGATGTATGTGTGTGCGTTTGTAAAAAGTTGTACATACGAAAAGGTTTCCTTGTTTTTTACATATTTCGCCATCCATGTTAGGGTGAACACCACCGTATTAAACTGAAAAACTACCCTTGGCAGTTAGCTACGATTCGAATATTTCAAAACACACGCACACACACACACATGCAAAGCAAACGACAAGAACCTCTTTAGGCTATCCGTATCCACGCACTTGGTGATACACTATTGCAGTGTTAACATATGGAAATTCCCTTCTTTTTGTCGTACATGCGTGCTGTTCGTTATCGTCTTCTACTGCCTCCCCACTACACCACGTGCATTTGGGACAAAACGTCGCCGCAATTCATCTCGACGCGCGCCCCTCACCAGCGCCAACGAGCGAACTGTCAAAGCTTCAATCGCTCAAAACCACATACGCGACGATATCTTGTTGGCAACATACATCCCCCCCACCCCCACCCCTTCCCAAAAAGCCATGCCGCTAAACACAGGCATGTGCGTATCAAAAACCTACGAAAATGTCATATGTTGTCTGACTTGTTTCGGCTATCGGTTTCCTCTCCTCCTCCATTCTTCCTGTTATTATCGAAAGCACGAAACGGAACAGCTGCTTGCTGTCGGCACGTAGAAACCGCAATTGTGCGCAACTTTCGCAGACGACTTTAGCAGACTTTAGCTGATCTAAGAGTATGTTCGTGTTTCGTTATTTATTAAAAATCTTTTAAAACTGCTCAGAAATTACATTTATTTATTTGATCAATTTCACAACAAAGATCCAACACACAATCCAATCGGAAAACACAAAACACGTAAGACGTCATGTTGCGTCGCCCATGGCATCATGATAATATCAATTGTGTACAAGAATTAAATCACCTGCCTTGTCTTGTACCGCGCGTCGTGCAACCTGCAAAAATACTTGCGCCAAATTTGCTCCACTTTGCGTTTGCTTCGAAGTGAACGATGCGACAAAATACGACACAAAAAAACAACAACACACATTTCGTTTTCTATCACGGTTAAAACCCCCTTGACAGCTCTAGACGATAATGAAATTTCCGGCATTCCTTGGTTGACCCATGGTTGTACTGGAGCAGTGGCAGGAATTCGGGACCCGAGAGACACCGAGAAATACCAAGCACGGAGCGGATGAGCACAATTCAATTTCATTAATTAAACGTCAGTTACTCATCAAGTCGTGTTTATTTTCAGCATTGCTCTAAAGTTTCGCAGAACTGTTCTCCTTTCCCAATCTTCGTAGAAGATGTCATTGTAACTTTAATTCCTAAACACGCCGCATAAATTTGTATCTTTACCATGTTATTCCAGATATACATTGATCAAATTCTACAATAATATGCTCTATTATGCTTTATTGCAATGTGAAGAAAGGTTTTAATTTTTAGTTTCAAAGCACATCAAATTGTGCGCTACATTTGGAGCACTTAATGTACGTAATCTTTGAAAGCATTTTTTTCTATCACACAACACATGTGCACTTCTTACTGTCTTAAGTAAATCATTCTTCCATCATCCACAATGCGAATATATTCCCCCACATTTAAACTGCCGTAAATGATAAAACCATCCCGCCGGAACGGAATGACGAAGGCGAGAAGCATGTGTTTTTATCGATATGATGAAATTTTGCTTTTAAAACACACCATACACCAAAATGGAACAACTTCACTGCGTCGCGCTCTCATCCGCCAGCAGCCATTTGGATGATATCAGGTTCGTCGGCAACAGCAGCAGCTTCCCCAATCAAGTTCATGCCTTCATCTGGCCGTTGTTCACGCGTAGATCCTACCACATATCCTTGAGCGCAGCATCTGCCGATGCCATCTTGGGCACGTGTTGTTATTATTATTGGCCGTGCCAGGAGCATGCCAGGCTGGGCACGTGTGTGTGTGCGCGCTAGTGTAAGTGAGTGAGTTTGACACTGACTGTATTTTCGGGATGGTGGTGTATCATTAAAATGTTCGTCGGCTCTGCTTTTTCGTTCGCTGCCATCACAAGCTGCCATGAAGCTGTCGATATACAAGTTCAGCTGCCTCTGCTATTGCTGATATTGCTGCTAGCAGCAGCAGCAGCAGCAGCAACAGCGGCGGTGTAGGCAACGCATCTCTTTCATAAGTCAGGGCACAGACCGCCACCACCACCAGCTGCGTGTATCCTGCGGTAGCAGCAGCCGCCCCGCTGTACCACGTTCATGGAAAGGCATATTTAACATCGGGTCCACCACGATCAGCTCAATCGTAGCGCTGGCTGGCTGGCGGCGAGCTAATCGAACAAAGCATTGAACCAAAAAAATATGTTCCAAAACCGGCGACTCACCGCACACCACAGCAGCAGGGTTGTTGACGCTGAAACAGTCAAACCTTTCCCAAAAAAAGCAGATGGAAACAGCTGCTATGCCACAGAGACAGATCTCAACGGTCCAAAATGAAATCTTTTGCACGGGGATTGTAATTTGAAGGCTTCCGTAAAATAACTTTAAAATGCCCCAATATTATAACACCAATTACTGACGTACGGTGAACCCATTACTTATGACAGTATTGGTAAATCGAAAACACTACAGAGATTATAATAGCTTAATTATGTGTGTACGTGTGAGTATGTTTTCTGATTGAAAGCATATTAGTATGATGAGTATAGTCATGAAGCAAAATTAATTCAACTCATAATGCACGCCAAGGCCGTTCGACATAGGTGCAAACGTCCTTGGCATCAACACTTGGGTCACAGGTAGTTCCGATTGCCAGCACCGATTTCCTTTGGCTCTCTAATATTTGCTGAGCTTTGCACAATAGTGTGTTACAAATCAAATTCAGCAATAATGATGTCCAACTTCATTCCAGAGCAGTGGGACTCTTAGTTCTAGCTGGTGGATCTATAATAAACTGCTGTCGCAGCATTACCATAAGTAGTTTCAAAACAACTCACGTGCGGTACGGAAAAAGTAGAGCTGAAACCATCAACGAACAGTTTTCTGCGAACGACAACTGCTAATTCATTAAGATAAATGGTAAAATAAGCTGCGTTCGAATGCGTGTTATCATACCACAGCAACCAGCAACACTCCATTTGTCTGTCCCCATACAGATACTAATCTATCTGCCCTATGATTCTCGAAGTCTTGAAGTACTTCCGTCGATTAGCAGTGTCCCGGGTATGGGCGATCCAAAAAAAAATATAATCGAAATTATATTTCTTCTCCTTCTGAGAAGATAGAGAAAAATTTGCACCATCAGCAACTTCAGATTCGTCAATGATAGGGGGACCACAGTAAACGTGTCCCCCACCATCATACCGGCTAACCAGTTGTACTCTTCATCCTTCAGCCTACACACTGGAGATGGCTTTAGAACCTTGGCCATTTTCAACCAGTTGCTATCGACGTTTCGACGCAGTCTGGGCCGCGAAGACATTCCTTTTGCGACAGGCAGACACGGCACCAAAGCCGCCTCCCGCATCTTCCCGTCGCTTTTGCTGTTTTCACAGACGACTGCACCCGATTTCGACAGGCCTTTATTTGCCCTGCAACAAACCCGTACCAATATTCCATTTGTACGAATCACGATTTTTGTCGAAGAATATCTCCTCCAGCATATCCAGCACACGTTCTCAGTCCGGTGGTGCCGGGAGCCTTCCATAAGCCGGCTGCAATCAGTTGGAACATTTCCTCTCTCCCCCAATGTTTGTTCGATATGGATGATTTTTTGTCGAGTTGGGTGTAGGGGTGGTGGACTGGTGGCAAAGGACCAGGGCCGATGTGCGGTGGCAAGACTTCTAAAAACGTTCATCCGCACACAGGATCGCGGCGAGCGCTCTGTGTTCGATTCCAGGAAGCGGTCTGGATGCTGGCGCTGAAGGTTTGGGTAGAGAATGGCAAAAATGGCAGCATAAACGGCGGGGGGATGATGAAAACGAATCGAACCCCTGAACGAAAGCAGCAAAAAAGACCACGATGACGACGACGACGACGACGACGACGACCATGATGATGATGATGGGGAAGAACCGAACGAACTCCGTAAGAACGGAGACCAGAGACGGAGCGAGACCGATCCGGGCCGAAGCATGTGTTAGTGCGTCCAGACAAAGAACAATTCGCATGGCAAAAACTACACCCCCAAGCCATCACCCGCTCATGCCCCCAGCGCAACCCTCTGCGCTCTGAACTTCTCCGTTGCGGCGCAGCATCATGCCCGTGTGTAGCCTGCCTTTGCGCCTTCGGCATGCTGTTTGCAGGAAAAACCCCTCTGCAGAACACGGTGGGATTGCTGTGCTTCTGTTGCTGCTGCTCGCCTTTCGAATGGAGGATGCCAACCATGCACAATGCTGCTGCTGCGTCTTCGGGACCGGGGCTCGGGTTCAGTGAACTTCAATCGTCCACAGCACCACAACCTGGCACCCGGCACCCGGAACAGTTCGCCTTGAGGGCAGAAGAACTTGACAGAGAGTTCAAGCTCGCGAGCGGGCGAACGAGGGAATTGTTCTTTCGCAACTACCCTCGAAGCGTGTGCACCCGTTGAGGAGGAGGGGGGATGGGTGGGGTTGGGTTTCGTTGCACGTACGCGGTAGTTTCCTTCGCGTTCGGACGAGCGGAGCTCGAACGATATCTGCTGGAAATCAGCACGGCGCACAAGCAAACGCATCGGGGGCGCAGACACAAAGGTGAGAGCCTTTTAGCACTGCGCCTTTGCCATCAAGACAAGGTGACATATTGGATACGGTTTCGAATTAATCTCATGATAAGAGCCACAGCAACGTTTTGTGTGCTTTAATGCGTTTCACATGTCGAATGACGGTTAAGAAATCGCTCGATGCGATTTTTAAAAGCCAGTTAGGATGAAATATTGCTCAACGGAACCACATTTAGGATGTGCAATAGCGTCACTCTATGGTGGAAACTCTTGGAAGTAGTAGCACGATAACGAATCGTAAAGGTTGTCTACGGATGGCTACACTGTAACGCCCATGTTTAACAAAGCATCTAACCTTGTGTTGGACATTGCAAACAAATTAAAACTGTATTTATCCTTCGAAGCATGGACGTTGGTTTTGCTTTTAGCATCCTAGCCATTTTACAAACACACATACACATAAACAACACACGCACACATACAGAGATGCTTTTCGAGCTGTCGGAATAAACACAACACACACCAATTGCCATTCCCTTGTGGTGTAGCAGCGGCAGAAACAGGCAGAAAACGGTCCCGCGTCCCGAAACTGTCCCGGAAACGGATGCCTTAGTGTGCGTGACATGGTATACCTTATGGCCAGGATGGTAGCAGTACGAAGCAACATGCGAAGGATACGGCGTCAAGCAAAAACAGCCAAGCAACGGGAAAAACCCGCTCTAGGAACGATGGGTAAAAGGATACGACTGTGCCACTGCTGTGCACCCTCCAACCAAGCGGCCCTCTACACAGTCTGTTCGAGTATTTGATGGTGGTAAATGAAAATGAAGGATGTAGAAGAGAAAAAAATACAGGAGACGAACAAAACAACGTAGTGCAATGGTAGGAAATTAAAACAAGCCAGAACCCCAAGAGACGACGCTGTGCGGACGTATCCTTTTCTGGCGATGCCATCGATCATATCGCTCCGTTTTCATCGAGCAGCAGCCAGCCGTTAGGATCGGCATATTCAAGTGTATGGGAGAAAATCAAATTAGGATACACATTTAAATGTCCCTGTGCTCGAGGGTTGGCTTTTTTTCTCTCTCTCTCTCGCTCTCGCTCTCTAAACTATGTCCTGCCTGGTAGCTAATGGTAACGGTAACTAGCAACTAGGAACGTTCCGTACGGTTAACTTCAAGCATTTGGGTTGTATATTTATAACTAGGCACTGTGAGCGGCAAGACAATACAGCAAAGGGTGTGGTGAAGAGCCGTTTCATGATGTGCAGCCTTTTCAACAACGGCAAAATTGTTTTATGGCAGTAACACTACATGTTAATTACAAAACGGGCAAGAGGCATTACTTTATTGATGGAAACACGTCAAAAAAACCGTTGACCAATGTAATTTTACGATCTTATTGAAACGTCGTAAAATGGCAATAGAGTGTTTGTGTTGGTTCAATTCAAAGAGTGGTTCAATTTATTTTGCCCTTTTTATTATATTGCCTTCAAATACTTTTGATAGTTTGCTACTTTTAGGGTAGAGAATTAGGTTAGTTTTAACGTGTCATAAATCGTTACCATACAGTCGGTTGGGGAGTAAATTGATTCTCTTTTAATTTTTAAAATACCTTCAAATTTTAGACAGATATATTCATTGAACGACTTAAGAAGTGTGTACAACAAACATTGAACAGATTTTGAATTTTAAATCTGCACTCCCCGTCGAGAAGCTTCAGTCTAGCTTCTTGGCTGATTGCTCGAAAATAGAACACATCTAGCAGATTCTATGGCTCTCGCTAGTTGCTACTTGCCCAACCTCCACATTGGTTCGCCGGAAAAGAGGGCACCATGTGAGGATGAAAAACGAAAACAAAGAAAACGAATCTTCGAGATCCAAACAAAAACAAACCGCGGACTACTTTCTTCTACGCGCTGCTGCTGTTCTCTACCGTCGAGAGGAAGTTGTGTTTGCGTGGCTTTCCTTCTCGCGTTGTAAAACACGTTATTTCCCTGCTGTTAATTTTCGGATTAGATGAAAAAGAATAGAACAACCGGTGCGGTTGTGTGGCTTTGCAACCACCAGCCGTTGTGTTTCTGTGTCTTCTAGACAAATTCTGTATGTTTAACGAAAAAGGGGTACTTGCTATGGTACATAAATGCTTCGTTTTAACAAAACTGACTCCCCCACTCCGGTGTGCAGAAGAACAAATGGTTACGATACGCAAATCGCTGATAAGCGATAAATTCCACAGATGCTAGGCAATAAATAGAACCTGCAATGCTAGCTTTACCAACTCGCCAGAATGATTGCAGGTAGAAAGAGCTACATAACTGCAGCCACAGTATCGCAAAGAAAAAACTTTTTTCTGTTTTTCTCCAACTTTACTACACGCCGCAGTGCACCGGTGGAGGTGGCGGTGGAGATAGAGGTAGCGATGCTAGATCGTGTGCAGTAAAAATTCGTTCTTCTCTACCTCCCCCCCCAGGGCCCTTCGCCTACCCCTCGATACGCACACAGACACACACACCTGTGGTGTGTTTGGGGCAGCGTGCATAAGGTTATTGCGTTGCGCACGACAAACCATTCCTTACTTGCTTTATTACTTTTCCACCTTCCTTCCCACTATTATCGGCCTGTGCACAGTGTGTCTCTATGCTTTACACCATTTTCGCTTGCTTTCGCCTTCAAACGAAACATTCTTTACCTTTCTCGCTTTCTCGCCCTCTCTTCTTTCTCCTTCTTACGATCCATCCATCCCTTAGGTTTAGTTTTAGTCTCATTCTCCTCCTCTTCGTTCTTTGTTTACTTCGGCGTGTTTTCTTCGATTTACTCATCCTGTTCTTGAGTGTTTTGGTTGCTTTCTCGTTACCGCGTGTGTGTTATGATCGTTCCAGTTGCGTTAACGTTTCCCTTTCCTCCGGCTCTGTACCTTCGAGCGTTTTCGTTGTAGTTGTCGTTTTCACTCCGCTTCTTTTACTTTTCCTCCCTTGGTGCCCATCTTGTTTCGAATTACCTTCATCCCTAACCATAACATAGCGAGGGTGTACAATCCGTTTGCGCCACTGTGTTTCTATGTGTGTGTGTAGATTGTTGTTGTGTGGAGTTGGTGTGTTCTTGGGTTGTTTTGAGAAGAATTTATGATTTCAATGTATTTGTAGCAGTTATGGTTGAAACTCTAGGAGCTTCGATTTCCTATTTCCTTTTGCTTCTTGTCTGTGTAAAGGCTATTCCTCCTCATGGACCTTTTCCCTCTGCTCGCTAACTGCTGCTTTTCTAACACAGCAGCACCATCGATGAGCATGGACATCCCATTTTCGAACTGCATCCGGCGCGCTTTCCGCCATTCGAAAGCTCTTGTTACGATGGAAAAAGAGACGATGCATAATTGTTTAATCGATGGTTTCATTCTTGCCATGCCCTGGCTGTTCCAACCTTCCCAAACAGTTGTACGCTTTACTTCATGCTCTCGGTGTGGAGTGTGCCTGTGCGGCAGGAAGAACCAAAACCGGGAACCAGGACCGTTTTGGGTGGTGAACGCACTCGCCGCACACAGTATCGTTGTGGTTGTGTGGCATTTGTATACGTACATGGGAGTGAATTTGATCAGCACAGCACAGGAGCAGAGCTGAAGACTATCTCGGTCCCATGCAATCCACCATCCGACAACCAGGTAGACTGCAGTCTCTTTGTGCGAGCCGTTCCGTACGAAAGGGAGAGCGAGCATAGCAACGAGCACACATCCACACACTACCGTAGAGAATTGCATCTCGCACTGTGGTTGTGTTTGTGCATCAGAATACGCTCCTGCGTTTGGCACCAACCAGGGGTTGCATAAAGAGGGCCGCCCTGGTTGAAGGTTGAAGGCTCCCGGTGTTGTTTCCCGGCTCAATTTTCCATTCTACCCTTGGCGCTGGAATAAAGAGCGCTCACTTATTGCAATGGGGGAGCGATATGAAGCGATGGAAAAATCTAGACACACTGGTCGTGAGGCGTCGTCAGGGAGGGGAAAGATTTTCACGTTGTTTTGTTTGTAGCGTGGCGTGCAGTGGAAAGCGGAAGCGGGATAGAAATAACAGAAAAGGAGAGCAGCACTATTATGTGATCTTGCGGAGACAAGCAGGGTGAAAATAATACACATCGTCGCCGAATGTTGTTTCTAACAGGGCGGCCATATGCACATCAATATCCGCTCCATGGAAACGAAAACATGTATTTTTTGTCTAGTAATAAACAACCAAAAATCCGATATACGCTTATCAAACTTGTAATGTAATTTGTTTGTAGGAAATTCTTAAATCATCCATAATTATGAAATTTGCCCATTGGTTGGTAAAGATATAGACCTTTTTCAAATGTTTCCGTTCTTGCAATGTTCACTCCAGACAAACGGAAACGGGCTTGGGACATAAATTCTGTCTGCGTAACATAATTCTTTCATCGTTCGATCGATGGGGATGTAAATTTGTTATCGTCTGGCGATGCTTTTCTGCACTGTCTGGAACAACATTCTGGCCATTCCATTGCTTGCCCCGAACGACGACAGCAAAATAAAACATTCCATCTCAGCAGAAACTAACTCTCTCTCTTTCGCTGTGTCCCGCTCATCACATCGCTTTGATCGCCAAAATCCATCCATCTATCGTGCCAGCCGTCGTCGTCTGGCTGGATGACAGAAGGTCCTCAATCCTTGCCCGGTACAGCATCATCATCCCGAGCCCGGGTTTGGCCCCCAGAAAAGTTCATTCAGATGGATACCCACGCACACACAGACACATATACAAACAAGCATGCACCCGATCTACAGTACAGCGCGCATCCCTGATTCGAGTTCTTTGTTCGTCGCATCGAAGCGTCTACGCCCGTCTGCTGCACGAGACGGAGAGTGTATGTTTTGGCCGCAGATGCTGTGGGTATGGCGACCACATGGTCTCCGGTTTCCGGGATGAGCCGTTGTTGCACTCCCCAAATCCACCATCCACCCGAGTTCAAACGCACGGATGTGAGTCACCCCTCAATGAAATGGCAGCAGTTTTCAGACACTCGCACCATCAGACGACACGCCCTCGGCTGCATCGACGTTTTTTAATAATCGATTTAGCTTTTTTTTTGAGTAATACATCTGTTCCAATAATGTATAAATATTAAAATAATGGAAGATGCTAAGAATGTGACTTTTAAAATTTTTATTAATTAAATATTTGACTACTTGTGCGTGAGTTATTAAGGAAATTAATGGAAAGACACACTAGTTCCGGCTTTGAACAACATTTATTCGGCTAATGAACTCCATTGGGCTCAATTAGTTGAATAAAACATGGACCCGCTGTGAATTGCCTTTTGAACGCATTCGAAATTACAACACTGCTCGGAGAGTATGTTGTTTCTCACTTTGCTGTTTTGCTCATTTATCGCGATGCCGGCCTTTAAAAGTGCGGATTTTGAACCTTTTTGTCCTCCGTCTGTGCACGCGGCACTTCCGTTGCAGACAACAAAAGCAATCCACATACCGGCCGGCATAACATAAAGCGGATCGCGAAAGTCAGACAAACAGAACCGGCAGACGACGCAGCAGCAGCAGCAGCAACAGCACACCGGCAGCACCCGGTAGACGGTAGAATACCATACATACACCAACACACCGGTTTCTACACCAGTCTGCGCACGGACACATTTTGCGGACGGGTTCCACCATTGGCAATTTGGCCCGTACGCATCGCGTTCCCTTACTTGCATGTCAAAAGTTTGGTGGTAATATATTTAACTCTTTTAACGTTGCAATTGCGATATTATTGACTTTTGAAGGTTTCATCGAAAATTAGTACAACGTATTTTATTAACAACTTTCGCTCTGTGATTGAAGCAGAGAACAGTGCATTTTGACATTCCAACGATAAGATAAATAATGTTGTGACAATCCAGCTTTAAAACCATCATAATGGAATTGCCAAAGAGATTAAGCTGGCTGGATGATTTCCGCAAAATGAATTCCTCTCCATGGGTTGACTGCACCACACACGGGCACATGGTTTGGTGGCGAGGTGTTTTTGAAATCCATTTTGACGCAATGAAAACATTCCATCTTCCATGCCAAACGTCGACTCTTGACCCTGGGAAAGCTCATCGATCTTCCAGTTCTTCTGTTCCCGCATGAAGATAATAATAATAAAAACTGCTCCCACCATGGGAGCCGTCCTCTGGCCGAGCGGTTCTCGCGTTCTTGCTCCCGCCACCCAACCGCTGGAGGTGTTGCGCCCTTGCCCGCTCGGTGCCTCTTGGCAATTTCGTACGCTCTTCATTGCGGTCGTTGGTCGTAGCTGGTGTGCCTGTGTTGTGTGCTAGTGGCTGGTGGCGCGAACAGCTCTGGTTTTGTCTGCCTCCTATCTTTGTTCGTTGAATCGCGATATTTTGGGCGGTAGTTGATCTCGCGGATGAAACAACCCGACCACGGATCTTAGGAGTTGATAATCCTTTGTAATGGAGCGGACCAGAAAAGTATGGAACGATTACGACAACAATCTGCAAGGATTGCAGGCTACAAATGTAAACTTGGTACATGTTTATATTCTAAATGCACAAAAAATACATATCAATCATGTTGGAGCAGAAAAATTGATTTTCTAATTTATCTTTTATATCCTTGAAACTTTTTTCGGTTCCCAACGGTTCCCGTGACTATTCAATTCTTGTGTTGTGAATGTCGAAACCCCGAAAGGCTCAGTAGAAGCGGAATAAAAGATGCAGTAAACGAAACCAACAGTTACACACCACTATAGCCGTACACGGGGGTGAAGCACACGAAAGACTTGCAACCCCCGACAAGCAAAGGGATGGAAATGTGGTAGCAAACCGCAAAACTCAGTGTATCAATAGACCGGCAGTCCACACATAACAAAACGCTCTGGCGGGGCATACGGCTCAGGCAGGACTGCGAGAATAAACTTATGGTTAGTCATCTGGAGAGTGCAAAGACCGCCCGAGAGCGTTGGATTATAAAGAATGAAAAGAACAAAGTTAGGGAAGCACGGACCAATATGGGTCCAAAGGAAGAAATGTTGTATATATACCCCTTAAGAGAACATTACAAATTCAAACGCTTAGCACATATTATCCACGTTTTTTTTAGGTAATCTATTTAACTTGTTTGCTTTGTACAAAGTTAGTTTGAAAATCAATAGGATTCATACAAACGATGGATGCACAGATCCGTTGATCGTTTAGATCGTTTCTTCTTCTTCTTTGGCACAACAACCGCTGTCGGTCAAGGCCTGCCTTTGTACCGACTAGTGAAATGAACTTGGCTTTCAGTGACTTATTGTTACCGTAGCAGGATAGTCAGTCCTACGTATGGGGGCACGGTCTATTCGAGACTTGAACTCCATGACGGGCATGTTTTTACGTCGTACGAGTTGACGACTGTACCACCAGACCGGCCCAATCATAAATCGTTTATTGACAATAAAAATAGCAACGTTTACGATGTTCACCACTAAATCCTTGACAGTCTGCATTACGCTCCATCTTCCCATACATACCAAACGACAGCATGCGAGTAAAAATAACGCATATCGCAGAAAACAACACACGACTGACCACTGAACAATCACGAATGAAGGGGATAAGCGAAATTGTTCATCACCTGGTGAGACAATGAACTTTCAGGAATGTAGTGCCTATTATATGCTTGTCCCACCAGCCGTTGCTGGAACGAATTGTGTGCAGCATTTGCGTCAATTTGTTAGAATTTAAATTATCTCATTAATTCGCTTGATTTTGCTCTTTCTTTTTCTCAGTCAACACATACACAAAGAGCGAAAGTAATATGTAAATGGCATTCTTTTCTTTTTTGTACAAGGAATGAATGAAATCTCCCCTTCAGCTTTAATGCTATTGTATTAATTACAACAATTAAACTTTATTGCACAATTAAGGTCGATCGTACGTTATAGTTAAGGATATGTTGCGTTCAAATCTGATTTGAACTGGATCAGTACGGACACTTTTAGGGAAGACCGATTTTTTTAGATTTTATTTCCAATAATTGGTGTTTATAACTTTATGAGCTTGTAAACGCTTGTTGACAAATCGCTTTGAAACCCAAATTTAAGCATTTTTCCAGCTGTTGTAGAAATAAAAATTAACACCATTTGGCACCAATCGTTAATGACACTAAATCCTTCACAGTGTCGAGTACCGCCGCCACCCATCCGGTAAGTATCTGATACCAATTCTGTGATCCTTCGCTTTTCTGTGCTTGTGGTTTGGGTTTGATCAAAATTGGTCGACGGAGGAGAGGAGTTTGCACTGTTCTGCGAGTTCCATTTGAGTATGATGTTTCACATTATCGCATGCATTTACAGTCGAACGCAAAACACGCGTATGATTGATGGCCACCGCATAATCTAACGCAAATGTGTGTCCACAGAACCGTTCCACTTCGGGCGAGGGTAGGAACACATATGACCCTCTATCGTTACCCCATGCACGGTTCAGAATTATTAAGGGGGAAAAGAAAGGAAAATAACACACGCATAACGATATAAGAAGCACACACCAAATGAGCGAGTCAGATAGAAAGGAGCTGTTGTGCGAGGAGACGCTATATTTTTGGCGACGCTGTATGTTCACCCTAACCGAACTCCAACAACGGGGGCCAGCCATACACACGCACCTCGCATATCGGTGTATGGGTGCACCCCGAAAATGCTGATCAACAACGGCAAATGAGCGGGCATTCGTTGTCTGCCTGCTGCTACCAAAGTATGTGTGGCTTCTATGCTTGCAGCCTGCCATCCTGCCTGCCTAGCGGCCTGTATACTTGCTCAAGTGCACATCTGCCGTTTGCATTCGTTTTTATGCTGCGTGCGACGACAAACGCTTTCATCCCTCTCCCCTATACGCAGGGACCCTTTTCCCCGTGGCTGCCGTACCAGTTCTTGCGCAATCGGACGGGAATCTAGAGGGTGCACAAACGGCATAATCATCGGTCACCTCTTCGTAAAAGGGTGCGTTCGAAGAGTGACATGAACTGATAAGTTGCTGTATGTGTTAATATTCATCTGGTTTTTGTGTATCATAAATTTGATGGAGCAAACTTTTCAGATAGACGCACATTTTAGTAATATTCCTTAATACGTTCCTTGCTTAATACATTTGTGTGTGCGTTAATATGTTTGTGTCATCTCTGCAATATCGCTACATCAATCGACTTATTGTGAGTTCAAAGCATATCGCTTACCTTCAGCACGGACCTTTTTTGCTGTACTCTACACACTTATCAATCAAACTCTTATCGCATATGGTACGTTAGGTACTACGATCCCAAACCAACGCCATATGACTGGATTTCCCCTTTTTTTAAAGCCATCTTTTTCGCACTATTGAACGGTTCTCGTTCTGGCCAATGGCGTGTACAGCGCGCACATGCGACCCTTTTCCAATTGTGATCCTGCATCCGTTATGTGCGTCTACGCATGGAAGGGAAAAAATAATAGAAAACGCCCAAACCTCCTGCACGCCCAACGATTTGAAGAACCAACATCCCTGGCCCAAGCCGACGTGGCGCGAACATTTAATGTCCCTGAATTTTAATCCAACTGGAACTGTTTTCCGGGAGTGCATAACGTTGTAAAATGGAAGCTGAGGAACGATTTCAGTCAAGAGCATTATATTCAAATATAGCTTTTGCTGTAGGTACTTCTTTTGCGTTTTTGCACTAAACATGATGGATTGAAAAATAAGGACGTACAAGAGAACAGAACTCAAGAACCTTTCTGTCTATATAACAAGGTTTGAGTCTTGTATGGCGATTAGAAACAAAGTGTAGTACACGTTAGACTTATTAAGTTTTTTTTATCGATCATCAACAAACTGGAAGACACAGGTACCATCATGAAGCTATTTTTCCCGTACGCTCGGAAAGGATGCATCAATCAATCGCACCGGCACACCCGTATACTGTGTGGTGTGGGTCGGGGATTTGCTGCTGATCGTAAGGAAACCTTTTAGAGTGAAACACAAACATAAAATGGAATTCATCGTCAGCGGTGCAGTGAACGAAATGAAGCCGTATCCTTGAATGGATTGAGGCACACCACGAACGAAAACCAAAACCATTTAGATACTGAAACCTAAGACGAGCAACGGCGAACAATGTACCTGGCCCCTCTGTCTCGACCATTTTAGGTTCTTTTTTGTATTGTCTTGCTGTTTTGTTATTTTGATAGACAGTAGAGCCAGTGCAAATATTACTTCCAAGAAGTGTGGCGAGCTTCAACCAGCCGATCCAACAAAGAGTGGATGATAGAGGACGGCAAAAATAATAATGTTGTACAAAAAAATAAAAACGCCAACCACCATAAAAACAAAATGTTAAATGATACTACCATTGCCACTCATTATAGTGGTTCATTTATTTTTGAAAAGGACCAGAACCGCCTGCAAACCGCGCAATACACAGTCTCCATTCGGAAACCATCTGCCGCCCAGAGAGACAGAGGAAGAGTTAGCTGCTTCCCCCAAGCCTTCGCGTCCTGATCTGGGCGATCGATTGTAGGGCCGTCGTGTTCATCGTTCGGGTCGGTCCTCCTAAGGCGATGCAGACTATACCAAATGAGGTCTGAGGATGCAGTCACGGACGGATTTGGTTCACTTTTGGTTAAACTCACACTAACTCCACTGATTCCGCTTGAGAAAGAAAGAACAAAAAAATAATCCAAAACTGCAATTTTAACGATCTCACATGCAGGTGGGACCAAAAGCCGTTTCGCAGAATGCATCCGATCCTTTGTTGCAGACACCGGAGATACAAAAGGAACACCAAAATTATCATCCAAATTGAAAAAAGCACTAACAAAACGGCACCATCTGCAAAGCGAGCCGCACCGCTCATGTGTGCTGCACCGTCGCAGCGATTATGACAAAACTTTGGACTTTTTATAAACTTCAACATACAGTTTCTTACAAAATAATCAGATTCGTTTTATTAATGAATCAGGGAGTATAGTGAATTATTTTTAAATTTATTTTATTTTTTTCATTTTTTATATATTATATTAATCGTAATTTAAACAACATTTTACGGTCTACATTCAACTCATGCATAACATCAAAGTTACAGTACTACTAAAACATTTTGACAAGCCTTCATCAATTGCTCAAATGGCCAGGGGCAAAGCTGTCACCGGACCAGAGCTGAAACTGAACCATACATTACAAATTCTCAGGTCATTCAGTAAGGATTTATTGGTCTAATTAGGGTTTAGGATATTTATGGCCACCCAAAATTCTGCATGTTGTTGAACAGGTAGAGAGCTGGACACCGCTCTGTCGTCCATCGGTGGGTTCAGACACATCTTTTCGACATGTTTTTTTTGTATATGTTTGCCCATTTTTGCCGAAGGATCAAGAGGTTGCCGGTCCTGTGCTATGTTTCACGCTTAACGCTTAAGGACGAGGAAACGATAAGGTGATCAAAAGAGCGACGACCCGGGACGGTTATTCTATTGTTGTTGATGTTTTTTTTTTACTCTCATGAGCCATGAGTTGACAGTTCACTGCTTTGGTCGACCCAAGAAAAGGATCATATTTCCTGTGTTTTACTGGCCCCACTAAGATACTCCTTACCAGCCGGGAGTTTAACAGCCTCGAACGTGTGCAGAGGCACGTAAAAATTTATTATTTAAAAACTTCAAACCATACTCTCGGAAGGCCGATAATAGCAGGTAACTGGGAGTGGGTTAGAAGATCATCATGGATGGGTAAAAAAAAACAGGGCACCGAAACAGAAATGTACCTACAGCGATGCCGATAGCAGAAGCACATAAAAAATGACTACCAAAGCCTTACTTACTTACTTCGTCAAGTAGGTAGGATGGACGGAAGTATCCTAAATGTTTCAGCCAACAGGTTCTTTTTTTTGAAAAAGAAACGAGTAACACATTTTCAGAAGAAATGGAAATTTGGATAAATTGAAAGATGGTTTGAGGACATGTGTTGTATTTGATTTTTTTGTCTAAATCGTCAAAAGAATAAGAAGTAGTCTGTGATTCATGAAAAAAAGTTAAACTATTCAAAAAATTTGTCAAAACCATGTACCTGCGTTGGTCTAAAGACATGTTATAGAGATTTAACTTCATTAGTGGCACTGATTGCAGTTGTTGAACCAAACGAGATGAAAAAAACGATTTGCAGTCTATGAAGAAATATATGTTTTTAACTCATAGACAACTTGTTCAGTACACTTTTTTTAAAAATAACATACCTTTTCATACTTCAATTATTTCAAGCTTGATAAACCTGGTACACTTGATGAATCGGAGACATGTTAGACAGAACACGATCCATGTTGATAAAACGTTACATCAGCGAGACGACACTGTTCCGCCTTCTTATCGGTCAGTTTGTGCACATGATTCAATTATGACTAGACTTTATGATTTTGATTTTATTTCCACGTTAGCAATAGTAGCAACTTTGTTTGCTGTCAAAAAAACATTTATATGTTCGGAAAATCGAAATTTGCAGTTTGATTTAGAGTCTTCGTTTGTTAATCTGTGCAGGTATACAAAAACATCCCGGTGGATGATCCTTTCCCGTAGAAGGTCAAGCACACAGGTTTGATCGGTCAGCCTTGAATTTCTCGTTCCGATGTCAACGGTTCAAAGTCCCCAGGAACCGCCGTATACTTCAAAAGATGCAATTTATATAAGAAAGAGGTACAGATAAAGCAAATGAAAATGACACTCACACAACCATATGCACGTTTGCAATAAGGTTTAGGGCTGCTGGGAAACCACGATCAACAAGGATCGTCGTCGTTGTGATCATTAGTGTTTCTCTGTTTCTTGGCCGATTGCCTGGCCCAAGTGCCATTGCACTCCCACGAGTCCCATTCATGGTACTGAGATTTTATCCTTTTACGCGGTTTGCTGTTGTTCTCTTGCTTCCCGCACCTTCCAATGAAAGTGTTCCCAGTGCTCCGACGAAGCGATGGGAAGACTCTGGTCAGACGTCTTGGGAAAAGAAGGAATTCCACACGTACCATAGCCCGCCAAACCGGTTCTAGTGTGCGTGCTCTTCTTCTCGACGTCTATTTCATTGCCGCAGCTACACAGACGAGTAGCATGTAACTCAAAAACGAATGTGTTGAATCAATATGTGCTGGATTCTGATCATTGTTCATATGCTTTTCCGTATAATTGCTTTAAATGATATGTGATCGCATAGTAACAACTCTCACGACCATCTTTCTACGAAATTGTTTGCGAAGAATCTCTACGAACGTTTGAGGAACGGATGTATGTTGGTACTCAGGATGTTTCAGCCTCACAAGCTCATATGAACCTGCTAAGTCCACAAGCAAATATTTTCATATTTTGCTCCAATTTAGTACTGTAGTTCAAGAAGATCTTGTCGTTGATCGATACCGACTAGCTATGCAATCCTGAAAGCTGACGATATCACTTCATTAGTTTTCTTAACCATCTTGCAAACATGTAGAAATACGACCAGAAGAGTTCTTCGACCAACACCGACCAATATCTACAATCTTGATCTAGAAGCGCGACTCGGTTCGTCGTTCGATCGGTCGCACTTCATTCAGCGGCATACCGTCCCTCTGTGGGTACATTGCACTTGCAACGCCGTAGTCACGGTGCAGTCTCGATGTTGCTGTTGCACTGTTTACTTCCACTTCCTTCGCATGCAGAACGTTGGTGCGCGAGAACATTTGATGTGCGATTTCGCCGAAGAACCGAACCCTACGAATGGGCAAACGATCGTAACGCCACCTCTCTTGGAGCGTGTTCCACGACGGGAGGAACCATCGCACGGACTAACAACACACCGAGAGCCTGTCCTTCCACATATTTCGCATAGCCCCCGGGGGTGCGCTGCAGTCGGCGACGGCATCTTCTTCGCCGTTTGCCGCTTTCCTGTGGCAAAAATTGTGAGCGGTGCACATTAATCTTGCCAGTTCTTGGAAATGCGTCTTTCGGCGTTGCCGGTTGCGAGTCAGAGACCTCGCGTCGCTCGGCACAAACGCGAAACGAAGCGACTGACGGGCCACTTCCGTTGATTAGCAGTAGCATGGACGCTGTCTGTATCGTTCCTCTTTCCGCTGCCGTTTTGTGTGCACCCGCACCCGGAGATGCGGGACTCGTACTCTCAATTTTCTTCTACCATTTTATGGTTCCGAGTTTTGCTTTAGATTTTACTGCAGTTAGTGGTGCAGTTTTCAGGCGGTATATGTTGATCGTGCGCCGTCGTCTACGAGCTGATGGTGATGGACGTTGCCTTGTGCATTCGCATTGGTTTGCTGCTTCCCGCCCGAAAAGATCATTGCGTGACCTCGGCTGGGGTAAAGCAAGGTTTGTTCAATGGCTACGACCAAACAACTTCTGGTTCGCTTTAGCTAAAGGGTATTTTGAACCTATAAACTTAAGCGATCAGCCTGTAACGTGGAGATGGATTGTTTATGATATTTAAAATTAACATTAGCAGCTGTGTGGCCACAATCTCTTCGTTTTTTCTTGTTTTTTTTCCAAAACAATAGTTTTTTATGTAGGTTTCCTTTAGCCCCTAATGGGCATCAGTTTTGCAGGTTGCAGAAACCAATCAACAAGTAACCAATCACAATACTGTATAAAGACGAAAAAATATACGTATAAAATTCGCTCATACATTATAATTAAATAGGTGATTTTAGAAACAAAGTAATGCTACCATTCTCTAATGCTTGCATTGGGGCGGCTTTCATCCGTAGACAAACCCTTAACTTCAACTGATTAATATTCACAACAAATGAATGACAACAGAAAAAAGCAATAACCGTGGGACGGCGGAGTCTGATGTCTGATTTTAATCATAATGTGCCCATTTTCCGGCTGTCTGAAGCATTTCCTTAAGCCACCGTTAACATCCGCCGGTTCGGTTAGTTTGCACCATCGGCGTGTAATCCACCGAGCAATGAGTGCAATACATTAACACCGTTGCGGACGAATAAAGCGAAGGCACAGAGCTACGGTCCGACGACCCTCTGTAAGATGGATGCTTGGAATGGCAGGTCTCAGTAAAATGTAAAAAAAAACACACACACACATACAGCTACATAGGCATCTTCAACAAGACAAGCTAAACACCAGAATCAACAGCCTCATCCGGGCCCAATTGGGGGATGGGAGGAGATGAATAAGGATCAAAATGAATCCGGGCTTCAGCCCCATCGACCCCGACCGACGACGACGTGGAGTGCTTCTAAACATGGGGAAAATATTTTCCCTTCCTGTCGTTGTGTGGCGTACCGTCTTCGTTACCGCCACGGCGACATGATGTACATACTCAAACATATACACACACATACACAAAAACTTCCAATGAGTCATATCCTGATGTTTAACAGAAGCAATAAACACTGCTTCCGAACACCACTGGGGAGCCCAATGTGTCACCGTGTGGTAACGAACATCGCTGTTTACTGCCGCACGGGACACGGGTTGGCAAGGAAAAGTTTAAGGGAGAATTAAAATGTTTTCCACCGATTCACGCCCGAAGATGGTTCCCCTAGACTGGATGCCGGGTACGGTCTGGGTGTGTGCCAACCGTCCCTTTTGCTCCACTGATGTGTTTCAACGCTTGCGTTTCAAAATTTTGATGATTGAAAATGAAGAGAAAGAAGGCAAGTCCTGGAAGAACAACCTTCCAAACAAAATGCAAAACGCCAACCCCGCCAACCATTAGCTTCGTTCACGCTGCCAACAAGATGTGCCCGCCCCGACAACAAGCCTCCTATATTACATTTTTAGTCGTTCTACAGTGTCCCCTTTTCGGATCTTTCACCGACTGGCCGGAAATGACAGCCAGGACAGAAGCACAGCCTGGCAGGCAAAATCTGGCCCCCGGTTCGTACATACATACTTATGTACAGTCCCTTTTCCTTTCAGCACTTGGCGTACGCCACGGTCTCGCTTAGGGCCACGTGCAGCAGTGTAGTGGTGTTGTTGCCGTCGCTGTTGTTGTTGATGTTGCTGCGGCTGCTGCTGGTGCTGTTGTTGTTGTTGTTTAGATTCGACTCTCCGTTGCCATTCGATTAGGGGGTGGCTTATTGAGTGGAAATCCCTCGGAAAATTTCGTTCAAAATGGGCGCCAAAGCAATGCTCATGGCTCATGAGTACCGAACGAACGAAGGGTGGTTTCTTTGGCTGAAGCTAATAGTCAGTGCGCTGGTAGCAAAGCACCGGCGAGGGCACCGCCGGGGGCGAGCACCGGTGCGCTCTGAGTCAGTGAGCTCGGGTGGGGATTTTCCGAAACTTTTACGGCAGACACCATTTTTGGGGTGCACGCTGTGTGTTGGGTTTGATGGGAGATTCGGCTGTTCTGTTCCGTGCGCGAGCCGTCGAAACGTTCTACGAGGTGAATAACCTTCCCTTCTGCTCCTGGTTCGGGAGTACCGGGTCGAGACGACAGCGGTTTAAGTAACGGCAGCAATTGCGATAAGGGTAGCACGAGTGAACGAAACGCCGGCCAGGATGAAAACAGCAAGGGCGAGCGAGCGAGCGAGCGAGCGTGACATCCTGCGTTACTTTTGGTGGGTAATAAAGCGGGAAAGAATGATCGTGAGGGCGGTTTGCGCGAATATCCTTACAGTAAGCCGTAGGGCAGAACAACAGCGTTCCAGAACAACAGCTGCCAGTTACTCCCTGGGACGGGAGCAGCTGGTGGGGGAGTTGGATCGAATCCCCGTTTCAAAACTCTGCGCCACAATATGCGTCGTCAACGGTTGTTAATTACTGCAGAGAATATTTAGCAGTAAAGTTATGGATACTGTGACTTGCCTTTCGTGCCTATGCCTGTGTGGAGGGTGTACAAAGGGAGACACACGAACGCACCACCACCACAGTTAAGGTACTTTTACTTTTCGAAGTAGAAAATTTCAAACATAAATGGCGGCGCAGGAATGAGGATTCTGAAATTGGATTGGGCACCCGTCTGGAGATATTTATTTGGTTGCCTCATGCCATATCTGCTAATTCATTACCCCCTGCAGGTGGACCCGATCGTTAGGAAACAAGACGCCATTCTTGATTGAAATGCAATGATTTTAAAACGGATTTATGGTGGCGTAAACAAAATAATTGCTTGAAGCTTTTTACACCAGCTCAACATGCACGTAATGAGATAAAAACATTTTTAAATTTAAATTTTTAACATAACAACAGTGCCCCATAAAATGCTGCCCCTTGAATCAGAAATTACAATTTTCATTCCACATAACAGATTTATGCTTTTGTGCCATTACTGGATGCATTTACTGGTTGTAAAAATAAGAGCCAAACAAGTAACTCCGTGGCCAATTAGTTGCTTAAGTATGTTTTGCAACCAGAGGGGAAATGAAATGAACATGAGCATGCTTTTTCTTGTACAGATTTGTAAAACAATTTAACATATCACATGTAGCTGATGTAAGGCGGCTGATCGGTACGACCACACCGTACCATAAGCCAGGTGCAGTAAAGCATTAAACAATATAACAACCCGCCTAGGATGCATGTCGACCGTGATGATGCCAGCCAGCCAGCCAAGCCAGCCACCTACCACCCATCACGATGCGCAACGGAACGAATTGGCGAAAACGTTAATTTATTTCAAGGACTTTGAGCGATGGAGTGCTGGGCTCGGTGCATGGAAAGCATTATTGCCATCAGTCAGCGTTGAGGCCCGTTGGGGGGAGCGATGGCACAGCAATTTCCCATCCAGGGCGACCCCCGGAGCCACAAGAACGCAACGTGTCTCGTCGGCGTATATCGTCGCCTTCGGGCGGGGTGGTGTTGTCTGCCTCTCACATTTCTTCGCTTGCCGTACCTGCCGGTCCTGCACTATACTTTGTGCAACGGACCATAACCAATCGAAATCACCTTCACGGAAGACAACGTTCTCTCGTTGCCCGTCGGTTTCCGGCGGGAGTCGAGACCCGGAATACCCATGGCAAAAGGTATTAATTCCCGCCTGGCTGCATAGCAGCAAGTACAAAAAGAAGATTGTTTTGCATTTTTGCATGCATAATGCACTGTGCGCGGTGGGCAAATGTCCCCTTACGCCGTAGCGCAAGCAGCTCCTCTATAACCGGGAGGACATCGTTCGGCAAGCAACACTCTTCGAAACTTTCATCGAAACAAACATCGTTGATGATCGATAAATCACTTCCGGTTGCCCAGGGATGTGTTAATAGGCAGTAGACACAGTGGTTGTTGTTGTTGTTGATGATGACAGGCTAGGGTGAGGCTCTGTGTCACGGGGATGTGACTCACATAAAAATTTTCTGACCGGAAAGTTGTGGTGAAGTTGAGAGTGCGGCATGGTTTAAGCTCCACAGTACGGGGAAAAATTCGAACCGTCGCGAGAGATGAGGAATATGAAAGAGAAAGAGAGAGAGAGAGAGAGAGAGAGAGAGAGAGAGAGAGAGAGAGAGAGAGAGAGTCCTATGGAGCAAAAGTGAAATCCATCGTGAGGACTCGGACGAAGAGGATACCGACTGTGTTCAAGGTCTCGTATATCATGTAAGTGGAGTTGTGTGTGAGGGAGTCTCAAGGATTTTCCAGTTACTTTCTAAAAGGCATGCCGATATCATTCAGATGATTGATGCTTTTGAATACATTGGAAATGGATCGGAAGTTCACACTATAGTTCTATTTTCTAGTTACAAACCAAAAAGCCGAAACATGGTACCAAAGAGGAAATCGACCATCCGGCACCGTCCGAGTGTTGCTCGTGCTCATTTGATTACTTAAAACC
Source organism: Anopheles coluzzii (assembly GCF_943734685.1). Lineage (NCBI taxonomy): Eukaryota > Metazoa > Arthropoda > Insecta > Diptera > Culicidae > Anopheles > Anopheles coluzzii. The sequence continues at coordinate 47,367,663 of NC_064671.1, read as the reverse complement.
GTTCACAGCTAACCCATAACAAGGAAAAGACACATCGGAGAGTCTTGCACAACTAGCACAGACTGCAAACTATTGCACGTTTGCAGCCGACCCAGTGCAATCTAACCTACAAACATTGTTGATTGTTTCAGTTTCCAGCACAAGCGGTGGCCTTCGCGAGCTGTTGTCGAGCGTCTGCAGCTCCAGCCGGGCCCCGCGCACCCTGCGCACCAACGCACCGCCGCAACGCGCAGACAAATGGATGACGCTACAAAATGCATGTGCATCACGTCACGTCTCCCAAGCAGGCAGCGACCGACCAGTCCTCGACCACCCTGCTAGTGTGGTCGTTTCTCTGGGATATTTCATCGTTCCGGTTTCTCCTCGCTTACGCCGGCCTCGCCAACGCATATACGAATGGATTTAGCTCTTTCTTTCTCGCGTTCAATCGGCGGACGGGCTGCATCGTTAGATGCACGTTTTTATTATGATGTTCGTTCATTTTATGCCCCTCCACCCCCACATACAGCCAGACACGGCTTTGGATTCAAGTTCTAAGGAATGGGTAAGACAGACAGGAAGGATGTATGAATCCATTTGACAAAGGATCACCCAATCGGTCTTTGGAGCGCAAACCAAACGCCGTTGATTTGCAGACGCACTCTCTCTCTCTCTCTCTTTTCACTTTTTCGTTTACAGGTGATGCAAGGAGCAGCGAAGCAAAAGGGCACACAAAAAAACTAAATCGTCACCAAATGACGAATATTGAACAAAGCGAACGTCCATTTTGGATTTATGCGCCGCCAAATGCTTTCATCTCACCATCGTTTGAGGCTTGGGATCATCATCATCATCGTTGCTCTTGCTTGCTATCATCGTGGCAAAAACGTTTGCCGCCGACCTTCGCTGTTTCAATATGCCATTTCGCCCGAACCAGTTGTCGCCCGTGGGTCGAGGTTTTGCAATCGCACGACCAGCGTCCCAGATCACGATGACGGTCACGGTGCTGATGATGACGGTGCGGAAACGTTATTTTCACTGTCTGGGAATCGGGATTCTGGCTGGCCCGGCACAGACACCGTGCCTTGCGCTCGTCGAGGTGCACAGGGCTAGTTTGCTAGTGTTGGTGGTGTTTTCGTTTGCATCTCTCCGTCCGCGACTTCGTCTGTGCAGACTGCAGCCGCACACAAGCAACAGCGGCCAAACAAAACGCCGGCCATGCGCGCCACTGCACATGCGTCCTTGCAATCGCCAGACACGATCGCCGGTCTGTGTGTGCATAATAAAAGCAAAAGCGCTCCGGAGCAACGGGAACTGCCGGCAAAAAAAAGCACAGGCATGGGCGAAAAGAAGACGTGCATGCTGCTGATGGTAATCATTTCTCCTTCGTTGCAACCGGCCAGCAATCTGTGCTGCACGAGGAAACAGGCCAGAAAATATCCAGAGCATCTGCCGTTTGCGCGAGTGCTGGATCGAGAATCGACAAATGTGGCTCTATTTCTCCCACGGATACCCGGTGCGGATGGTATTGGCTCTCGAATCCGCTCACACTGTGCATCCAAGCTGCAATGGGTATCGCGACCGATACAAAAAAAAAATCGTGCCGGCTAGGCGGCTGTCTGACGAAATGCACACGATTTAATTCAGCCGCCCAATGTAGTTTGGGACAAGGGCATGATCGCAAGCGACTGGTGGATGCACATGATTTGCAAATTAATCCAATCCAGTAATGCGCTTGCACTATCGCCATTTCACTCTAGACCGCAGATTCAATCATTCAATTTTGGGGATATTCTATCAAATCCGCGATTCTTTACGACATAGTATGGTTATCGAAACTCTTCTTGGCTCAACCCGATAGGTTCGTTTACGTAGTAAAATATATTCAGTAAGCCTATGTATTTATATAAGACATTTCAGATTTATATAAGATAAAGTATTTTTAAGACTATGGCCCTGTTTTGGAGGATTGTGTGAAATAAGAAATACACATAATTAGAGAATTAAAACATCTTCAACAGTGTAATTTTTAGACATTCATTAATTGTTAGAATCAATAAAACTACTTATTAGCATTTATTATAATAATAAAAATATTAATTATTATTATTATTATTTTCTCATCAAATATCACAAATAAGTAAATTTAATTGGTCATGGGTTCAAACCCCGAATAGACCGTGCCCCCATACGTAGGACTGACTATCCTGCTATGGTAATAAATAAGTCACTGAACGCCAAGCTCATTTCACTAAGGGGGTACAGGCAGGCCTTGACCAACAGCGGTGTTGTGCCAAAGAAGAAGAAGAAGAAATTTAATTGGCATTCCATAAGAATTTTACCAATGTAATCATTTCACTTAAATAAAAATATGTATTTGATTTTTGTCTCCAGAAACATGGAGTCTATTGATCTCATTGGTTTCATAAATCAAAATACGGATGCGCATATACTTTTACCGGTTACAAAAGCATTCATTTATACGAATTTTATTTTTTAATACCAAAAAATCAAAGAAAAATATCATTATTTGCATAAGATTTGTTATCATATGAATCTTAGCATTAAGTGTGTAAATAAAACCAGTTTTCTTTTCAATGACAAAAAATAAACATATAACATTGCCAACCACTGTAGAATCATGTGTACAAGGCTGCACAAAACGCATGCGTTTGTAGTTGTCAAAGTATCGTTTGTTTACGTTTTTTCCGATGCGCGGAAATGTATGCATTTAGTTAATGAATGATACAGATTATGCAGTACTTACCTTAAAATATTGAAGAAACCATTCTTGGACATCTTGTGATGGTGGAATTTGGGATTCCACCATCTCTTTCAACATTTCTTCATTCATTTGGTAGTCTTGAACGGCGTACACTCTACACGGTTTCACGATTTTAGCACGTACATAAACACACACTCACAAACATTCACTGCAGTGGAAAGTTTTTCACAATTGTACAGTACACATAGTTTCAAAAGGAGTAAATTATCAGTACTTTATCTTGTTTTTTTTACAAAACTAGGCCAAACAAGTGGTCATTGTTGCAAAGCTATCTTTTTTCAGTTTTGTTTCTAGTTAGTTTGACAGCTCTTGTTTGACAGTTCTCGTCCAAGCAACAAAAACGTAATTCCCAAACACACTTTCCCATTTTCCCCAAATATCGATTAGAGCGATAACAGTTAAGTACAGTCCGTTCCCGAGATACGCGTTTTTCCTAAATTAGACAGTTTATGTGTGAAACCAGCAGAATTTGCTACTAGAATTATCAAATGCAAAACAAATTGCCTTTTTTTATTTTCAACATTTTTTTTAACTGTTTAAAAACATTATACACGATTCTTATTAAAAAAATTATAAGGTCAAAAATACACGAACCAGTATTTTGTGGGTGAGAAATTCCACTAGCTGTCAATCCCATGTACAAACTGTGAATAGTCACTTTTCTTAACTGTCACATTACTTAGTTACTTATCCGGCGCTACAACCGCTTTGCGGTCTTGGCCTGCCTCAGGAGTGTCCGAAACCGCTCACGGTCTCGCGCCTTCGTCTGCCAGTCCGTTATCCCGAATAGGAGACAGGCAAGCCCGTCCCCCTGGCGCAGACCCTTGGTGGTAGCAAAAGGTCCTGAGAGTTTTCCATCCACCCTCACCTGGCATGTGACGTTGGTCATAGTCAACTGTCACATACAAACAGATTTTTCAGCAGGCGTAATATCGCGACTGCGAAATCATGGTTAATGTATTTACGACCTACCCTACCAGCACTAAACGGCTTTGAAGGCATTCAGAAGGCATTTAAGGCCTTAGTCGCCTTAGAAGGCGAATAAAGATTTCAACCGAAACTTTCAAGGCTGTAAGGCGGCGCTCTGGGACCAATCGAACGAGACAAACAAACACGACTCTGTTCGATAGGTGCTCTGTCAGCTGTTCGATGTCTTATAGACCTGTCATGATGCACTGCAATACGCCTATCTTATCATCTCGAAAATGAAGCATTTTCATAGTTTAAATGAACATTCATCTGCAGGGGGAAGATTCAACAAATAATAAACTAGTTATTAATATCAAAAATAACATAAAAATCATTCAAATTTATTATTGAAAAAAGTAAACAAACGTCCATGCCATAACACATACAGTGCATACACATGCATTGTGTACACGTAATAGTTTTATACGTTTCAAACCTGTATATTTGATGTTATAATTGATTGTGAAGCATTGCTAATATTATTGATAGCTATTCTAAATATTTTGTACGCCAGAGACAAACTACGTAAAAAAAACTTGAAAATGTCCCGCATTGAATTCTATCTACTGTAGCTGTCAAGCGTTTGACAGCCAAGGTACTCACAGTACAGGTGGGTATCGAACATCACAGACAGAATCAACTGACATGTTCGACTCGAGGTTTGTCTTGTTTGTTTGTTTGTGTCTGACAGTGCACCTCCATATGATTATATGGGTTTGTTCGTGGCTTATGTCGTGTTCGATTGCTGCTAGAGCGCCGCGTAACGGGTTCTCTTCGAAATATTTCAACTTTTTGATTCAACGAGAACAGATAGCTTGCCGTCATCTTCGCTTGTTTATATACTGGTTTTGCATCCTAACTATTGTAATTGCCAAATAGAGCAGTGACAACGCTTTTGGTTCCGAACACAGCAAGCGTGTGTTCAAATCCTGATTTTTATGATCTTTTTTCTGTGCTTATTTCTTTTTATATTAATATTTTCTTGCTTTTCTCTTGTTTTTAAAATAATACCTTTTTAAAAACCATAATAATTACACTATGTTCACACTTTGTTGGCGCCTAAATGGCTGCAAATTTATAGATTGTAAGATTATAGGAAAAGGGTACATAGGATTACGTTAGTATTAGTGTTAGCAGGACTGTCAGGGTTATGACGAAAATATAAAAGGATTAGTAGCAATCAGACAGTCGACTCGGCAACATACCTTTGGAAACCACTAAAAAATATCACAGTAGTTTATGAGCTATCGTTCATTTGGTCCTTCGAACCGGATCCGAATTACGGATATTCTTTGCTAGTTTTTTGTGGTTTATGCTATTTGGTTACCGAGCGCCAAGTGGGAGTGCAAAGAAATATTGGATTTCTTAGCAGAACGGTGTGTTCTCCACTCCATTCGTGTTGTTGCTACTGCTGCAGGAGCCGGACACTCATCGTTGGTTTGTGTGTGTGAGAGAGAGAGGACGTGAAGCCACGAAAGGAGCTGCGTATCTGTGGGCTGTCGGTAAACAGCAAAAGACGAACTGTGCGACGACGAAAGGTGCGAAGTTGTAATACGGTGAATAGCTGAATTTAGTGCGTGCGTGAACTTTCCATTAATAACATATTTGTGGATAATTAGTGTCAGCGCAGAACATTTTCGATCGCGTGAGAGTCGTTCAACCGTAGTAGTGGAGTGGGTGTGCGTGAGTGACTATCCTAGCGCCATACTTGGCACCCAAAGCTGCGCGCGTATTAGTTCAGGTGTCGACAACTTCCAGGGGTACGGAACTCATTGCTGTGCGTTTTATTAAAAATTGTGTTAAGAAGTGCCTAAAGAACAATTATTGGGAGCAAAATGCCAGCAGCAGATAAACGAGTGAAAATGTTCAATTTAAAGAGGGTAGAAATTATGAACACTTTGCAAGATTTCGAAGAGTTTACGAAATCCTTTGATGCAACCATCGATGCATATCAGATACCTAGTCGGTTGGAACAGTTAGAAGAGTTGGTTAGTGAGTTCACGGAATTACGTAAAGCATTCAACGAAACGGTAGATGATTCGGAAGCGTTCGATATCATGCAAAAAGATCGGCGTGAATTTAACAAACGGTCTCACGAAGTAAGGGCATTTTTATTAAAAAATAGTTCCCATTCTGGGGCGTCGAGTGGGTTGAACACTACACAGGTTAACACAACTATTAGTGCAGGAACTCAAAATCATCTGCGCCTTCCTAAGGTTGACCTTCCAAGCTTTGATGGTGAAATAACAAAATGGCTTACGTTCAAAGACAGATTTTCGTCTATGGTGCATGACTCGACAGAAATGCCTGAAGTGTTAAAATTGCAATATTTATTATCGGCGCTTAAGGGTGATGCTGCGCATCAATTTGAACACATGCAAATAACGGCCGATAATTATTATGTGACATGGGAAGCTTTGTTAAAACGTTATGATAATTCTAAGGTGTTAAAAAGGGAATATTTCAAGGCATTTTATTCTCTAGAAAAAATGAAAACCGACTCGACGGAAGAATTGGCACGTATCGTGAACGAAGCAAATAGATTAGTCAGAGGGTTAGAACGTTTGAACGAGCCTGTCGACAAGTGGGACACTCCGTTAACAAGTTTATTGTTTTACAAATTGGACAGTAAAACTTTAGTGGCGTGGGAGCAGTACTCGGTGGATTTCAAAACAGATGAATTCACAAATTTAGTGGAATTTTTGGAACAGCGAGTGAACATTTTAAAGAGCTCTGCGCAAAATATTTGCAATCAATATTCGGCTAATTCGATCATGGTGACCGGCAGGCAGGCGAGAAGAGATGGTAGGAATGTGGCATTACCAGTACAGCAAACGAACAATACATTTAAAGGGTATCTCAAGTGTCCACTGTGCAACGAACAGCATCCGTTGCATGTGTGTGAGAGATTCGAAAGAGCGTCAGTGATAAATCGAGAGGAGATAGTAAGAAAACATGGCTTATGTTTTAATTGCTTGCGAAAGGGACACTCAGCACGTGAGTGTAGATCGACGTATGTGTGCCAGCAGTGTAAAAGAAAGCACCATTCGAAACTGTGTAAGATAGGAAGATTATCTGAAGTGGAAGTGGTTCCGTCAACGTCAAGATTAACTGCTACGGCTCAAGCAAATTGTTCGAAGAAAACAGTTATATTGTCTACCGCGCAAATTATAATTCTAGATGTTAACGATCAGCCATACAAAGTGAGAGCATTACTCGATAACGGCTCTCAATTAAATTTCATCACGGAGAGAGTGGCACAAGAACTCAGATTGAAGAGAGCCCGCGTGAGTGAACAGATAGCTGGTGTGGGTGGAGCTATTATGAGAGTTGCAGGATCAGTTGTGGGTACCATTCGATCACTCACCACTGAGTACACAACATGCTTAGAATTTTTAATTTTGCCAAAAATTGCTACCGATTTACCATCCGAAACAATGGACGTACGAGGTTGGAAGTTACCAAAAGATGTTCGATTAGCGGACCCTACATTCCATGAAAGGGGCTCAATAGATATGTTGATAGGGGCAGACACCTTTGTTGAAATGATAAAGGCAAAAAAGATAAAGCTTGATCATGAGTTACCAACACTACTTGAAACGGAATTAGGTTGGATTGTGAGTGGTGCATATAAGCATAATAATTTAAATCAATCAATGGCATGCACAATTGTTAGTCAAGGGGGAGAAAACGACATAGCTTCTTTGATGAACACATTTTTTAATATCGAAGAAGTTCAAGAACAGAATTTGTGGAACGTTGAGGAACGAGAATGCGAAGATCATTTTCAAGCAACAACAAGGCGTGATGAGAATGGAAGATACGTGGTGCGATTACCACTCAAGGCGGAGAGGGAATTGGGAGAGTCCAAGGAAGTAGCCTTACGGCGGCTGATTGGACTTGAGAGAAGATTTGAGAGGGAACCGAAGGTGAAGGAAGCATATGAAGCATTTATGCAGGAATATATCACTTTGGGGCACATGAGTTTCAGAGAAAATGAAAATAGTAGTGACGGTTACTATATGCCGCACCACGCTGTTTTCAAGCAAGATAGCACCACGACAAAGTGTCGTGTAGTTTTTGATGGATCGTGTAAAACGTCAAATGGTCGATCTCTCAATGATATATTAAAAGTCACTACAGCAAGACACTACGGATATTTTATTAAGATGGCGACGTAGAGCCATAGCAGTGGTCGGTGATGTTGAAAAAATGTACCGACAAGTGTGGGTTCATGAGGAGGATCGAAAGTTCCAACGAATACTTTGGAGATCACATTCAAGCGAAAAAATAAAAACATATGAGCTTAATACAATAACGTACGGAACGGCATCAGCGCCATTTCTTGCTATACGAACCCTAAATCAGGTGCTAGAAGACAATAAGGAAAAATACCCACTAGCAGCATCGCGTATAAATGACTTTTACGTGGATGATTTTATTTCTGGTGCGGATTCAGAGAATGAAGCAAAACAATTGTGCGAAGAAACCAAGGCAGCGTTAGCAATGGGTGGGTTTCCTTTACGCAAATGGGCTTCTAATTGTCCCCATATATTACCATCTGAAACCGAAATTGATAATATACAAAGGGTAATTGAATTGAAGTCAAGAGAGGGTGCAGTATCAACATTAGGACTTGTGTGGAATCCGATCTTAGACACTCTAGGTGTAAAAATTAGTGAACCAGAAACTTGTGAGATATATACAAAAAGATCGATTATAAGAACAATCGCAAAAATCTATGATCCATTGGGGATTGTGGATACAGTTAAAGCAAAAGCAAAACAATTCATGCAAAGAGTATGGTCATTAAAAAAAGAAAATGGTGACTCATACGGGTGGGATGAAGAAATTCCACAGCAAATGAGACAAGAGTGGGAAGTGTTTGAGAGGCAGTTAACACATTTACAAGAAGTACAAGTACCGAGATGCGTAACGATAGTAGGAGCACGTAATATTCAAATACACGGATTTTGTGATGCTTCTGAAGAGGGTTATGGAGCTTGCGTATATGTGAGAAGCACGAATGGAGAGGAAATAGTTTCGCGATTATTTGTATCGAAATCAAAGGTCACCCCATTAGCTACAAAACACACAATAGCTAGATTAGAACTATGCGCAGCTCATTTATTAGGAAAGCTATTGGTGAAACTCAAAAGGGCCACAGAAGATCCATACGAAACATTTTGTTGGACAGACTCTAGCACAGTAATTTATTGGTTGAAATCGTCTCCAAGTCGTTGGAAAACATTCGTGGCGAATAGAGTATCACAAATACAAAATGCAACAAAAGAATTTGAATGGAGGCATGTGCCTGGGATTCATAATCCAGCAGATGCGGTTTCGAGAGGTAGAAATCCCGCAGAGGTTGTTGAGGATAAGCTTTGGTGGCATGGACCAGATTGGCTAGTCAAAGACCCAGAACATTGGCCTAAAAATATAGAGTCAGGAAACACTTGTGAGACAGCGAAAGAAGAAAAACAAACGAAAACTACATTAACATGTATGGTGAAAGAGGAAAGTTTTATAAACAAACTATGCGAGAGAGTAGGTTCATTCACAAAACTAAAAAGGATTGTCGCATATTGTCATCGTTTCTTCGATCGTAAGCGAATCCATCGCAAATCTTATTTTGAGTTGAGGGAACTAAAACGAGCTGAAAAGACAATCATTCGATTGGTTCAAAATGAAGTCTATGCAACTGAATACGAGTGTATCAAACAAGGGCAACAAGTAGTGCGAAAATCACCATTGAGAGTGATTAGACCAATACTGGACAAAGATAATGTCATGAGAGTAGGAGGTCGGTTGTCAAACGCCGACATAAAAGACGAACAAAAACATCCTGTTATTATTCCAGGAAAGCACAGGATTGCAGAGTTGATTGCCGACAAGTACCATAAGATACTTCGTCATGCTGGGGCTCAACTGATGATAAACACTATGCAGTTAAGGTTTTGGATAGTGGGAGCGCGCAATGTAGCGAAACGTACAGTTTTCAACTGTGTGAAATGTACTCGTTGTAGACCAAAACTGATTCAGCAGCCAATGGCTGATCTTCCAGAGCAGAGGGTGAGACAAGCTAGACCGTTCTCAATTAGCGGTGTGGACTACGCAGGACCGATAATGGTAAAGGGCACACACCGACGGGCGGTGCCCACAAAAGGCTATATTTCAATATTTGTTTGTTTCGTAACAAAAGCAGTTCATATCGAACTTGTATCAAATCTAACCTCTTCTGCATTTTTAGCTGCACTGCGTCGATTCGTTGCGAGGAGAGGGCATGTTACGGAATTGCATTCGGATAACGGCACAAACTTCCGAGGTGCGAACAATAAGTTGCGCGAACTGTATAAATTACTAAATTCTGATACACACCAAGACGAGGTTGTAGGATGGTGCGCCGAACGAGACATGAAGTGGAAGTTTACACCCCCAGCTGCACCACATTTTGGAGGTCTGTGGGAGGCCGCGGTGAAATCTATGAAATTTCATTTAAAGCGCGTGTTAGGTACAGGGCATTTAACGTTTGAAGATTTTTTTTTTTTTTTTTTTTTTTTATTTTATTAATTGCTCGGCCACGTTGGGTTACAGCAATAGTGCTTACTGACTATAGTATACAATTATTCTCGAAGGAGTAGGAAGGAGTTTATGGTACGGAAAAGGAGCGAAGACGGGATCGGTAGACAGGATAGGAGAGGACAGCAGGAAGGGAAGGCGGAAGTGATTACATTAGTAAACGCTGCTACAGCTTGATTAATGTCACAGTCAGCATTAATAAAGGACCAATCGGTATCGGCTAATATACGATGAAGCTTTTGGTAGTCCAATTTCCTAAAATTGAACATACGAGCCGTAGGTATTCGTTGGGAGGGTGCAGGGCGAGAGTGCGTAAGGAGCACGCTTGTCTCAAGAGCAGGATGATGATTGTCTAGCGCGACGAGTGGAACAGGTGAAGCTATGACGGGGGAGCAGCATTCCAAGAAGCCAGCATTGGCAAATAGAAGATCTAATTGTCTTCCGCGTATATTTTTTATGCCGGATAATTGCAGCAAACCGTTCACCGACATTCCATCAAGCAGAGAAACATTTTCACGAGATACACCAGTAGGAATGAAGTGATTAACGCACGATGCAAACGGTTGCCAGGAGATCAACCTTATTAGCCGAAATAGAAGCATGTCTAAATTCTCGACCAATTACGGCAATATCAGAAGATCCAAATGATATGGAAGCACTTACCCCAGGGCATTTTTTGGTAGGGAATCACTTACAAACGGTAGCGGACGTAGACATCGCAGATGTGCCAACAAACAGATTAAACCATTGGAGA